>NC_089043.1:18453939-18756969 GCF_034140825.1 Oryza sativa Japonica Group | reverse complement strand
TTGTGGAAGACAGGAATAGATACTTAGTAAAGATTCAAGAAAAGTATGGTGCAATAAATTCAAGCCTTCGTCAAACTAATTTAATGCTATTGTACAGATTTCGCCAATCTAACCATAACTTATGACTGTTTTGGGAAAAAAAAAACATATACAACCAAGATCTAAAAAGTGTTCTATTTACATCGCAAACAAATGACACAAACTAGCAATCAAAAGGTACTCACTCCCCAAGGAATTTAAACTTTTCTGCTTGCCGCTGCGCAAAGCGCTCGGCGACCTCTCCAGTAAGAGCGGTGAGAGCATTCTCTAACGGCTGCTCCCCTGTAACAATGGCAAACAAATCACATACCGAAAAACCAAAGCTGAACTTGTCACCAATTCAGATTCTACCACTCACTCTGGCTACAGCTGATTGGCACTTTCAATTCGACTTTTCCAGTGGTATTAGCTGGTTCAAAGCTGAACTTTTTAGCGCAGTCCAACGCACCCGCATCGACTTTTCTCCTCTTCTTCGACAATGTGGACCCTGAAATAGAAGCCGAGCCCAAACCGGATGCTAATTTTGGCGTCGAAGCCGACGTCGACAAAGGGTTATTTTTCTTTCCCTTTCTTGTTTTCACAGCAACAACCTCCTCCTCATCGTCTTCTTCATCATCCAGCTCCACCTCCTCCGAATCATTCTCTGCCGCAGCATCATTCTTCCAGTCCTCGTCCTCCTCCTCAGCGGAATCCGCAGTCTCATCCCCACCCCCACCACCATCCACCGCACCAGGTGACTTGGCCGTTGCGGCATCCGACATCCGCCGGAGCCGCCGCAGCTTCCTCGACGGCTGCGGGGTCACCTCCTCCTCATCGGCGGCGGCGGCCCACTCGTACCTCTCGCTCGCGAGGTCCACCACCTCCTCCTCGCCGTCGTCGTACCTGACGCGGTGCCGCCTGGACCCCACGTCGTAGCCCTCCACCCTCCCCTCGTACCACGCGTCGTCCAGCGGCCAGTACACCCGCAGCCGCCTCCCCACCGCCGTCTCCTCCTCCTGCGGCGGGGATGGCGGGTTGGGAGGGGGAGGGGAGGGGACGGCGAGAGGGGGCTTCGTCGCCCTAGGGTTCAGCGGCGAGGGCGAGGGCTTGGCGGTGGGGGAGGAGAAGAAGGCGGTGATCTGGCTCTGCTTGCGGAGGAGCGGGGAGCGGCCGTTGCTGAGGCGGCGCGACGACGGCGACGCCATTGGAGAGGGGGGAAGGAGTGGGTGGGGGGTTTTTGCGGGGGATTTGTTCGCGGCGACGGCGAGGGATGGGGGAAAATGGCGCGGAGATGTGGCGGGAAAGGGGAAGAGGCGAGGCGGCGAGGCATGGCTCGCTGACAGGTGGGGGTCACGAACCCAATGGAGACCACTACTAACCCACCCAACCAACTTTTTTTTTTTTTTTACAAATTGATTCTTTTTCGAAACTAAATCGTGCAAAAAAAAAAAAGAAGAAAAACAACTAACAATAAACCGCCAACTCAGCGCCAACCATTATTGCGCTGAGATTAAACTTCTCAATACCAAGCTAGTTGACACCAGTGTCGTGGAAGACGGAATACGGGTGACGGACGGAGGGGTACCGCCAAACAATTAATCGGAATACGGATGATTTATTAGAATTTGACGCATATTTAACGTTATGTAAACATATGTATGTAGTTGATAATAGTTTGCCTTTTTAAGATGTAAATGCATACAACAACATACGTTTGACCATATTCCTACAAATAATGTTTAAATAGGACATCCATAACGTTCATAATGCATAAATAGTTAGTTGTACATCTACTAAAAGAACTTCAAGCGTGCACATCTGTTTAAGATTTAAACAAAAGATTAAAATAATATACAATAAATTTTTAGATTTGGAAGAGAATTAGAGGGAAAGAAAATAAAACAAACGTACAGGCTGTACAACTAGTACGGAGTATATACCACTAGGAAAAAATATACTTTGAGTCCCTCAACTATCGCCCGAGTATGATTCATATCCTCCAACCACAAAACCAGGTATATCAACTCCTCCAACTATCAAAACCAGTACAAACAATGCCCCTAGGTGGTTTTAGAGGTGGTTTTGGATGATGTGGCGTCTACGTGGCAGTCTTGACCGAGTTTTTATCCTACGTGGCGCTTACGTGGCATTATAATAAAAAAAAGAAATATGTAGGACCCATATATCATTCCACAAATAAAGTATTATGGAACCCACTGAAGCACGGCGAGTGGGTCCCATAATACTTACCTTCTTCCTCCTCCCTCCCTTCCCTTCCCTTCTCTCTCCTTCCCTTCTTCCTCCTCCCTCCCTCTCTCTCCCTTATCTCTCTCCCCCGGCCTTTCTCCTCACCTTGGCCAGAGTGGCGGTGGGGAGCGGCGGCGGCAGCGGGTAGGAGTGGTGGCGGTGGCGGTGGGGACAGCGGTAGGGAGCGGCGGTGGCGGATTTGGTTCCTAATTGTCGGAATTTGCTCGCTGTGCTCGAATCTGCGTTGTGTGGATTTTTTCCCCAGTGATTTGTGGGTGTTCGAATCGCATGCATTTGGTGTGAATGGCTTGAAATTTTGTTGGTGATTGTTGTTCTGCTGAAATTTGTTGGTCCGTTTCAGTTGGAACTCGCATGCGCTGCTGATGTTCACGGAGGGGTTAGATCGAGACGCCCTCAAGTGGGTTCGTGAGGTGAGAGTTCGAGCTCGCCGTGCTCCTCCCGAAGTGGGTCCCATAATACTTTATTTGTGTGACTGACATATGGGTCCCACATATTTCTTTTTATTTTTTTTTATTCTAATGCCACGTAAGCGCCATGTAGGATAAAGACTCAGTCAAGACTGCCACGTAGGCGCCACGTCATCCAAAACCACCTCCAAAATCACCAAGGGACATTGTTTGCACAGGTTTTGATAGTTAGAGGAGTCGATATACCCGGTTTTGTGGTGGGAGGATATGAATCATACTCGGCCGATAGTTGAGGGAGTCGAAGTATACTTTTTCCTACTACTAAGTACAGAAGATAGCTAATGGGCCGGATAGTTGTTCTGTGGACTGGGCCTTGTGATCACAGTGGATTATGCGGCCCATTAGTCGGAAACGGCTGATTAATCGGGAAATGACGGTAATTAGGAGTTCACAAACGACTAATGAACACCGTTTTGTAAAAACATGACGGACAACTCACCGTCTCCGATTGAACGGCCGTATCAACCGTTTTCCACAATACTGGTTGACGCTGACCATCCCACCAACGTGGCAGCCGAGCCGATCCCCTAGTCTATGTGGCAGGGGCTCAGCGCCAAGCCACTAATGTTAGTACCAGAGCAATTGGCCCTGAGCTTTGGGACTTAGTTGCTCGCGGCCAAACCGCTGAGCCGGCAAACCTCAGCGCTACAGTATTTGGCGTTGACCCTAAAGGATGGTTGCCGATCGAAGCTTGGACCACTTTTTTTCTCCTATAATCACTGCTTTTCCCAGCAAACCACTATGACATCTGCAGGTGACTCTGACACAAATAAAGCTCCTCTCGAACCTCCGCCGTGGCATCCGAGCCTAGTTAGAGGCTAGAACCATAGGCTTGAGACCACACGTTGGATCCCATCACTTCCCTGCTAGAAACATTGGAGTACTATCTTGAAGTCATACTGTAGTTTTTTTTATTAGATACATACGTTCGGTGAACACAGGTGAGTTAGTTCATTTCCCGGTTCAAAGTTTCTTGCATATGAGATACCGAGAAACCTCTTATTGCGTTCGGGATGGTGGAAAGAACTGAGGGCTTATTCGGATGGAAAAAACGCAGCTGATTTGCATTCATATGGATTAATTTCTATGAATACCATTCGGACTGTAAGAATGAAGTATAGGAAAATCAAAATAACTTTTCCTTTTCTACAAGTTGTACAGAGAAAACATAGAAATTTTTTCATTCATTCTAAACCTCTTGAAAAAAATTATATGGATTGGTGTATGCATACATTCCTATTCCTCCACTTTTCCTATTTCTATGGGTTAAAATTCCTACAACTCGAATAAGGCCTAAACTTATGTTGGCACGAAAAATAGGACAATAGTATATAATGTAATAAATTAAATATTAACAAAATATATTGTTTAGCTGTTTAGCAAACATGCTCAACGAAAACAAGTACTCCCTCTATCCCAAAATATAAATCTAGGACTGGATGGGGCATTTCCTAATACAACAAATCTGGACAAGCAGTATGTGCAGATTTGTTGTACTAGGAAATGCTCCATCCGATCCTAAATTATTATATTTTGAGACTGAGGGAGTAGTATTTCTAAGTTTCTCCTTAAGCCATGCCCAATGCGTGGTCTTAAGCATGTGGTTCTAGCTTCCAACTAGGTTTAGATGCCCCAGTGGAGGTTTGGAATGAGCTTCATTTGTGTTAGAGTGACCTGCAAATGCCACGGTGGTTTGGGGGAGGAAAAGAAGTGGTCCAAGTGACCAAGCCCAATCGATTGCCATCTGAAGAGAAAGTGGGAGAGAGGATGTACCTCGTCTCGTCGTCGGGAGGGCCCCACCACCACCATCAGCCTCTGCGGAGCTTGCTGACCATTTCGAAGTGGGGAGAGGAGAGTGGGGGCGCCGCTATCGCTCGAGGAGAAGGGGAAGGGAGAGGCCGGCGAGCTCACGGCCAAATCCGCCACTACCGCTCGCGGATAAGGGAAAGGGGAGAAGCTGATGAGCTCCTGACAAGATCCGTCGCTGGCGTCACAGGGAAGGGGAGGGGGACATGCCGATGAGCTTCCGGCTAGATCCATCGTTGTTGGAGATCCGCTGCCGGCGCTCGCCGAGAAGAGGAGGGGGAGAGGCCGGCGAGCTTGCGGAGATATACCACCCCCGTTGGGATCCGTTGTTGCCATGAAATCCTCCACCGTCATTCACAGAGAAGTGGAGGGGGAGAGGCGACGCACGACGCTTCGGTCTCGTGTGGAATAGGAGGCGTCGTGGGAGAGTGCGGTAGGGAAGAGAAAAAAAAGATAGGGAGAGGCTGATAGTGGGTCCATGTGAAGGTTAGGGCTATCTATGTTCTTTTTATAAGGTCTAAAATAGTAATAATAATAATAAGATATACTACATAACGACCGACACATATATATAACCAGAGGCCGAAACATAAAATATATACTTTTGAAGTGGTTTGTATTATGGGTAATGTGATCTTTGTGTGATCTCATCTTACATGGCACCTTGAGATCACGAGTTAGCAGTGGTCTCCGTTTACATGTCCTTATAACTCATCTAATAAAAATGAAAATAATTTCCATTACCTAAAGAAGAAATGAAAGACCTCTGCTTTGCTCTTGTCCCCTACCCCAGTTTAGCCGTCCTGCTGGCCTCACATCCGACGGCTCATGTCGCATCCGCTCCAGCCAAACGCATCATCTCAGCCGTCGCCCCTCACACACGCACACACACTCTCTCTCTACAAGAAAAAAAAAACTATACTTAATAATAAGATTAGAATTTTAAAAGCCAAGGGGGGCCCACGGACCAGCCACACATTTCCACTGACACGCGCTAACAATTGCTACTATTTGCATGCAAACCACAAACTCTACAAACAAAGCCGCCTCATTTCTCCAACATTAAAACCTCTACTTCCCCCACAAAAAAAATTAAGAAAAATCGATTTTTTTTCCTCCTCCTCCACTTTTCTTCGCTTCCTCACTACCACCTTCTCGTTGATCCTCCTCCCCGTTCTTGGCTCCCCTCGCATTCGTCCTCACTTCCCTTCTTCCATGGGGGTTCGCCGCCGTGAGTGAGGAGGAGGAGGAGTAGTACTAGGAGGAGGTGAGGCCATGGAGAGGGTGGAGGATCCGGACCTGGAGGACCCGAACCCGGACGTGGGGGAGCTGTTCAGCCACTACGACGGGCTCTACTTCCGCGGCGCGCTCGCCGGCGCCGGCTTCTCCGTCCAGTGGAGCTCGCCGCCGTCGCGGATGGCCGGGTAGGGTCCCTTGCTCAGCTCACTGGCCCTCTCAATCTCTTGCTGAGGGTTTCTTGGAGGAGCTGCATTCTTTTCTGGTCTTTTTTTCTTCTTTTTTAATATATCCAGAAAATTTGCAGTTCATGGGAGGAGTTAGTAGCATCTCGGTGTGATGCTGTGGGAGAAATCTTTGTAGCACACTTGGGGTGTTTTGCTTTCTCTGTGATTCTCTGCACTTGCTGCTGCTGCTGCTGCTGCTGCTTTGATTTTTTTTGTTCGAATCCCTAGCAAGAGACGGATTGATCATCTCTTCTTTTTCCGGGCGATTTCAGAGGGAGGGAGGGTTTGGTTTTCTTGGTTTGTTAGTTCTCCATCCTTCAATCGACAAGCTTCAGGGTGTTGGTGATCTTTCACGAAAGGTTTCGTCTTTTTAGAAAAAAACGCGAATATTAGGGAAGTAGCTAATATCAAATACTAATTATTAGAAGGGGTGGCTTCGAACCCAGGTCCCACTACCTTGTCGAGCTAATATCAAATGCTAATTATTAGAAGGGGTGGGGCTTCGAACCAAGGTCGTCTAGCCCAGTACCTTCTCGAGCTACCGGAAGACCTCAATTTCGTCTTTTTAGCATTTGGCACTTGAAGTGACATAAATGGCGCCGCTTTTGTGCACTTCTTGCTGAGAAGAGCTTCTTGTCTACAAGTAGATCATGCATATTGTAGTTTGCATCGATATAGATTCTTTTTTTTTAGATTGGCACTTTGGGGGGTTAGTACTCAACGGAAACCAGTAATCGCCGGTAGAAAAAAAATGTTTTGGGATGAAAGAGAAGTACATAATCTGTGACCAAGTTCATTCATAACTGTCTCTTGTTAGTGTGCGGGTTTGCTTAATGAGATTTGTGCATGATTTCTAGTAGTACCTACTTTTGGATCACTTAGACGGATAGTAAAGACTAAAAACCTTTAAAAATTAAATCATTAGCAGTTCATTATACTCGGTGAAGTAGGCTGCATTCATTGGGTAGACAATAAGAAGTTTGGTGATGCTTCTAGCATTCTGCTTAATCTGATGGTTGGCCGGGTTGGGTAATGGGTTATGCATGTACAGTACAGAATAGGTTGGGGAGATCATCAGCCAGTGACGTGGATGAAACAGCATGTATCTAAAAGTTTGTGTCAGATAGCATTTCCCCATGATTGATGGCTTCAGTTAAGCAAATCCTCCTATCTTCTTGAGAATACAGAACATGCTTCACTATCACATCAGATAAACTTTAGCAAGAGAGGAAAAAAAATGTTGATTTTGGGATTAAAGATGCTTGTTAGTATATAACTATTTTGTTCAATAAATAGCTGCCCTCTGTAAAGATTTATAGGTACATCTTGGGGAAATAACTAGTTTGTTTGTCTATGCAGTTCTTTTGGATCGTGTACCTTCGGAAAACCGGATAATACCATAACATTGTCTGAAACTGTGCTGAAATATCGCTCAAGTATTGATATGAAGAATGCATTGCTGCATCAGATGATCCATGCAATCTTATTTGTAAAGCATCATAGGAAGGACTGCCGGTAAATGTTTGCTTGTGTTAGCTAATAAATCTTGTTACTCTCTGCTTAATTTCAGTGAATTCATGCAGGGGTCATGGTCCTATTTTTCGTGCTTGGATGACTGCTATTAACACCTGTTCTATTGACGATCACCAGGTCAGTCTTTTCTGTAAGATAAGCTATAGTTTGCTGCGCTTCATTGATGATTTCTGAATTCCTTTTTTTCCTCAGAGACCACCTGATGGGTACAATATCACCACCAGACATGATTTTTCTCCGGACAAGTCCACCCGCAGCCTAAGTGGTTTTTTGTGGAAGGTAATTCTGAACTTCTGTCACCTCCTTTCATTTTTTTCTCCCTTTTTGGTGCTAACTTTCTTTTTAACCTTTCAATTATCATAATCTGTTGTGTTCAATTACAACCTTTCAGTGTGAATATTGTGGGAATACACTTGTGAGAGCCACAAACATCGGTGCTCCATCTGATGCCTGCTGCATTGAGAATGTTGACAACTGCTCAACCTGTGGCAACATGCTTTGCCACTGGCATAAGTAAGACTCAATAGTTTTAGAATATAGAATAGTACCAAAACAATGCACAGACAAAAGTATGAGCTCAATCTATTTGAGTCTCGTTTGAAAAATATATGTGCACTGTTCATTCTTCGTTTTGTTCTCTCTTAAGAAATCACAAGTGAAAAGCAGATCAATAAAACTGGGGAAACTGGATGCATATTTGATTTTGGAAATTTCAACTCAAAACTGATCACTAAATGCACATACCTGATGCGTGTTATTGTGAATATATCAAAATCATCTATGTTTGAGCATTCTAAATATAACAAATCATCTATGCTTGAGCATTCTAAATAACTTTTATTTTCAGCAAATGTTTGCAGCAGTTGATTGCAAAGATCTGTTATTGACTCAATATGCTATTTTCTGCAGCCACAAGATGAACTGTGGTGGCACATACACAAAGATGGGCACATCAACATCGGCAGAAGTTCAAAACAATGTTCAAGGTAATTTTCAAATTTACATGGTATCTCCTTCTGTTTATCAGCAGTGAACTAACCGTTGAAGAGTATGGAAGCCAAGATCAGCTCCTGTGCTTCATATATTTCTCTCTTTTCTACCCCATTCGTTTCATATTTTTTTTGAAAGGACCCATTCATTTCATATTATAAGTCGTTTTGAGTTTGACCAAGTTTATAAAAAAAATATAGTAGCATTTCTAATACAAAACAAACATTGTATCAAAATATATTCAATGCTAAATTTAATAAAACTAATTTGGTGTTTTATATATTGCTAATTTTTTCTATAATTTTGGTCAAACCTAAAAAACTTTGATCAAGAAAAAAGTCAAACGACTTATAATATGAAACGGAGGGGGTAATAGTTTATCCACCCAAACCAGTTACGCTCAATTCAACTACAAAATTATGTGTTTTGGAACAAAAATCAGATAGTCCTGTTTATATTGAAAGCCACAGCATTTATACAGTGATACAGAGGATACCAGTGTCCAAAGTACTACCATAATAGAAATAAGCAAAATGACATGTAGGTTCGCAGTTTTCTATTACACTTTATTTTCCCAATCCACTCCACTTGTCTTGACTCTTGAACTGAAACTTTGTTGGTTAAAAATCTTGGCATCAAGAAGCTTGATCTTCATTTCAAGTCTGCCTGCATCATTTGATCACTCAAACAATCGCCGATTATGTAGCAAGTAGCAATAGAAGGCTTCAATAAACCCACGGTGATGGAAATAACTAGTAGCGAAGTTGTGCAACAATAATTATTTCTACATGAGGAACTCGGGTTTGGCCCTTTCCCTGCACAACATAGTAGATCATAATAATGCCTTGCCACAGTTGAATTGATTATTTTAGGCTTGTCATTCTGCGAATTGTGGTAATCCCACCATTTATGTAATGTGGCATTCCCCAATTAGAATGTAGACTTTAAAATGATATCAAAATATCAGTTTTGTTATACCTATCTCTTTTGTTCTTATCATTAAAGTACATGTTACCAACCTTATAGTTTCTCCAGGTACAAAAAGATGCCCAACTGACATGAAAATGGCCAAGTCACAAAGAACCATACGGAAACCAGAGTCACCAGATTCAGATGGATTGCAGGAGAAAGCTACTGTCATGAAACAAAAAGCAGAAGGCGAGCTTCTCGCACTTGTGGCTGGCAGCAATTTAAAATTAACAGGAAGTAACTCTTCAAAGAAGGGAGTGAAGAGGCATAGGCCTGAAGACACTCAAGACACAAATGCTATGCTTTCTACCCCTCTGAAAAACCTGAAGCTGGGCCTAGACTTGGTTTCATCTGGGAAGCACAGGGTGTCATCTATAGTTGGTAGCAATAACACAAAATCATCAAGAGGTAGTGCTTCAAGGAAGCAACGCAAACGACATTCACCTGAGAATGTTCAGAAGTCCAGTGTTCTGCCTGCTCTCTCTCAAAAGAAGCTGAAACTGAAGGAAGACCTGGTTGTATCAGGGAAGAACGAGCCTTTATCCCTAGTGAATTTCAGCAATGGAAAATCAGCAGGAAGTAACTCATCAAAAAAGGTAAGCAAGCAGCATGAACTTGAAGGAGTTCAGAAATCCTGTGTTCAGCCTGCTAGCCCTCCGAGAAAACCGAGGCAAGATCTTGTTGCATCGGTCAAAACCGAGATTTCTTGTCTAGCCAGTCGCAGCGATGCTAAAGTGTTGAGAGGCAGCTCCTCAAAATGTGCAGGCAATCAGCATGAGCCTGCAGACATTCAGAAAAGCATCGCTCTGCCTTCTGCCTCTGAAAGTAAACTCAAGCGACAGAATGAAATTAGCTCCTCAACTAAGGCAGGGATGCAGGACAAGCCTAGAGGCACTCAGAAAACCATTGATCTGCCTGCTTCCCCTCAAACAAAACTGAAGCAATCAGTGTTGCAGAAGCAAAAGAGACAGTGCGGAACTAGGAAGTCAGCTAATGAGCAATTTGCCGTGATTAGTGCTTGGCTGAACTACTACGAGTCAGAAGGATCAAGTGGATCAACTGAGCCCCTTGTAAACAAAAGAACAGAGCGGAGAAGGATAGCGAGGAATAGGATAACTTATACACGGTCAAGGAAGCAAAATGCCAGGGGAAATGCTTCCATCAAGTCCCAACCTTCTGAAGATGACTCGTCTCAAGCAAAAGCTGCAGCTCCATGCTTGGAGATTGTTGTTAGCACCCCTTCTGAGCAGGTGGTAAATCAATCCCCCGGATGCCAGTCCCAGTCACCAGCTCCATACTTGGCGATCGTTCCTTTCGACGCTGCTCATGATATGGTTCCACTTCAGTCAGCAGATCCACCCGGTTTAACTGATGATCCAACCATTACTTCTGGCATAATTGATATTTCAGATGATGACTGATTTTATTTTCGAATTGGCATTGATCCTGCAACAGGCAATGCTTTCGATGGATGAACAACATACTGGATGCTAACAAACTATTGGTGTTAGGCTCGCATCATTTTGGAAATTGACATTGTTTTTGCATAGTGCCTAATATAGAACAGTAGCTGCTTATGAGCATAGGATTGCAAATTTTGCAACTCATGTTCGAACCACAGTAGCATAAATTCTTATAGTCCCAGCAGGATCTCAGAAGTAGACTCTTATATCTTGGGCACAAACCTCTGAATTATGATATGTAAAATGCAATTTCAATATAGTCTTCTGTGAACACTGTGCTAGTAATAGAGCTTCTGGGTTCTGGCTTTTGCTGCAACATCCTGAGCAGCCCGGCTTGCGTGAATATAGTCTTCTGTGAACACTGCTAATAATTTGCTTTAGATTATTGAGCGAGCTGAACCAGCCCAATTTGCTTTAGATTATTGAGCGAATTATTATTATTATTATTATTATTTAGAAAAACAGTATAAATGTAGGCATCCATAACGTACATACTCACCTTACAAATGCACATAAGTACATTGTATTCTTATGAGCACCTCTAAAAAAACTGGACGGACGTATCCGAAAGAATGAGCATCCATACAAATGCACACAATTACACCCTATCCTAAGAATGAGCACCCCTACAAATACCCTATCCTTATGAGCACACTTGAAAGACTAGACCGACTTACCTTTAAAAAAAATAATTAGCCGTAAAAATAAACACCCATGTCAAGTCTAGAATTTAAACTAGGTGGACTGATTCTACCACAAGCGAATGAATTATTGTTGTAGATTATCTAATTGATTATAGTGATAGATTAAGTATTTTAAGAAATAAACTAAACAAATAGCTTAAAATAAAATCAGTGATCCAAACAACACACCAGTATAAAGTTTTTTTTGTGTGAAAAATATATTTTTCTGAAGCATAGAGCAAATAATTTGTTTTGTTTTAATATTTCGGTGAATAAGCCGAAAAGAATTGGAGTTAGTTCTCTCGCTGTTGCAGCGTTGGCTTCTGCTCGCGGTTAGCCGTGTTGCGGTTAGCTGTGGTAGTTGATGCGGCTTTAATCTACTTGATGCAAATTTGTGCCGACTAATTTGAGTTGTTGCTAATCTATTATAGTCTTGTTTGTAGATCTATACTAACACTAGAAACTGGTGCCAATATTCTACTTGGGGAAGCAAATCAAATCCACATAGCTTTGTTTAACTGAGTAATTACGGAGGTTAGCAGGAGCTTAGCATGTTTATGGGTAAGTACCACCAGACAAATTTTAAGAAACACAAGAAAGTACATATCTCAAAAATTTCTGGCCAACCAACTTATAATATATACTCATTGGAAAAAAAAAAACCTCATTTGGCTAGCAGATGACGCTGTCGACATCACGTTAGCATGCAAAGAGAAGGTTGAATGCAGACGGGCTCTGAACCTTTTTATACCTCCGTTATCAAGTCTGTAAAAAAGGTAATCTAGAGTATGTACGCAAGAAAGTAAAAGCCAAACTGAAAAGAATTACAGACTAATGAAAGAAAAGAAGGAACAGAAGGAGACGAATCCACAAAAAAATAAAATAAAATAAAAAGGTTTTACTAAGCCTTTTGCTCTACGGACTACGGGTCACAAACCCTTTGCTCCAATGATACCAGGTTTGAGCTTGACAAGTATTCCATCCGCGTGTCTTATGGTGGCCCCTCGTCGTCGAACTCGTTCATGTGATCTAGGAGATAGTTTGCCGCCAGCTGCTCGTCCTTGTTGCAAGCGAAGAACACGTCCAGAACAAGCGCGCGGTCAAAGCCCATTGCTTCAAGCTTAGGATGTGAAAGAAAGGATGTTATGCTAGTTATGTGTAAAGCAAATATTCTAAAAGCAAGATGACAACTAAGCAGAGCATAGGGGAATTCGGGATTTTTCGACTCACACGAAGTATGGCTTCATTCTCCTCTGGAGTAACTGCTATGGTCTGTGGCATTGCCTCTGGAAACTGGTCTAGCAAATTCCTGGTTCAGAAAGGGAAAGATTGTTAATACAGCAAACGCATCAGAAGAAAAGAGTTATGATAAAAGCAAAGATTAAGACATACTCTTCATCATCACCCTCAGCTGGTTCATTGATTAAGTGGAGGAACTCAGCTTGGTTTTCCTGAATCAGCTGCAAAATCTGGGGATTTTGTTTCCCCAATTCTTGAAGCAATGGCTGCAAATGAATTGGCCAGTCAGTGAGGTTTTTTATTTTTTTTTTATTTTTAAGGAAAGCAGTATGAGAAAAACCTGTAAAATTTGAGGATTGGCTTGCACTAAAGAAAGCAAGGTTCGGAATTGTGCATTATTGCGCAAAGCATCAAGATTTCCTAGACCAGCAGCATCGGTGGAAGCATTTGGAAGGGCCTGAAAAGCTTAAAAAATAAAAAATCAGAGCAAAATTCAACTAACGTGCGAAAGAGAACAAAACACTCGTGCGGAAGAGAGTACTTGAGGAAAGAGGTCCAAGGGACTAGCGTTTGGTCCAGACGAAAGAATTGATGGAGCTGCTGGTTGAGTTGCCTGTGAAGCCTGGGTAGGATTGGCTGGCTGTATACTCGGAGGTGGAACTGGAATGTCCATCTGCTCAGGAACACCCTACATTAAAGCAGACAAGGATATTAGTGTTGCAGCCAAAAATATCTGCAATCTAAAGTTTGAGTCAACATGCATTTTCTGTAGAATACTACATACGATTCAAAAGACAGCACAAATTAAAAAGGATAAACGAACTACAAACAATCCCATAAAACAAACAAGTATATCATTTAGCAATTATATAGCCTCATACAATCTACTATAAGCAAGACATGGTATGTTCAATAGCTACAGTTATACAGGCAAATTCGGGAACAGAGAAAATCATTGTCAAGCAAGACCTAGCAACTAAATAGGGAGGAAAAGAATGTTCTTACAGAGTACAGATATTCAACAGCCCTCTCCGGGTTGTTGAATGCAGCGCTTAGAGCATGCAGCACAATGTCTCTATCCCATATTCCACCACCCATTTCAAGAATTGATTGAATTGTTGCCTCTAGATTGCTGCCAGCAACAAGGTTTGAGGTGGCCTGACCGTAGTTATCAGCTTCAGAGCTGCTCAAATGGCAAGAAGAAAAGATCAAGTCAAAATGGGTTCAGTAAATTACAGCACATCCTCAAGCAGAAACTACATTCACATGAGAATAATCAAATTTATAGAATGGATGGAACATCAGGAACTCACGATACAGCAACAGCAGGAGCTGGGGAAGCTGTGGCAGTTGGGGTAGGAGCACTGACAGTGACAGGTACACTTCAATTAAACATAAGACAGATGAGTTAGCTGGCAGGTATTTAGCTGCAAAGTAGCAAAAATCAATTATAGGACACTGAGTAAAACACTAAACAAGTTCTGACTCATTTCTAGCACAAGTTAACAGAAGATAAGATGAACATAATAAGCCTTCCAAACTAAGCTGTATTTGTGCACTACCATGTGAATTAAACTAACAAAGCAATAGCTACACTCCACAACTAAACTGATAAAGCAATACATCTTCAAATAATAATTGCATCTGCTATGTTAAAGAGTTAAAAAGGAAGCAAAAATAAAAATCTGAGTTAACTCACGTAGTTGCTGGTGCAACTGGTGCTTGAGATGCAGGAGCTGCAGGCACTGTTTGAGTAGGGGGAGCCTGGCAAATAATAAATGGTTAGATATCTATAATCTCAGTAGAGAAACATACCATGAGGAAACACTATAAAATAAACACTCAAGAAAACAAAAGGATAGCATTTCACATGGTGGTAAAATGATACAGCATATAGAGCTCTTCCTCATTCAGATTAACTCAAGAGGAAGTAATGATTCTACAAGACAATAACAGATGACAAAGATACATGGAGTTAAATCTAGTAGCTCTGAACTTGTAAAAGCTACCCTTCAAGCTCAGCCATAGTTGACTAAGAACAAATCTGTGTTAACTATAGATTGATAGAAGTGCTCATCATTTGCAGCTATATTAGGAGAGCCAGATGTTCAGGCTGAAATCCTAGATATTTTGCTAGTTATCACTTATGGCTATGTTTTGCCTGTTTGATAAAGTAATAACTGATAAACCAATAGTCGAGTACTGACCATAGCGTCGTACAGCAGAGATATTTAATGAACATGAAGGGCAATTGTCCTGAATAACCACTATCAATGCAATAATTCAAATTCCATCTCACCTGATTTGAGGGTGCCTTAGATGTAGCAGGAGCTGAACTTGATGAGCCCTTACCCTGTGAAAGTTCAAAAGTCGAAAAACGTGAAAACAACAAAGAACTTTCTTACAATAAGTATGATATAAACGATTGACAAAATAGCTGCAGCAATTCAAAATTTAGGTTTATGGATTGTCTTTGCAGCAGCCAGAAAGGAGTAACAGAAGTACTGACAAGTTGTTCTTTTGTTGCAGACTAGTAGTGATTAGCATAGAGTCAAGATGAAGCCCTACATCTTTTAAAGCAATTCCAATACATAACATAGCTCACTACATTCTGAGAGCTGCAGATACCCTGAACAAATGCTTAAAATGCATAGTGATCATGCAGTTGAATACCTTGACATTCCATGGATTATTGTACGATAAGTATGATATTCATGATTTTGCGCCAGGTAATAGCCATATAACATCAAACAGGTGCTGTACCCACCTGTCTAAGCATTATAACAAGGAAGCTGTTTTCAAGAACTTTGTTTTCATCCAATGTGGTGTCATCCTTGAGCACCTTCCCCTGATGAATGAGCATCTGTTGCTCAGCTGGGTAAATGTGCTGTCCTTGAGTAGTCTCGATTATCCTTTTCACATCAGCAACCTGCTTTAAGAAATTAGATCAGTTATAAATAGCACGTAGAATGAAACAACTATGACTCAATCTGGTTAACTTAATCTGTTCTACTACTACTACTACTACCTATAATAACCAATCCAGTTATCCAACCATCAAAGAAATCAATCACATATAGTAACACGAATCACACAATCAGATTGGATCCACAGCTATAGCCTTGCGTAGCCGTAGAAACAAACCTAACCCCAATCCGGTCACCACCTCCTAGATCGCCCCCCACAAAAGAAAAAGAAAAAGAAAGAAACGAAATCGGCGCTCGCGACCGACAGATCGAGAGCGCGGAGACCAGAGCATACCTTCTGCGCGGAGTCCACCTCGATCTGGAAGGTGGATCCCTTGAGTGTCTTCACGGATATCTTCATCCCCCAGCCCTTGTTGCCGCCGCCGTCGAGCTCTAGGGCGGAGAGGGGAGAGGGGAGGGAATGGGGGCGTGAGTTTTTCTCCGATTTTTATTTCGGGCACCGGTGCTGCCTTTTCCATATTTACCCCTATACAGTTAGATTTTTTTTAGATATGACTGCGCCACATCGTTAAGAAAACATCAGCCGTCCGATTCTTCGTTCAAATGATGGAAGCCGTCGGATCGCTCAAAATGGCGAAATATCTTCTAGATCCTTCCTAAAGCTTCTTTTACAACGAGGTCCTTCCACATCCTTTAGTAAACCAAAAAAACAAGAAAAAGAAAATCCGCGAGGGGCTTCTGGCAAGACGACGAGCTGCCTCTTCCTCCCCACGAGACAACGTGCAGCTCCATCTCCCGACCATCCCACGCCACTTTCGCCACCAGCGTCATCTTCCCTGGACATCGCCGCCTCACCAGTCATCACTCCGCGGTCTCCACCTTCGATTGTAAACTCATTAGGTAACATTCATTTTGTTCATTGTTTATTCCCTCTATTTCAAATTGATTTATATATAGTTTTTTTTAGGTTATTTCTAAATGATCTACATATTTGTGTTCATTTATTAAAAATATTCGTTATTTGTACATTGAAGTAAATAGACATTGATGCATGCATACAAGTATTTATAACCCATATATAATATCTTGATTTGCTATTGGCTAGAAAATAGTGGGGATGGTGCATGCATCGATTTTGTTACTAGAGTAAATATATTTTGTTAGTAGAGTAAATATAGTACGAGAGAGTTGTTAGCTTTTCTTGGTCTTGGTGTATCTATGAAATATATAGATCAATTTGAAATGGAGGGATTACTATTCACCGTGTGGTGTTGAGTACTTAAACAAATCCAAATAAGTTTTTTTTTCATACCTGCAACTGCAAGTTTGATTTCGAGAGCACCACTCAAACGTGGGTAGCGATACTGTTATGGAGGAAAGAGTCGAAGCTAATATTTGCAAAGCAATTTTGGCTTACGTAAATTAGGCCATATAGTGAATAAAATTTTCCATTTGCTAGACTGATTTGATGATTAAAAGCCTGATTTTTTTAGGTACCGTTTGTTCATAACACGATGATCAAGGTAAATTAAGTTTATCTGTTCATAGATTTATAATGGCCATCTGATGGATAAAATAGAAAAAAAATCCTAAATGATTGCATAATATTGAATGTATAAGTGAAACAAAGTCACTGGAAACTTTTCAATTCTTAGAGACCATGTAATTTTGCTACTCAACCTCATAATTTTCAATGAAAAGCCATAGTGTTGGATGTCAACTTTGCTACGCATCTATGTAAGAGAGACCATGTAATTTTGCCTGTCCAATTTAAATGTTGGTAATCTCTTTCAGTTAACAGCACATGGACCTTTTTAACTGTATATTTCCTTCTAATTTGTTATGTACTTTCTTAATCATTTGCATAATCTTTGCTATTACTGTAATCCTGAAATTGCCTGTGGCTCCGCATTGCACGTCCTTACAATTGACCATATAGTCCCTTCCCCTTGCTTGCCTCCCTTGACTCGCTCGCTCTCATACTGCCCAATCTCGATGGCGGTAGTCTCCTCCTACTTCCCTGACATCGCCATCTCCACCTCCAGCTCGTACCTTCGCCTCCCTCTCCCCGACTCCCCAACCGCCCGTGTTGGCTCCCCGTCTTCACCTGGCCACCGCCGCCGGGCATGGTGTGTGGGTGCAAGGCGCTGGTAGAGGCGCTTCACACCGGCGGCAGCCGTATTGGCTCCCATATCAGAACTACGAAGGGTTTAGGGTTTAGAGTTTTCTCCACCTAAGGTTGCTATCCTAATTGCATTTTGGTATTTTGTTTAGAGTTCTCTCTCCTCCCATCTGTTTTTTTTTTGTTGGCTGTATTCCTGCTACAATGGTTGTGCGCTCATCTCGAGCCATATAAGCGATTTCCGATGTCTATTTGCTTGGGGGACTTAATGCATTACTTACCCTACCGTTGCCTGCAGATCAATGGCGCCTGAATTAAATAGTTGGTAAGCTGCTTTAAAAAAAAAAATAGTTGGTAAGCTAGGCAGATTAAATCTACATGGATGCTATCCCAGACTTCATGGACAACTCGGTCGCCTCGAGGCAATAATCCTCCTCGGTCCCTCTGTGCTGTACTGCTTTGCTCTGCTTCATGCTTGCTGTGATGTGGTCCTTGTGGATGTGCTGCTGCTGACCAATGCTAGCTTATTACAGTTTTCTTTATTGTTGCTGCCGTTGAATTTTACCTCGGAAACTTACTATTTTATCTTTGCTTTCAGTTAATTGGAAAATTAACGATTTTTGACTAAATGTTCGTTTTGCTGGGTATGTGGATAACCCCTTGCACGTAACTCTATCCTTAGTATAATGTAATTATGATGTTCCTACTTCCTAGGGCACCGATGGTTGAGCTGGCAGAGGTAAACAATCACCCGTTACTAAATCGTACCGTAGATCGATACTAATTTGTATAGTGTAATATTTCCTCCTTTTTTTTTTCGGACAGCATTTTTTTCACATTCCATCTGCTACTGGCAGCATGCTTAACAAATTTTTTCACATGCCTCTACATTATTCACCGAATTTTTTTTGTATAATAATTATTAACAAATGAATTAAATATCCAGTAAAATCATAGAGTAGAATTACAAGAATAGGATGGACGCTAAGTAAAAAAGAGCGTCTCAGACAAGGACGCTGTAAGGTACCACGTCCATCTGGTGCAGTTGCTCGCCTCTGATTGGTTGCTACGATAATCAATACAGGAAAAAAAAAAGGAGAATAAAAAAAAGTAAAACGAGAAGAGGAATCAGTCGCGCGTGCCGCGTACGTGGGAGCCTCGTTCTCTAGTTGATGGGTGGCGCTGTGGCCTTCGTCCATGCCAAGAGGGCTTCGCTCGCCGCACCTCATCGAATCGACGAGTAGGAGGAGGTGCGGACGATGACGGCGAGGAGATCCACCGTCCACGTGGTAGCAACACCAAACTGATGGCGATGGCGATCACTCAGGTTGGAGTTGGATCGCACCAGACTGTGGACGTCATCTGCAAGAGCGTCCAGATCTAGACGCTTTTTTTATCAAGACGTCCACACCCGGATGCTATTGTAGTCAGCGTCCAGACCATTTTTCTAATTCCAGACTATATATCTAATTTATGTGTTAATAATTATTATATTAAAAAGATCGTTACTATTCACCTACGACCAATCGTTTCTGTAATATATTTTTTTTTGCTGTGTGATACGAGAGAGATGTAGATGTATTTACAGAATTTTTATTCCAAATGAGACGCTCATTACAATATAACGCCCCACATACACACACAAACTAATCACACCAAAAAAAAAAACATACGCACAAACAAACCACACACAAAAAAAAAAGAAGCACACGCGCAAACAAACCGCACACAAACAAATGTCCCAAAAAAAAAAGCACACGCACAAACAAACCAAAAAAAAAAAGGCACACGCGCAAACAAACCACGCACAAACAAATGTAAAAAAAAAAGAAAAGAAAAAAAAGCACACGCTCACTCTGAAGTCGGTACACACATGGCAGTGGTGACAATCACGTCACTTGTTCCCGAAGCACCGGTCGACGACAATGTGCTCGATGAAGCACTCGGCGAGGCCGAGGGGGTGCAGGAAGTACTCGCCGAAACACAGCTGCGCACCCCTCACAAGGCACCCTTGGCAGGTGTCGTCGCAGCCCAGCGGGTCTTGTGCCTGCAGCTCCTCGTGCAGATGCACCAGGGCTGCAGTCAGGTTGCCTGCGACTCCAGCCGGCGCCGCGGCAGTATGTGCATCGCAAGAAAGGACGAGAAGTAGTACAAGGACACAGGTAGCGAGACGCGAACCCATGGATATGAGAACGAGATGCTTCCTCTACTACTTGTGTGGTCTTTCTCTTCTTTCTTTCTTTTTGTGCACTGTGCGCAGTAACTAGGCAGCCAGTGGGCACTATTTATATAGTGCAAGCAAAGCAAGCCGACAGCCCGACCGCTGGGTGGGCAGGAACAACATATCTAACGCTGGTGAAAGTACGCCCCACGCTAGGAATCGATATCTAGCAATTTCTTCTGCTTAATTTCATAGTTACATTCTCTCTCTATTTTTTTTTATTTTCCATTTTTCCCCAAGAGGCAGGCCGGCAGAGCTGTGCCCGATTAGGCCGGTGGGTAGATCCAATCATCCAAAGCTAGCTAGTAGACTCCAGTAGCTTGACTCAGATCCATGGCCCTAGTACATCGGGTGTTTGACCGTAATTTGGAGTATTAAACTACTATTTACAAAACTTATTATACATATAGAGGCTAATTTGCGAGACGAATCTATTAACTCTAATTAATCCATGATTAGCACACATTTAGTGTAGCACTATAATATCAAATCATAGACTAATTAGGCTTGATAGATTCATCTTGCAAAATTAGCCTCCATCTGTGTAATTAGTTTTGTGATTATTATATGTTTAATACTACAAATTACAGTCCAAACATACATTCAAATGTGACAGGGACAAGTCAAATATTCACAAGCCGGCAGGTTTGCCAGCTTCTGATTGGGCCACTTGCACTTTTAACATTTGATGAGATAAATCAAGGATTTACCAGTGGTAAAAAAAAGATAAAAAACTTGCCAAGGACATGTGCGCTGCATCGGATTTTCTGAGAAATTATAAAGTACTTTTTCAAGTTTTCACCTAAGATCATCTACCTGTTAATTATAAGCCATAACAAAATTTAAATTTCAAAAGTTGATTTTGAAGTTTTTTTTTATTGTGATCATTTTCTATCATCGGTTTTAGAACCATAAACAATAGATATAAGACTTTTAAAAGATAATTTTTCACGCTTATTTTTTCTTGCTTAATATGTCAAATTGACACGTTATAAAAAAAAATATGGTTCAAAACTTCAAATCATGTCCATTGTTTTGTTTAAACACTAGATAAGGCTAAAAATATATGTTGTGTCCATTTCCTCATATGGACCTATAATCCCACATGTCGGTAGGGTGGTGGCAGAACCACCACCATCACCATTACTATAGATGTGCTACATGGTATAGTTAAAAGAAACAATAATCATTTAAAAGTGCATATAAAAAACATTTTAATTTATGAATTCGCACTCTATGAAACATGTTTTAAAAAAATGAAGCATATATTTTATCTTATTTGATTAATGTAATTACCTTTTTTTAACAAGCGTATATTATATCATATATTATAAATGTACGTCTTTTATAGGATTTTTTAAGGGAATTGAACTTATTCTTTATAAAAGATATACACAGTAATTTCTTTTGATCCAAATATACTTTATGTAGTATGCACCAGGTAAAAATAGCGAGCGCGCCTTCTAGTTTTGTTTAGTCCGTGAATAATATCCCACCCTAAATATCTACTCCTATATTCCTAGAGAGGTACTCCAGCGACCAGCCTGTAAGCCTGCCACGCAGCTGCTAGTACCTCTAATGTTGCACTGTTCATAGTTTTAGTACAAAGTAGTACTACTCCTACATGCTTTTACTCAACCATCGGTTTTGCCCTCTCCACAGATGCAGACTCTTTGACTGTTGCATAACTCCATACTCCATAAAAGGGGTCCACCATCGGTTGGACCAATCATTAGTGATACAAGCGGACCAATCATTAGTGATAAGAGGCAAACTGTTGGTTTGTAGCTTGGGCCATTTGTCAGTGAGATATAAAATACTGCAATGCATGTTACTGGGTGTTTGCATTTTGTAAAAGAGCCATTCTCTTCCTTTTAAGTAGTGTAATAATATGTTGGTCTTATAAACATTGAGATTTGTTTACCTGTAAATTAGGGGATCTGCCAATGAGGTATTTGGGCTTTCCAATTGATAAAGAAATACTTCTGAACAAAGATTGGAAGAAGCCTGAGGAAACAATTGAAAAAAAAAGTTGGTTGCTGGCAAGGAAATCTTCAGTCAATTGGAGGGAGGGTGAGTTTAATTAATGCTTGTCTTAGTAATACTCCTTTGTACATGTTATCCTTCTTTAGGGTGCCTATTGGGGTTAGAGAGAACGGATCTTTATAGGAGGTTCTTATGGCAGGATGATCAGGGTATTAGGAAGTATCATTTGGTTAATTGGAATACGGTTTGTTCTCCCAGGGAGACAGGGCGTTTGGGCATTTTGGACTTAGAAATCATGAACATTGCTTTGCTGGGGAAATGGCTCTGGAACCTTGAAAATTCTGAAGGTTTATGGCAGCAGATGTATCAGACAAAAGTATTTATCCAAAAACATTTTGGCTGCTGCAAAAACAAAATCTGGGGCCTCCCATTTTTGGCAAGGGGTGATGGAGGTTAGAAAAAGTTTCTTCAATTTTTGTTCCAAGAGACCAGGAAATGGAGATAACATCCTTTTTTGGGAAGATAACTGGTTAGGAGGAAAACCTTTGGCAGAACAATTTCCTTTTTTTGTATAGAGTAACTCAGAACCAATTCATTACTTTGGCAAAAGTTAAAAAAAAAAGGGTGGGGTTGCATGACTTTCAGAAGAAATGTGATTGGAGATGCACTTGCTGACTGGAACAAAGTTAAGTCTTCTTGTGATGAGATAACTCTGAACAATCAAAGAGATGTGACAGTTTGGACTCTGGCAAAGAAATGGAATGTTTAGTGTTAAATCCTTTTATAGAGCTCTAAAGTTGCAGGGGACTGTTTCCATGATTGGGAGTTCACACAAATTTTTTTTTTGGAAAATTAAAGTCCCCTTGAAGTGAGGATTTTTCTGTGGTTGCTGCTTAAAGAGAATGTTTTAACAAAAGATAATTTGATAAAAAGGGGTTGGAGGAAGGGTAATGATCTGTGTCAGTTTTGTGAACAGAAAGAAACAATTCAACATTTATTTTTTGACTGTCCTCTGGTGAGATTCACCTGGACTGTTGTGATTTGTGCTTTTGGTATGAACCAGATTAAAGACATGAGACATATGTTAAGTTCCTGGATTCAACCTTGTGACAAATTACAAAACAACTAATGCTAGTTGGTGTGGCAGCTGTACTTTGGGCCACTTGGAAAGCAAGAAATGGCTTGTTTTGATCAAAGGCCTGTGCACTGAGGTCTAGCTGGCTTTCGTTTGTCTTTGTTTCTTTTGTGAGCACCTAGGGGTTCTATCCTTCTGGTTCTAAGACTCTGTTTTTGTAAGAACTTCTGCGTTTCTTTAATGAAAATTGGAGGGTTCTGCCCTTTGCTCAAAAAAAAAAAAACATTGAGATTTGAAACGATTGCATCTCACGCGTATAACGTGTAGAGCTTGTAATCTGTGTATTCTATTATGTTTTCAACTGTTAGAGGAACAAACGAGTCTAAAACTGAACATATTTGAACAATTTATCATATAACAAACTTAGTATCCTGTTTGGAATATAATAACATTGGAACACAAATATTTGAGTTTGTACATGGGTCGCATGACATATTATGTCTGTTATGTGTCACAAATATTTGAGAGTTTGCACGTGGGACCCATATGCCAGTTTCACACAAAATAACAAAAAATAGTGGGACCCACGTGGGACCCACATGTCATCCTTACATGTCTCTTCTCTCTATCTCCCCACTGCACTGCAGTCTGCAAGGAGAAGGCGGGAGTGGCGGTGCGCGAAACCAACGCCGAAGCGGCAGAAATCTGCCGCCGACACCGATCTCCACAGCGGAGGTGTGCATCCTCCTCAAACCCGTCACCATCAGCGGTGGTGGGGAAGGGGGGGGGGGGGAGCAAGTGGGGAACCAGGAGCTCGCCCTCCGCCACCCATGGCGAGGTCGCCGTCGAGGTCGGAGGGTGGCGCAGAGGACGGTGGAACCGGGGGCGGGGGCCGCGGTGGTGAGGTGCGCGCCCTCCTCCTCGAACCCGTCGCCGTCGCCGTCGTCTTCGATGACGGAGACGACGGCGGGAGAGGAAGCAAAGGGAGCCGGGCGGAAAGGACACGCGAGCGGCGGCAAGCCGGAGAGCAACAGGCGATTGTGGTGGCGCTTATCCCACGCTTGTCCCATAGCCCTCGCTCGTTGCACGAGTTCCTCTCGCAGATGCGGTACACGGCAAGGACAAGGAGATCGACGACGCGCGTCAGAGTCCGTTAGATCAGATTCGCACGAGGCCATTGATCCATCCTTTGCTTTGCTCCTTGTGCGTTGCTTAGCAGTAACACAGGGCAAGCGGAAAACGTAGTACTACTATCCTAAGGTGGCTCGCAAGGCTTTGGAGACTGAGGAAGAGCTGGGCAACGGCCGAGCGCGACCTCTGCGCCACCGCCCCGCCAGCTTTGCGCGCCATCGCTCCGGCCTTCTCCTTGCAGACTACAGTGCAGGGGGGAGAGAAATGAGATAGAGAGAAGAGAGAGGAGTAAGGATGACATGTGGAGCCCACATGGGTCTGACCATTTTTTTTTATTATTTTGTGTGTGAAACTGACATCTGGGTTCCACGGGTTTTATTTTTTTAATCAAATTTCCACGTCCATGCCCCGTGGGACAAAGACCTAGTCAAAGGAGCGCGCCACGTCAGCCAAAACCAGGCACAATACTGCCGAGGGATCTCGTTTGCACGGTTTTATAAGTTGAAGGATGTGTTGTACTCGGTTTTGTACTCAGCGACAAATTTCGGACTCGGCGACAAATTGAGAGACCTAAGATGAACTTATTCCCTCTCACTTCTCTCTTTTTCTCTATGTGTGGCCGGACTGCCGGAGGCACGGCGAGGCGGAGGGTGCGCGACCGCTCGCCGCTAGGGTTTGGGGCAAGTTGGGCGATAGGGATGAGGAGGAAGGAGGAAGGGATGAGGGAGTGATTCTCAGGTTGCTTGTTTCTTCACCGATTCTCAGGTATGGGTCGTTTGTGGGATTGGATCCCTTGCTGGTATGATGAGATAATTGAAATGTTTCAGTTTGTGGAGAGTTTGTGGTAGTTGTATGTCCTCAATTAGTCTTAGATGTACAAAAGAAAAAATATTCTAATTTCTAGATTGTGCAAGTTTAAGCAATATCTCGTGCAACTTCACTTATTTAGTTGTAAGTTTTTTGGGACTAAAAATTTGATGTTCTTTGTCACGCTATCAGCATGAAAGGCGGTAGCCCGGCCAACTTAGATTTAAGGTTTTGATCTTATCTTTGCATTTTCGCTGTTGATTAATGTTTTATGTAAAAACTCCAATCCATGTCTTGTGGGGAGTGTGGGCTAATTGAAACCATGGGAACATGCCTTTTCTTCCTTTTTTTTTTTGGACTTTTAAGTCTGTGTGAATTAGTCTGTACTCTGTGAAGTTGTGCACGGTTTTGAAACCTATCAGTCTGAACTTTAAGCGCTCTGTATCTCTAACACAGTCCAGTGCTTTTGAAATCTCTGTGTGCGTGCACTTTTTTTGTTATGCTATGAGATGAATACAAAGTTGTTTTGACGGGGATAAAGTTGTGTTTGGTAGACTGTACATATACTAGCAATTTTTACTGGGAATGAACACCTTTTTGTACATAAAAGTTGGAGACTATTTTTGTGATTCTGGAAGAGTTGAACACTATTTATCTCGATTTTCTTCTGTATATGCAGCTTTTATCCAATATGCAATGGCATGAACCAACTAATACTGGGAATCAAGCTGGTGATATATTGCAAGTGCTAGTAGGTTTTATTATGCTTGCCTAAAAGAAGTTAGTACTGGACATATTAATAAACAAACGGATGGCCCGGATATATGAGGAGACGCCACTCAGCAGATGGATGGGAACGAACGTAATGATTTGCTGTTGCCCTGTAGCAGCAAGGAAGAAGCCACGTCTTGACAGGAGAAAGAATAGGTTTACTATGATAAGTATGTGATCTCACCCATCTAAGCTAATACAGCATTTGTATTTGAATTTGCATTTGTAGGATGATGGATCTGTTGGTTCTGAACTTCTCTTTGCGGATTCAGAACAATGGTAATTTTCCTTTCCAATTCTTCATATCAGGAAGTCCATAAAAAGGAAGAAGGGACAACAAACATGTGTACAAAAAGATAATAAAGGTTTTGTTGAATGTATCCTTTTTTTTTTTACTGTTAGCCACCTATACTTGCATCATATGGAAAGTGCAACTTATTGTTACTTTGTTTTTTATTTAACTCAATCAATCTAGATGTATTTATATGCTTATATAGACCATGCTTTTATGAATTTGGAAGAGTAGGACACTATTATTTTTTTTATCACTTTGCCTCTCTTGCTGTTGCTTCCATCCGATTTGCAATGGCATGAAATGGCTTGTACTGGAAAATTATGATACGTGAGTATGTAGCAAGTGTTACTAGGCCGTGTGCCTGAAAAAAATGCTAGGACTAGACAAATTGATAAGGAAAGTCCATGTGTATCTGTGATTCTGTGTATGCGATCTAACCCTCAGTATGCGTTGAATTCTGTGCGGTTCAGAGAACATGTTTTTCTTTTCGATTAAGTGCATTTATATGTTAGTTGCAGTATTGGCTCAGTACGGGATTGCTTGTGATGTAAACATTGAAAATCTAGAGCTAGCATAATAAAAACACACATCTTTGTTTTTCTATTTGTGTAGCGGTGATCGGGTTTTTCTTAGTTTTTCACATTACCTAATCCATTCCAACAAATGGGATTCTTTCTTGTGCGTTTCAGCTATTTGCACCCTGCAGCCCAAAAGCAATCCTTATTATTTTGTGATTTTTAAAGTATGGGACTAATAGTTGCCTCATATATAGCAAAGTTGCATTCCCTAATTGTTGTAGTTGCCATTTTAAAATCATGTGCAACTTCAATTATAAATTTGTGCAATGCAACTTGAGTTATAACTTTTTTTTTGTACACTACAACTATTGATTTCCTAATATAAGTTTTTGTTGTTCTGTCTGGCAAACCAGGCTGAAACATATGTTACAGTTCCTACCTAGTACTAGGTGGTATGCCCCAACCCCCCACCCCCCAACAAAATACTAGATTGAACTTTCCAAAATTTTCCCCAATCTGTTCAACTCAGAAAAAAGGAGATTGGGATAAACAAGATTGAAATTCCAAAAATCCACACCTCAGAAACCCTAATTCGAATAAATTCCCAAATTGAAGAACCCTAATTCGGCTGGAGAACCCTAATAAGCCCCAAAACCCGAATCAAGAAATTTGAGCTTCGGGTTTCTGAAACTTACCAGACTTGAAGCTCTCCGGCGTCCTCGGGGTCGCGCCGGTTCACCACCGCTCGCGCCGTCTTGGAGCTTCCCCACCGTCGCCGCCTCACCGGAGACGGGAAGCATCGGCTTGGGCTGCCACTTTTGGCACCTCCCCCCCTCCCCCGTCGGCTCGGTGCTTTGCCGGACCGCCGATGGCTTGGCGCCGTCTTCGGGTGCGCCCCCCAGCCAGTGAAGCTGGAGCCGCTCGGCGCTTGCCGCCAGCCACTCACTCGCGTCGCCGGGAGAGGGGTCGGGGAGAGAAGGGGATTAGGGTGTTCCCCCTCAGCAGCCGCGCCGCCGTGCGAGATTCCCTTCGCCGGATCGCCACACACCGCCGCCTACGACCCCGCCGCCGCTCTCGCCCCTCTGGCTCGCCGGAGAAGAGGAGGATTAGGTTTACCCCTTCCCCGTCGGCGACTTTTACCAGAACAGGAACAATCTGAGCCGTCCATCATTCGGACGACTCGGATTCTCTCCGCATCGGGCCGGCTCCACTGACGGGCCACGCGGCTTCTGGGCCGCGGAAGCCACCTGGGCCCTGCTCAGCCAGCACGTGCGCCCACTCCACTAACAAGAAGATTAATGGAGGTAAGATTTCGCACGCTGCCTCTCCATCTATCTTCTATCTACCTACCCTATACTTAAATAAGTTGTTTCACTCATTCTTTCATTCCTCGTGGAACGGTATAGATCATCTCTGTGTAAATCCAACGCTCAGGATCGTCCCTCTCAACCGCGCCCTCCTCTCCGCCCCCTTTCTCTCGCTCTCACGCGCCGCCGCCCCTCCCCAACTGCGCGCCCCTTCCCAACCCTAATCACTCCCTTTCACACGCTGTTGTCTCTCTTTAAGATTTCGCACGCTGTCTCTCCTTAAGAAGTTTAATAGTAAAGCCCACTACTAGCTCCAAATCATCTATAACCAATGTAATAGCCAATTTATACAATAATTGCTTGCTATACTAATAATACTTGGTCCCACCTGTCATACACACACTACGTCTTGGAGTCCGTGCTGCAGTTGGTTACAGATCTGTAGCCCGCTGCTCCTCTCTCTCTCTTCCTTTATCTCTTTAAAACTAGCCACCTTTGTCGCGCGTTGCGCGACTCTGTATTCCTATATAAAAGCCTCTCTATACAACCTGTAATTTATGATATGAGATTCTATGTGGTAGGATCAACAGGCTTTTGGTTTCCATATTTCATATCATCGAAAGATATTGGTGGGTCGGACGTGGTAAACAATTGTCACTTTGTCAGCACTGTGTAATTGGCGGCGGCGTTGTAGTTGTCATTGGTGTCAGTGAATCGGCGCGGGACACTCATAATCGAGGAGCAAATACTGCCATTGAATGTGAAGTCTCAAATTACAGCATGAGAAGAGAATGAAGAAGTGTAAACAAAGACATGGCATCAACTTGTGCAGATTGGGTCCCTTTGATTCAAAGGAATTACATAGGATTGAAATTCTATAGGAAATTTTCCTATGTAGCCATTTGATTCAAAGGATTGAAGTTTTCCAAATCCCACAAAATTCCTATGGAATGGCTTGTTGCATATAGGTTTTGGAGGAAACTTAGCAAGAGATCCAACCTCTTGGTAAAAATCTTTTGAGTCTATCTCTCTCATCCGATTCCTATGTTTTTCCTGTGGTCCAATCAAACGATCATTTCTGTGTTTTGCAATCCTCTGTTTTACACTTACATTCCTATCAGAATACTATGATTTATTGGTGGTCAGCAGAACTGAGCCATTACATATGCACATCTGATTTCAACCTGTTATGTACAAAATGTTATAATCAGAAATCAGGTTTTAGGAAATTCTATTTTGTAGTCTGCTAGCAAAAGCTATGGTTAGATGGGAATTATAGAAAAATATGTACAGGTCAAGTATCCCAGTGTAATTCAATCTAGAGTCTAAAAGAATCTGTCTTTGAACAATTAGGCCCATAAAAAACTTGCTGAGTTAGCGCGCATAGAAAAAACTACAAAAAAATTGAGGAATCAATAGTGAATTCTACTTTCCCATAAGAACAAAACCTCCTATTCATAAGTGAATAGAGATTAAGTAATGGCATTGCTCTTAGTTTTAGAAAATTAACAGTATTCTTTAACGGGCTGATGAGCGATGGAATTCCACTATACTGAGTAATAACCAAAGCATTTGTTGGATCTGCATATATGAAAACAAAACAATATGTTTCCAGGTTACAGATTTCACCAAGGCCAAACTGAATAAGTCTTCTATTAGGTTTTGCCCATTGAAAGCCAGGAGGTTTTACAACATAACAGTGGATGTTTCTGGATATTAAATTCAAACAACTAAGTAACTGACCATTATGGTTCCATAATTCAAATCAACACTGCCAGTTGTATTTGAGCAGCACAGAGTTCAACGTATTTGGGAGAACGGACATGTGAAGCAACAACAACTTATCAATCTCATAGCAGGAGCAGAGCTATACATTCAGCCCAAATACTGGAGTAGCAAGCAGGAGGAAAGATCGGGTGAACTCACATGGAGTCGGCCTCGAGCACCTTGATGAAAGCTTTACCACGGTCGGCTCGGACGGCTGGGTGTCCTCACCTGCATCCATGCTGCCATTGCTCTGGGATGTGCCATAGAGCTTTGAAGCTGGCTTTCTTGGAGCTTTGAAGCTGGCTTTCTGAAGGGAGACGAGGAGAGGAGTAGGAGGAGGAAGCGGCGGCAACGTGGGGCTAGGGGTGGAGGAAAGGGACGAGGAGGTGCAGGCGGCGCGACGGTACCGGTGGGGACTAGGAGGAAGAGGCGGTGGCGGGGGGCTGGAGGTGGAGGGCAGGGACGAGGAGGAGGAAGCGGCGCCAGTGGCGGGGTCTAGGAAGAGGTGATAGTGGAGAGCAGGCGACGGCACGGCGGGGAAGAGGTGGCAGTGGGCAGGCGGCGGCGGCGGTGACGACGAGGAGATGAGGCGCGAGGGCGATTCGGCTTCGGGAGCGGATGCGGCGCGAGCGTGACAACTGACAAGGAGAAGACGACACAAAGGGGAATCGCGATTTCATCGTAGGGACGTGGAAGGACCTCTCTGCAAAAAGGAGTTTCTCAGAGTATCACGAGGAGGTTACACCAAGTGAAGGATCGAACGGCTCATGTTGTCTCGAGGGGAAATCGGACGGTCCATATATTTTAGATGACGTGGCCCAACCAGATTGCAAGAAACTTTAGTTCTTTCAATACTTTAGATATGTTTATAGCTGGCTTATAGCCTGCTATTGTACCTGCTCTAACATCTTCTTCTGCTGCTCCTCTCTCTCTTCCTTTATCTCTTTTAAATATGTTTATAGCTGGCTTATAGCCTGCTATTGTACCTGCTCTAACATCTTCTCATCTTCGATCTGTTCAGGTGTGGATCGTGTCTAAACAAAACAATTTTATTTGACCTACGCTGGTCCGTCCATTGACATATTAACTCCGCCGTCGCCCTCCCGGCCTAAGAGGCAAGGTAGAAAATACGATGAGGTGGAAGTCACTGATATATGGCTTATAGCCTGCTATTGTACCTGCTCTAACATCTTCTCATCTTCGATCTGTTCAGGTGTGGGTCGTGTCTAAACAAAACAATTTTATTTGACCTACACTGGTCCGTCCATTGACATATTAACTCCGCCGTCGCCCTCCCGGCCTAAGAGGCAAGGTAGAAAATACGATGAGGTGGAAGTCACTGATATATGGGTCCCACTTGCTAGCTCTAAGGAAGAAGATGCTGGCTCAGTGAGTCAAACCGAACCGAAAGAGTTGACTTGCACCGGTTTTCTAAAATTTTTTTAGACTTTTAAATTAGGAACAGCTTAGCTCTCAAATAATCCAATCTGGAATTCACTTCTATGGAGATTTGAACTCAGGACCTTGGGTGCTACTCAGGTCACTGCAACCACTAGGCTACATGTTCTTTCACAACTGATTTTTTAAAATGGTGGTGTTATACCGGTTTTGCGATGAGAGAGACTATTCAATCAGCCTCAAGAGATGAGGGAGGAGAAATAGACTTATCCCACGCGTAAATACGGGCCGACCCGGTTCTCGGCCGCCTTGGTAGGCTTGGGCCGGCCGAAATGAGAAATTCTTAACACCCGGTGATTTAATAATTCCTTTAATCATTTACATAATTTTACTTGCTAATTTCTTTTGAACCGTTAAAATTGCTGGAAAAATTATGATCAATTATTTGATCACTCATAAAATTATTTCTAGTTAAATGGAACCAATGAGAAGTTTAGCTAGAAAGAAATTAATGATATGATATTAGATTTTACCAACGTTAATATGATTTCATATCAAGATTAATAAGATCATTATTTCCTTGAGTTATTTAATTTATTTCTAGTTGAATTGAACCTTGTAACTATCATTAGTTGAATATCCCTTGTAACTACCATTAGTTGAATATAGTGGCTTATCCGTAGTTTTGCTCCATAGGTGTGGATAGATCTGGTGTGGAGGGTGGTTTGCCGGGTTGCCGTCGAGTTTAAAAGGCAAATACATGATGAACTAATTGTGTTATTCATGGATGGTTTGCTTTATCTATTTATTACCGATATATTTCTATGTGATAAGTGATTGCTTACGTTCAAATTATTGTTCATGCTATTTAGGTTTCGAGTTCATCTTATGTTTACGATGTTATTCTTATTTTAATATTCTATGCTTGACATGGATGTGCAATATGATTTTCAATTTAGTTCTTTGTTTTCGGTTTTAATTATTCATGTTCCATGTGAGTCATGGATGTGCTATCTGATTTTCTATTCATGTCCCTGTGGGTAAGCGCCGATCACGTTTACTCGGCTTTGCCAGAATGTATTCACTATTGTCTGGAATAGAAACTAATATTTCAATTCATGCCTATCCAAGATGGGAACTACTATTTTTCTTAGCATGCGCCCAGCCTCCATCCCCCTCCTGTGAGTGAAAAGAAACAGAGACACAGCAAAGGAAAAAGGGAATAGAAAGACGTAAGACAGACAGAGCAGAGAAGGATCGAGAGTAACAGAAAGAAAATAGAAATAAAGGAAAAGGAAAAGAAAAATAGGACTATTCCTACCTGTGCGCCATCTTCCCTCTAAAAAGTCTATTCGATCTCCTCTACTTCCATGTTCAAGCCCAGACATTAATCCTTCTATAGAAGTCTAGCTGACCTCTATTTCTTTCTAGGCCAGAGAAATTAATTTCTCGGTAAAAGTCTATCGAAGTTCCCTATATTTTCTGACCAGGCCCAAGACTTCAATCCTCTGTACAATCCTCCATGTTTAGACAAAGTTCATATCAGGTCCCTCTACTACCCCTTAGGGAAAAGTCTGTACTTACCCCAACAATTTTCTCAGCCCAACCCGAAGGACCAATTCCCACGAGTCCGCACACGCCAACCATCAGTAAAGGTCTACTGCTACATCGCCGACATTGGTAGACGACCGGACACGTACCGAGTATCAACGGTTATTTATGTAATAAATGTCGTGCAATCAATTCTACTCATTCCATTCTCTCCATTTGTAAGAGCACCAGGGGGAAAAAAATAATCCGGTGCCATCTAACATTTCTAGTTCAAAATGTCGATCCTTGGCACTTGGCGGAACTTTTTTTTTTCCATGAAATCCTTTGAATGATTCTTTAAACAAAAGTATGGAGTAAAAATATCTTATGTAAGAAATAACATAAACCGGACCAGCTTGCGTGCATCAACGCTTCGATATATGCACACATATAAGACTGTTGTTGGGCGACTGTTATTTGCCGAGATTCCATGTAAAATAACCATAGGACTTGTGACGAGACCTTTCGGTTTGCCCAAAACCTCCATGTTAAATATCCCGCTTCCTAGGCATCTTGCATTTAGATAGGTTGCAAACCGCCTTGAATCAATAGCACAACTGCGCTAGCCTCCTTGTTTCAGCCGCTGGACCTATTCAAAGAGTTAGCCAAAGAAATATTTATGTACGTAGCTCCCTATTCGGCGTGCCCTTCAGTAAAGCGGGCATGATTTTTTCATCCGAATTCTTTTTAGGACTTACGACAACCCGCCATGTCTTTTTTTCCGCCATAAGTACCATATGAGCGGCTAAAACTAGAACAAGAGCATCATACCCGGCGCTGTCCAAGTGCAAAGCACTTCCTATCTCAAATACGATTGCTTCGTCGTAACCCTTAGCGAGTAACGTGGCATATTCACCATAGATGTCCTCGACATTTACTTCTCCTTTGCTCTATACGCTCTAAGGTTGCCTTTTTGGCATCCGGAGAAAAAAATCCCTCGTTCGCCGCGCGCACGCTTCTCGAACTGTTAAACGGTGTGTTTTTCGCAAGACAATTCGATACAAAAGTTGGTTAAAAAATCCTACTAATCCATTTTTAAGGTATAAAATAATTAACACTCAACTAATCATACGCTGATGACTCACCCTTTTTTGCGTATATTCTCTTTTCCCCTCCTCACAAACACACCCTAAGTAACATTGGCGAAGTTTGATGCCTAGGAACCTGAATGATATGTTTATAGCTTCACATGCTATTGGAACTTTAGTGACCGTTGCGTAGACTCGTATAAGAATCGCTGATGACCTTGTCGAATTTGTTGCCAAAGTGGTTCTTACCTTTGTTTTTCTTTGACAACACCCCTCGACACGTCGTTCATGCTCATTCGCGTACCTATTGCCAACCGGACAATGGGTAATATGCCATTAACATCTTGCGTACATATAAATTTCATATCGGGGTTGTGGAAGTCCAGATTTGGATCCTGCAGGCTCAGTCAAGACAAGGGATAGCATGCACTACGGACCGAACACTTGGCACACATGCATGCAACCAATCAATTTTGGACCACAAAGCTCTCTTGGCCTTAGGTTATCATGGTACGTGTTTCCCTATTTAAAGCCCCGATGATCCCTACAAACTCACACAGCAAATCCACGCGCATTAGCAACATCTTCCAACATTGAAAGATCCCTGTCCAGTTCATTAGCAATGGCCAAAGCCGTCGCCCTACTCCTTGCAGCCATCGCGGCATCGGCCGTGTTAGTGCAAGTGGAATGCGACGCCCCCGTCGAGAAGAGCTTCAACAAGGCCCTCCTCGCCCCTGTCGATAAGCGCTTGGATGAGGCAGCTCAGGCCATCAACGAGGCCGCCGACTCCGTTGTGGCTGCTGCCCCACCAGCAAAAAAGGATGAAGTTGAAGCTGCCACGTGGAAGCGGAGAATCTTCGCCATAACTGCTCTCGGGATGGCCCAAGGAGATGAGAAGAAAGTTGCTGCAACTTCACTTGCCTACAAGAAAGCAGCTAAAGCTGTCCTCGATGCCGCCCCAGCTGACAAGTTTAAGTTGATGGATGAATCCTTCAAAGTGGCTGTTATGCAGGTAATCGCATCATGAGCCACACGCCAACCATCAATAAAGGTCTACTACTACATCGCCGACATTGGTAGACGACTGGACACGTACCGAGTATCAACGGTTATTTATGTAATAAATGTCGTGCAACTCATTCCATTCTCTCCATTTGTAAGAGCACCAGGGGGGAAAAAAATAATCCGGTGCCATCTAACATTTCTAGTTCAAAATGTCGATCCTTGGCACTTGGCGGAACTTTTTTTTTCCATGAAATCCTTTGAATGATTCTTTAAACAAAAGTATGGAGTAAAAATGTCTTATGTAAGAAATAACATAATCCGGACCAGCTTGCGTTCATCAACGCTTCGATATATGCACACATATAAGACTGTTGTTGGGCGACTGTTATTTGCCGAGATTCCATGTAAAATAACCATAGGACTTGTGACGAGACCTTTCGGTTTGCCCAAAACCTTCATGTTAAATATCCCGCTTCCTAGGCATCTTGCATTTAGATAGGTTGCAAACCGCCTTGAATCAATAGCACAACTGCGCTAGCCTCCTTGTTTCAGCCGCTGGACCTATTCAAAGAGTTAGCCAAAGAAATATTTATGTACGTAGCTCCCTATTCGGCGTGCCCTTTCAGTAAAACGGGCATGATTTTTTCATCCGAATTCTTTTTAGGACTTACGACAACCCGCCATGTCTTTTTTCCCGCCATAAGTACCATATGAGCGGCTAAAACTAGAACAAGAGCATCATACCCGGCGCTGTCCAAGTGCAAAGCACTTCCTATCTCAAATACGACTGCTTCGTCGTAACCCTTAGCGAGTAACGTGGCATATTCACCATAGATGTCCACGACATTTACTTCTCCTTTGCTATATACGCTCTAAGGCTGCCTTTTTGGCATCCGGAGAAAAAAATCCCTTGTTCGCCACGCGCACGCTTCTCGAACTGCTAAACGGTGTGTTTTTCGCAAGACAATTCAACACAAAAGTTGGTTAAAAAATCCTACTAATCCATTTTTCAGGTATAAAATAATTAACACTCAACTAATCATACGGTGATGACTCACCTTTTTTGCGTATATTCTCTTTTCCCCTCCTCACAAACACACCCTAAGTAACATTAGCGAAGTTTGATGCCTAGGAACCTGAATGATATGTTTATAGCTTCACATGCTATTGGAACTTTAGTGACCGTTGCGTAGACTCATATAAGAATCGCTGATGACCTTGTCGAATTTGTTGCCAAAGTGGTTCTTACCTTTGTTTTTCTTTGACAACACCCCTCGACACGTCGTTCATGCTCATTCGCGTACCTATTGCCAACCGGACAATGTGTTATAAGCCATTAACATCTTGCGTACATATAAATTTCATATCGGGGTTGTGGAAGTCCAGATTTGGATCCTGCAGGCTCAGTCAAGACAAGAGATAGCATGCACTGCGGACCGAACACTTGGCACACATGCATGCAACCAATCAATTTTGGACCATGAAGCTCTCTTGGCCTTTGGTTATCATGGTACATGTTTCCCTATTTAAAGCCCCGATGATCCCTACAAACTCACACAGCAAATCCGCACGCTGTAGCAACATCTTCCAACATTGAAAGATCCCTGTCCAGTTCATTAGCAATGGCCAAAGCCGTCGCCCTACTCCTTGCAGCCATCGCGGCATCGGCCGTGTTAGTGCAAGTGGAATGCGACGCCCCCGTCGAGAAGAGCTTCAACAAGGCCCTCCTCGCCCCTGTCGATAAGCGCTTGGATGAGGCAGCTCAGGCCATCAACGAGGCCGCCGACTCCGTTGTGGCTGCTGCCCCACCAGCAAAAAAGGATGAAGTTGAAGCTGCCACGTGGAAGCGGAGAATCTTCGCCATAACTGCTCTCGGGATGGCCCAAGGAGATGAGAAGAAAGTTGCTGCAACTTCACTTGCCTACAAGAAAGCAGCTAAAGCTGTCCTCGATGCCGCCCCAGCTGACAAGTTTAAGTTGATGGATGAATCCTTCAAAGTGGCTGTTATGCAGGTAATCGCATCATGAGCCACACGCCAACCATCAATAAAGGTCTACTACTACATCGCCGACATTGGTAGACGACCGGACACGTACCGAGTATCAACGGTTATTTATGTAATAAATGTCGTGCAATCAATTCTACTCATTCCATTCTCTCCATTTGTAAGAGCACCAGGGGGAAAAAAATAATCCGGTGCCATCTAACATTTCTAGTTCAAAATGTCGATCCTTGGCACTTGGCGGAACTTTTTTTTTTCCATGAAATCCTTTGAATGATTCTTTAAACAAAAGTATGGAGTAAAAATATCTTATGTAAGAAATAACATAAACCGGACCAGCTTGCGTGCATCAACGCTTCGATATATGCACACATATAAGACTGTTGTTGGGCGACTGTTATTTGCCGAGATTCCATGTAAAATAACCATAGGACTTGTGACGAGACCTTTCGGTTTGCCCAAAACCTCCATGTTAAATATCCCGCTTCCTAGGCATCTTGCATTTAGATAGGTTGCAAACCGCCTTGAATCAATAGCACAACTGCGCTAGCCTCCTTGTTTCAGCCGCTGGACCTATTCAAAGAGTTAGCCAAAGAAATATTTATGTACGTAGCTCCCTATTCGGCGTGCCCTTCAGTAAAACGGGCATGATTTTTTCATCCGAATTCTTTTTAGGACTTACGACAACCCGCCATGTCTTTTTTTCCGCCATAAGTACCATATGAGCGGCTAAAACTAGAACAAGAGCATCATACCCGGCGCTGTCCAAGTGCAAAGCACTTCCTATCTCAAATACGACTGCTTCGTCGTAACCCTTAGCGAGTAACGTGGCATATTCACCATAGATGTCCTCGACATTTACTTCTCCTTTGCTCTATGTCACGCCCGGAAATTCACTAGTAATTTCCGAACTTATTTGTGCATAAAATCCTCGTCCAGGAATCAGCCGAGGTACACAAACTGACAATTTAATATACAAATCCATCATAATAACTAAACCGATATATACTTACTTAAGAGGCACTTAGTCCTCACCATGAAGAAAACTGCAGCGGAAAATAAAATCTAGCGAAGCTCCGGCTCCACTCCCACAGGCAGCTCAACTGGGGTATAAGCCAAACGTCTTCTCCTTCTGGATCCTTTTTCTTCAACTGAGGTTGATTGATTATTGCAAGAATGAGCATATGACATACTCAACAAGCCACACAGCAAATATGCAAGTGCACAAGGATTCCAAAGGATGGCATAATATAGGCTCATTTGCAAAAGCAGCATTTAGCAAAGATTTAAGATAAGTAAAACAGTAGAGTAATTAATCATCAATCTTAATCAACACTGAACAGCACACCCATGCTGCTCAGGCCCAACCATCCTGAACAACCATTCCCGGCTGTACAGATCTAACTCCAAACCAGGAGCTAAGCAAATCATTACCAGTTATAACCATCAATAATTATTGTGAGAGGTGTGAGACTAATCATGAAAAACATTGCTCAACTCGCCCATAACCGCGGGCACGGCTATTCGAATAGATTAAACTCTGGCCAGAGGTGTACCACTGTACCCACAAGACACAACCCCACATCATGTCACCATGTGCCTCAGTACCACCACGGTACCTCGGAAAGGAGTTGTGACAATACCCCTTGCACAACATAACCCATTACAGCGCACCTTTCCTGGATCATAATCACTCCCTTATAAAACAAGGCATGGACTCCCCAGCGACCCCCGTGGACTTCTCGCCAGTTCTCAGTCTGGCGCACTATAATGAATCACGCTATACAAAAGATAAAGCCGTTGCCCATGCTGGCTTGTGGTTGGCACGGTAAATGTTTCACAACAGTAGCTCGCGAACCGGTCCTTAATTGCCATGAGCACGACCTTCAAAACCATATGCTCACAACCCACCATTAATCATATTTTAATTACCAATTAATTATCATAACACGATTAACCATCGTGAGCTACCATTAAATATAACCATGAATAATAATGTAGTATATATGATTCATCCCATTAGTGAGCTAATGTTTCTAAGCATTGCTAAGCAATTATATATATAACATTTAGCTGAACCAAACCAATACATAAGGTTCAAGCTAATCAATTTATTACCCAAGGTATCAAGGAATAGGGCATTCAATGCAAATTGGCCTTAACAAAGGAATAGGTTCACACCACCCGGTGACATTCGAAAATAAATGCACAGTTGAAATAAATAGAGAATTTAAATATAGGATCAACATGCTCAAAGGATTGTGTTTAGGATCTGTGTGACTTGCCTTGCAATAATCGGTCTTCAATTAATCTTCTTGATCACTTCCGACGCACTCGCGAACCTTCGCAACGACGGAAACAACAAGCTAACACGCAAAACGAAGTAAAAGACTAATAAAAACCAAATAAACAATACATATAAAGTAAACAAACACGTAGATCATAATTTTAGATGAATTATGAGACTTGAACAGCCTCATTCTGACTTCAAATGAATTTATTATGAGTTTTACAAGATTAAATCTAATTAAAGCCCATTTAAAAAGAATTAAATAAATTTAATTCAATTTATGGACAATTTTAATATGTATATCTTTATTTTATACAACTTTTGCAACTTGAACCACATTAAACTGAGTTACGATGATTTAGTTATGATTTTCAGAAGATTTAATCTATTAGGAAAAAAAAAAAGAAAGGATGATGACGTCAGCATGACGTCACCCAAGGCAGCCACAGGTCGGCCGACTCGGACGGCGACCTCGCCGGAGCTAGGGACCTTGGCCGGGTGATTGGAGGACACCTACGCGTAGAGGACGACGAGGCGAACCCAACGGTACTCACCACAACGTCTACCGATGACCGACGACGGCCGGCGACGAAGAGGACGGTGGCGGCGGTTCGGGTTGACGGCGACGGCGGAGCTCCGGTGGTCGGCGGCGAAGAGGGACAGGCGGCCGAGGTTCTCCTCACCACGGTGCACCTAACGGCGGCGGCGGCAAGCGGCGGCGACGGCGCAAACGGCGGCGCGACGCGGCTGAAGACGGCCGGCGGCGGCGGCGGGCTAAAAGGCGGCGGCGCGGCGGCTAGGAGGCACGGGAGACCACGGGAGAGGGGGCAAACGAAAGAGGGCGACGAGGTGGTCCTATATATAGCATTGGATTGAAGAGATCGGACTCCAAACGAGAGAAATCGATCCAAGAAAATCAAAACTCGGTTTTGGAGATAAACTCGAAAACGAGTTTGATTCGGATAGGATACTCAACGGATTGCTCCGTTTCTTGAGGGGAAAGATAGAGGAGAACGAGAGGATCAAAACCCCTCAATCAATCGGACACGAGGAGACCGGATTGGGGTGGATTTGGAGGCGGAAGGCGGCTCGGTCGGGCTCGGCATGGCAGCCGGCCGGAGGTTGAAGAGAGGTCCGACATGTGGGCCCCACATGTCGGCGGCTGGAGGAGGAGAGGGCGGGCGGCTCGGCTGGGCCGGCTTGGGCCGCGCGGGAGAGAGAGAGAGTTGGGCCGAATTCGGCCCAACGGCTTAGGAAGGGGTTTTTTGAACTTTCTTCAATTAAAATAATTTGTGAAATGTTGTTTCATTTATTAAAAATACTTCCCTTGCTCAAATAATTCCCAGAAAATTCTAGAAAATAGAGGAACAAGCAAAGTATTTAATAAAATTTTATCTAGCTCAATTTTATATTGAGATTTAGCAAATTAAAATTAGATCTTCTCTTTTAAGCTTTTAAAATTATTTCTAATAATTCCTTTTAAACAACAATTTATAATTTAAGGATTTTAAACAAGAAAAACTCTTAACAATTATAATTAGATCATTATTGATCAAATAATTACTGAAATGTTCTTTGTATCATTTAGGAATTGAGCTCCGAAAAATCCGAGAAAATTCCAGAGAGTATAATTAATCATGGAGAATTTAATAAAAATTAAATCCATCCATGCTTTAAATTTAGGAAATTTTATTTCCCACAATTAACTTCACTTGCAAATTATTGAACATTTCATATAAATTCTATTAATAATTTATTAAATAATTTATAAATCCTAAGACGAAAATCAGGGTGTGACACTCTATACGCTCTAAGGCTGCCTTTTTGGCATCCGGAGAAAAAAATCCCTCGTTCGCCGCGCGCACGCTTCTCGAACTGCTAAACGGTGTGTTTTTCGCAAGACAATTCGATACAAAAGTTGGTTAAAAAATCCTACTAATCCATTTTTAAGGTATAAAATAATTAACACTCAACTAATCATACGCTGATGACTCACCCTTTTTTGCGTATATTCTCTTTTCCCCTCCTCACAAACACACCGTAAGTAACATTGGCGAAGTTTGATGCCTAGGAACCTGAATGATATGTTTATAGCTTCACATGCTATTGGAACTTTAGTGACCGTTGCGTAGACTCGTATAAGAATCGCTGATGACCTTGTCGAATTTGTTGCCAAAGTGGTTCTTACCTTTGTTTTTCTTTGACAACACCCCTCGACACGTCGTTCATGCTCATTCGCGTACCTATTGCCAACCGGACAATGGGTTTTCTGCCCTTAACATCTTGCGTACATATAAATTTCATATCGGGGTTGTGGAAGTCCAGATTTGGATCTTGCAGGCTCAGTCAAGACAAAGGATAGCATGCACTACGGACCGAACACTTGGCACACATGCATGCAACCAATCAATTTTGGACCATGAAGCTCTCTTGGCCTTAGGTTATCATGGTACGTGTTTCCCTATTTAAAGCCCCGATGATCCCTACAAACTCACACAGCAAATCCGCGCGCAGTAGCAACATCTTCCAACATTGAAAGATCCCTGTCCAGTTCATTAGCAATGGCCAAAGCCGTCGCCCTACTCCTTGCAGCCATCGCGGCATCGGCCGTGTTAGTGCAAGTGGAATGCGACGCCCCCGTCGAGAAGAGCTTCAACAAGGCCCTCCTCGCCCCTGTCGATAAGCGCTTGGATGAGGCAACTCAGGCCATCAACGAGGCCGCCGACTCCGTTGTGGCTGCTGCCCCACCAGCAAAAAAGGATGAAGTTGAAGCTGCCACGTGGAAGCGGAGAATGTTCGCCTTTGCTGCTCTCGGGATGGCCCAAGGAGATGAGAAGAAAGTTGCTGCAACTTCACTTGCCTACAAGAAAGCAGCTAAAGCTGTCCTCGATGCAGCCCCAGCTGACAAGTTTAAGTTGATGGATGAATCCTTCAAAGTGGCTGCTATGGAGGTAATCGCATCATGAGCCACACGCCAACCTTCAATAAAGGTCTACTGCTACACCGCCGACATTGGTAGACGACCGGACATGTACCGAGTATCAACGGTTATTTATGTAATAAATGTCGTGCAATCAATTCTACTCATTCCATTCTCTCCATTTGTAAGAGCACCAGGTGGAAAAAAAATAATCCGGTGCCATCTAACATTTCTAGTTCAAAATGTCGATCCTTGGCACTTGGCGGAACTTTTTTTTTTCCATGAAATCCTTTGAATGATTCTTTAAACAAAAGTATGGAGTAAAAATATCTTATGTAAGAAATAACATAAACCGGACCAGCTTGCGTGCATCAACGCTTCGATATATGCACACATATAAGACTGTTGTTGGGCGGCTGTTATTTGCCGAGATTCCATGTAAAATAACCATAGGACTTGTGACGAGATCTTTCGGTTTGCCCAAAACCTCCATGTCAAATATCCCGCTTCCTAGGCATCTTGCATTTAGATAGGTTGCAAACCGCCTTGAATCAAAAGCACAACTGTGCTAGCCTCCTTGTTTCAGCCGCTGGACCTATTCAAAGAGTTAGCCAAAGAAATATTTATGTACGTAGCTCCCTATTCGGCGTGCCCTTCAGTAAAACGGGCATGAATTTTTCATCCGAATTCTTTTTAGGACTTACGACAACCCGCCATGTCTTTTTTTCCGCCATAAGTACCATATGAGCGGCTAAAACTAGAACAAGAGCATCATACCCGGCGCCGTCCAAGTGCAAAGCACTTCCTATCTCAAATACGACTGCTTCGTCGTAACCCTTAGCGAGTAACGTGGCATATTCACCATCGATGTCCTCGACATTTACTTCTCCTTTGCTATATACGCTCTAAGGCTGCGTTTTTGGCATCCGGAGAAAAAAAATCCCTCGTTCGCCGCGCGCACGCTTCTCGAACTGCTAAACGGTGTGTTTTTCGCAAGACAATTCGGTACAAAAGTTGGTTAAAATATCCTACTAATCAATTTTTAAGGTATAAAATAATTAACACTCAACTAATCATACGCTGATGACTCACCCTTTTTTGCGTATATTCTCTTTTCCCCTCCTCACAAACACACCGTAAGTAACATTGGCGAAGTTTGATGCCTAGGAACCTGAATGATATGTTTATAGCTTCACATGCTATTGGAACTTTAGTGACCGTTGCGTAGACTCGTATAAGAATCGCTGATGACCTTGTCGAATTTGTTGCCAAAGTGGTTCTTACCTTTGTTTTTCTTTGACAACACCCCTCGACACGTCGTTCATGCTCATTCGCGTACCTATTGCCAACCGGACAATGGGTTTTCTGCCCTTAACATCTTGCGTACATATAAATTTCATATCGGGGTTGTGGAAGTCCAGATTTGGATCTTGCAGGCTCAGTCAAGACAAAGGATAGCATGCACTACGGACCGAACACTTGGCACACATGCATGCAACCAATCAATTTTGGACCATGAAGCTCTCTTGGCCTTAGGTTATCATGGTACGTGTTTCCCTATTTAAAGCCCCGATGATCCCTACAAACTCACACAGCAAATCCGCGCGCAGTAGCAACATCTTCCAACATTGAAAGATCCCTGTCCAGTTCATTAGTGTCACACCCTGAAAATTCAAAATATATAAATTGTTGTTTAAATGGAATTTCTAGAATTTATTTTAAAAGTGTTGAAAAGAAAATCTAAGTTTAATTAATAAATTCCAATATAAAATGGGGCCAGATAAAATTTCATTAAATACTTTGCTTAATTCTATAATTCCTAGATTTTTCTGGGATTTATTTGAGCTAAGAAAGTATTTTTAATAAATGGAATTGCATTTAAGAAATAATTTAAATTGAAAAAAAGGTTTTAAAAGTTCTCTTTTGGCTTTGGGCCGAAAGTCGGCCCAAAACTCTCTCTCTCTCTCCCCCGGCCCAAGTCGGCCCAGTCCGCAGCCGAGCCGCCCGCGCGCGCGTGCGTTCGGTCGCTGACAGGTGGGTCCCACCTGTCAGGCCCGTCGTCTTCCTCGGGCCGAAACCCTAGCGCGCCGCCGCCGAGCCGCCGCCGCCGTTCCTTTCCAAATTCGGCCGTTCCTTTCCTTCTCCGGCCGAATTGATAGGGGGGAAATGATCGCCGGGATCTCCTCTACCTTTTCTCCTTTGGAATCATCGGCTAAAACGTTTTGGAAGCTCGTGGAATCGAGTTCGATTCGGATCGGTTTCTTTCTCTCCAAGCCCGAGGTTTCCTTCGCCGTCGCCGGTCGCCGTGGGCCTTCGTCGCCGCCTCCGAGCCCCTTTAAAAGGACCCCCGGAGTCTCCTCTACCCGTCGCCACCTTCGCCTTTGCCTCTCGTCGCCGGAAGAGCTCTAGCGCCGTGTGCCCTAGCTTTGCCGTCGTCGCCGCCGCTCCAGCCGTGCGCCGCCGCCGTTCCAGACGTCGCCGTCGCTCGGGAAGGACGTCATCGTGGTCGCCGTCGCGTCGCCGTCCTCGTTCGCCCCTTCGCCGTCGCCGGAGATCACCGGAGCAGCGTCGCCGTCGACAACCCGAAGGTTTCCGCCGCTTCCTTCTCGTCGCTGTTGTCGTCCGTTGTTCGTCCGCCGCCGTTTTGGTCACCGGTGTGTTCGCCGCGTCGTCCTATACGTGCTGGTGCTCTTCGTTAGCGTCCTCGCGCCGCCGTTCGTCGGCGAGCGTGCGCCGCCCAAGCCGTCCGCTCCGCCGAGCCGCCGCCGCTGTCGGTGACGTCACCGCTGACGTCATCAGGGTCGTCCGCCGTGAGCCGCCGTGGACCCGATCGATCTCGGCCGTCCGTTTGGATTGGATCGAATCTCGGCCGTCCGTTCGCGTGAACCGCCGCCCGTGCGCCCGGTCCACCGAAACCCTAGCCCGCTGACGCAATAAATCCCTTTTTCCTTTTCAAAAATAATTCATTATTGCGTCATAATTCAATTTAAACCGATATAAGTGTTTTTAATCCGATTTAATCTTTAAAAATTCATAACTAATTCATCTTAGCTCCGATTTAGTTGGTTCAAGTCTCTAAATTTTTCTAAAATTGAGATCTACACATTAAAAATATCCACACGTACTGTTCATGCTTGTTTATGTGTTGTTTTGGTAATTTTGTTCTTTTCTGCTTAGATTCCGTCGTTTCCGGAGAGTCCGTTTTCGCCGGAGAAGAGTTTGAAGAGTTCCAAGGCCAGCAAGGCAAGTCACACAGATCCCAAACAACCCTTTGAGCATGTTGATCCTATTTAAAGCTATTATTTCTTTTCAACTATTGCATTTATTTTCGAATGTCATTGGGTGGAAATAACCTATTGTTTGTTATAGCCCTTTTGTTCTTGTTTACCTTATTCCTTGATACCTTGGGTTATAATAATTTGACTGGTTGAACTTTATTTATATTGGTTCAACTAGATATTAGGTATAATTGCTTAGCCCTGCTTAGAAACATTAGCTCACTTTTGGGATAACTTATGATTCACTATTATTTCATGATGGCTTATTGATAGTTCACGATGGTCAATCGTGGTTAGTTAATTAATTAATGTGCCAACTAAAGCCTGATAATGGTGGGTTGTGAGCACATGGTTTTGCTGGTCGTGCTCATGACAATTAAGGACCGGTTCACGAGTTTCGGTTGTGAAACATTTATCGTGCCAACCACAAGCCAGCATGGGCAACGGCTTTATCTTTTGTATAGCATGGTTCATTGCGGGGCACCAGACTGAGAAGTGGCGGAGATAAGCTCACGGGGGTCGCTGGGGAGTCCATGCCTTGTTTATAAGGGGGTGATTATGATCCAGGAAGGTGCGCTGCAATGGATTGTGTTATGCGAGGGGTATTGTCACAACTCCTTTCCGAGGTACCGTGGTGGTATTGAGGCACATGGTGACATGATGTGGGGTTGTGTCTTGTGGGTACAGTGGTACACCTCTGATCAGAGTAAAACTATTCGAATAGCCGTGCCCGCGGTTATGGGCGGGTCGAACAATGTCTTTCGTGATTAGTCTCACCCTTCTCACCATAATAGAAGATGCTATAACTGGTAATAATTTGATTAGCTCCTGGTTTGGAATGGTATATTCCTGGTTTGGAGATAGAACTGTGCAGCCGGGATGGTTGTTCAGAATGGATGGGCCTATACAACAGGGTATGTTGTATAGTGTTGGATTAATATTGTTTAAATACTTAACTGTTTTAAATTCTCAAATGTTTGCTAAATGCTGCTTTTTGCAAATGGAGCCCTATTATGCCATCCTTTGTTACCCTGTGCACTTGCATATTTGCTGCGTGGCTTGCTGAGTATGTCATATACTCACCTTGCAATCATTCATCAGAGGAAGAGTTCTTCAATGAGGCTGATGGTGTGGAGGAGTAGGTGTAGCCTTGGTCAAGCTGCCTGTGGAGTGGAGCCGTCTGCGCCGTTTATTTTATTTTCCGCTGCTTAGATCTTTATTGATTGAGAGGAACTATCTACCTCTGTAATGACATTTTATTCGCTTATTAATTAGAGTAATAATTGTACTCTATTATCAATTTGTTATTGTGTGCCTCGGCTGATTCCTGGACGAGGGTTCACACACATGTAAGCGTTTGGAATTTTGGATAGAAATTCCGGGCGTGACAATTAGCAATGGCCAAAGCCGTCGCCCTACTCCTTGCAGCCATCACGGCATCGGCCGTGTTAGTGCAAGTGGAATGCGACGCCCCCGTCGAGAAGAGCTTCAACAAGGCCCTCCTCGCCCCTGTCGATAAGCGCTTGGATGAGGCAACTCAGGCCATCAACGAGGCCGCCGACTCCGTTGTGGCTGCTGCCCCACCAGCAAAAAAGGATGAAGTTGAAGCTGCCACCTGGAAGCGGAGAATGTTCGCCTTTGCTGCTCTCGGGATGGCCCAAGGAGATGAGAAGAAAGTTGCTGCAACTTCACTTGCCTACAAGAAAGCAGCTAAAGCTGTCCTCGATGCCGCCCCAGCTGACAAGTTTAAGTTGATGGATGAATCCTTCAAAGTGGCTGCTATGGAGGTAATCGCATCATGAGCCACACGCCAACCTTCAATAAAGGTCTACTGCTACACCGCCGACATTGGTAGACGACCGGACACGTACCGAGTATCAACGGTTATTTATGTAATAAATGTCGTGCAATCAATTCTACTCATTCCATTCTCTCCATTTGTAAGAGCACCAGGTGGAAAAAAAATAATCCGGTGCCATCTAACATTTCTAGTTCAAAATGTCGATCCTTGGCACTTGGCGGAACTTTTTTTTTCCATGAAATCCTTTGAATGATTCTTTAAACAAAAGTATGGAGTAAAAATATCTTATGTAAGAAATAACATAAACCGGACCAGCTTGCGTGCATCAACGCTTCGATATATGCACACATATAAGACTGTTGTTGGGCGACTGTTATTTGCCGAGATTCCATGTAAAATAACCATAGGACTTGTGACGAGACCTTTCGGTTTGCCCAAAACCTCCATGTTAAATATCCCGCTTCCTAGGCATCTTGCATTTAGATAGGTTGCAAACCGCCTTGAATCAATAGCACAACTGCGCTAGCCTCCTTGTTTCAGCCGCTGGACATATTCAAAGAGTTAGCCAAAGAAATATTTATGTACGTAGCTCCCTATTCGGCGTGCCCTTCAGTAAAACAGGCATGATTTTTTCATCCGAATTCTTTTTAGGACTTACGACAACCCGCCATGTCTTTTTTTCCGCCATAAGTACCATATGAGCGGCTAAAACTAGAACAAGAGCATCATACACGGCGCTGTCCAAGTGCAAAGCACTTCCTATCTCAAATACGACTGCTTCGTCGTAACCCTTAGCGAGTAACGTGGCATATTCACCATAGATGTCCACGACATTTACTTCTCGTTTGCTCTATACGCTCTAAGGCTGCCTTTTTGGCATCCGGAGAAAAAAATCCCTCGTTCGCCGCGCACACGCTTCTCGAACTGCTAAACGGTGTGTTTTTCGCAAGACAATTCAACACAAAAGTTGGTTAAAATATCCTACTAATCCATTTTTCAGGTATAAAATAATTAACACTCAACTAATCATACGCTGATGACTCACCCTTTTTTGCGTATATTCTCTTTTCCCCTCCTCACAAACACACCCTAAGTAACATTGGCGAAGTTTGATGCCTAGGAACCTGAATGATATGTTTATAGCTTCACATGCTATTGGAACTTTAGTGACCGTTGCGTAGACTCGTATAAGAATCGCTGATGACCTTGTCGAATTTGTTGCCAAAGTGGTTCTTACCTTTGTTTTTCTTTGACAACACCCCTCGACACGTCGTTCATGCTCATTCGCGTACCTATTGCCAACCGGACAATGGGTTATATGCCATTAACATCTTGCGTACATATAAGTTTCATATCGGGGTTGTGGAAGTCCAGATTTGGATCCTGCAGGCTCAGTCAAGACAAGGGATAGCATGCACTACGGACCGAACACTTGGCACACATGCATGCAACCAATCAATTTTGGACCACAAAGCTCTCTTGGCCTTAGGTTATCATGGTACGTGTTTCCCTATTTAAAGCCCCGATGATCCCTACAAACTCACACAGCAAATCCACGCGCATTAGCAACATCTTCCAACATTGAAAGATCCCTGTCCAGTTCATTAGCAATGGCCAAAGCCGTCGCCCTACTCCTTGCAGCCATCGCGGCATCGGCCGTGTTAGTGCAAGTGGAATGCGACGCCCCCGTCGAGAAGAGCTTCAACAAGGCCCTCCTCGCCCCTGTCGATAAGCGCTTGGATGAGGCAGCTCAGGCCATCAACGAGGCCGCCGACTCCGTTGTGGCTGCTGCCCCACCAGCAAAAAAGGATGAAGTTGAAGCTGCCACGTGGAAGCGGAGAATCTTCGCCATAACTGCTCTCGGGATGGCCCAAGGAGATGAGAAGAAAGTTGCTGCAACTTCACTTGCCTACAAGAAAGCAGCTAAAGCTGTCCTCGATGCCGCCCCAGCTGACAAGTTTAAGTTGATGGATGAATCCTTCAAAGTGGCTGTTATGCAGGTAATCGCATCATGAGCCACACGCCAACCATCAATAAAGGTCTACTACTACATCGCCGACATTGGTAGACGATCGGACACGTACCGAGTATCAACGGTTATTTATGTAATAAATGTCGTGCAACTCATTCCATTCTCTCCATTTGTAAGAGCACCAGGGGAAAAAAAAATAATCCGGTGCCATCTAACATTTCTAGTTCAAAATGTCGATCCTTGGCACTTGGCGGAACTTTTCTTTTCCATGAAATCCTTTGAATGATTCTTTAAACAAAAGTATGGAGTAAAAATATCTTATGTAAGAAATAACATAAACCGGACCAGCTTGCGTGCATCAACGCTTCGATATATGCACACATATAAGATTGTTGTTGGGCGACTGTTATTTGCCGAGATTCCATATAAAATAACCATAGGACTTGTGACGAGACCTTTCGGTTTGCCCAAAACCTCCATGTTAAATATCCCGCTTCCTAGGCATCTTGCATTTAGATAGGTTGCAAACCGCCTTGAATCAATAGCACAACTGCGCTAGCCTCCTTGTTTCAGCCGCTGGACCTATTCAAAGAGTTAGCCAAAGAAATATTTATGTACGTAGCTCCCTATTCGGCGTGCCCTTCAGTAAAACGGGCATGATTTTTTCATCCGAATTCTTTTTAGGACTTACGACAACCCGCCATGTCTTTTTTTCCGCCATAAGTACCATATGAGCGGCTAAAACTAGAACAAGAGCATCATACCCGGCGCTGTCCAAGTGCAAAGCACTTCCTATCTCAAATACGACTGCTTCGTCGTAACCCTTAGCGAGTAACGTGGCATATTCACCATAGATGTCCACGACATTTACTTCTCGTTTGCTCTATACGCTCTAAGGCTGCCTTTTTGGCATCCGGAGAAAAAAATCCCTCGTTCGCCGCGCGCACGCTTCTCGAACTGCTAAACGGTGTGTTTTTCGCAAGACAATTCAACACAAAAGTTGGTTAAAAAATCCTACTAATCCATTTTTAAGGTATAAAATAATTAACACTCAACTAATCATACGCTGATGACTCACCCTTTTTTGCGTATATTCTCTTTTCCCCTCCTCACAAACACACCCTAAGTAACATTGGCGAAGTTTGATGCCTAGGAACCTGAATGATATGTTTATAGCTTCACATGCTATTGGAACTTTAGTGACCGTTGCGTAGACTCGTATAAGAATCGCTGATGACCTTGTCGAATTTGTTGCCAAAGTGGTTCTTACCTTTGTTTTTCTTTGACAACACCCCTCGACACGTCGTTCATGCTCATTCGCGTACCTATTGCCAACCGGACAATGTGTTATAAGCCATTAACATCTTGCGTACATATAAATTTCATATCGGGGTTGTGGAAGTCCAGATTTGGATCCTGCAGGCTCAGTCAAGACAAGAGATAGCATGCACTGCGGACCGAACACTTGGCACACATGCATGCAACCAATCAATTTTGGACCATGAAGCTCTCTTGGCCTTTGGTTATCATGGTACATGTTTCCCTATTTAAAGCCCCGATGATCCCTACAAACTCACACAGCAAATCCGCACGCTGTAGCAACATCTTCCAACATTGAAAGATCCCTGTTCAGTTCATTAGCAATGGCCAAAGCCGTCGCCCTACTCCTTGCAGCCATCGCGGCATCGGCCGTGTTAGTGCAAGTGGAATGCGACGCCCCCGTCGAGAAGAGCTTCAACAAGGCCCTCCTCGCCCCTGTCGATAAGCGCTTGGATGAGGCAGCTCAGGCCATCAACGAGGCCGCCGACTCCGTTGTGGCTGCTGCCCCACCAGCAAAAAAGGATGAAGTTGAAGCTGCCACGTGGAAGCGGAGAATCTTCGCCATAACTGCTCTCGGGATGGCCCAAGGAGATGAGAAGAAAGTTGCTGCAACTTCACTTGCCTACAAGAAAGCAGCTAAAGCTGTCCTCGATGCCGCCCCAGCTGACAAGTTTAAGTTGATGGATGAATCCTTCAAAGTGGCTGTTATGCAGGTAATCGCATCATGAGCCACACGCCAACCATCAATAAAGGTCTACTACTACATCGCCGACATTGGTAGACGACCGGACACGTACTGAGTATCAACGGTTATTTATGTAATAAATGTCGTGCAATCAATTCTACTCATTCCATTCTCTCCATTTGTAAGAGCACAAGGTGGAAAAAAAATAATCCGGTGCCATCTAACATTTCTAGTTCAAAATGTCGATCCTTGGCACTTGGCGGAACTTTTTTTTTCCATGAAATCCTTTGAATGATTCTTTAAATAAAAGTATGGAGTAAAAATATCTTTTGTAAGAAATAACATAAACCGGACCAGCTTGCGTGCATCAACGCTTCGATATATGCACACATATAAGACTGTTGTTGGGCGACTGTTATTTGCCGAGATTCCATGTAAAATAACCATAGGACTTGTGACGAGACCTTTCGGTTTGCCCAAAACCTCCATGTTAAATATCCCGCTTCCTAGGCATCTTGCATTTAGATAGGTTGCAAACCGCCTTGAATCAATAGCACAACTGCGCTAGCCTCCTTGTTTCAGCCGCTGGACCTATTCAAAGAGTTAGCCAAAGAAATATTTATGTACGTAGCTCCCTATTCGGCGTGCCCTTCAGTAAAACGGGCATGATTTTTTCATCCGAATTCTTTTTAGGACTTACGACAACCCGCCATGTCTTTTTTTCCGCCATAAGTACCATATGAGCGGCTAAAACTAGAACAAGAGCATCATACCCGGCGCTGTCCAAGTGCAAAGCACTTCCTATCTCAAATACGACTGCTTCGTCGTAACCCTTAGCGAGTAACGTGGCATATTCACCATAGATGTCCACGACATTTACTTCTCGTTTGCTCTATACGCTCTAAGGCTGCCTTTTTGGCATCCGGAGAAAAAAATCCCTCGTTCGCCGCGCGCACGCTTCTCGAACTGCTAAACGGTGTGTTTTTCGCAAGACAATTCAACACAAAAGTTGGTTAAAAAATCCTACTAATCCATTTTTAAGGTATAAAATAATTAACACTCAACTAATCATACGCTGATGACTCACCCTTTTTTGCGTATATTCTCTTTTCCCCTCCTCACAAACACACCCTAAGTAACATTGGCGAAGTTTGATGCCTAGGAACCTGAATGATATGTTTATAGCTTCACATGCTATTGGAACTTTAGTGACCGTTGCGTAGACTCGTATAAGAATCGCTGATGACCTTGTCGAATTTGTTGCCAAAGTGGTTCTTACCTTTGTTTTTCTTTGACAACACCCCTCGACACGTCGTTCATGCTCATTCGCGTACCTATTGCCAACCGGACAATGTGTTATAAGCCATTAACATCTTGCGTACATATAAATTTCATATCGGGGTTGTGGAAGTCCAGATTTGGATCCTGCAGGCTCAGTCAAGACAAGAGATAGCATGCACTGCGGACCGAACACTTGGCACACATGCATGCAACCAATCAATTTTGGACCATGAAGCTCTCTTGGCCTTTGGTTATCATGGTACATGTTTCCCTATTTAAAGCCCCGATGATCCCTACAAACTCACACAGCAAATCCGCACGCTGTAGCAACATCTTCCAACATTGAAAGATCCCTGTTCAGTTCATTAGCAATGGCCAAAGCCGTCGCCCTACTCCTTGCAGCCATCGCGGCATCGGCCGTGTTAGTGCAAGTGGAATGCGACGCCCCCGTCGAGAAGAGCTTCAACAAGGCCCTCCTCGCCCCTGTCGATAAGCGCTTGGATGAGGCAGCTCAGGCCATCAACGAGGCCGCCGACTCCGTTGTGGCTGCTGCCCCACCAGCAAAAAAGGATGAAGTTGAAGCTGCCACGTGGAAGCGGAGAATCTTCGCCATAACTGCTCTCGGGATGGCCCAAGGAGATGAGAAGAAAGTTGCTGCAACTTCACTTGCCTACAAGAAAGCAGCTAAAGCTGTCCTCGATGCCGCCCCAGCTGACAAGTTTAAGTTGATGGATGAATCCTTCAAAGTGGCTGTTATGCAGGTAATCGCATCATGAGCCACACGCCAACCATCAATAAAGGTCTACTACTACATCGCCGACATTGGTAGACGACCGGACACGTACTGAGTATCAACGGTTATTTATGTAATAAATGTCGTGCAATCAATTCTACTCATTCCATTCTCTCCATTTGTAAGAGCACAAGGTGGAAAAAAAATAATCCGGTGCCATCTAACATTTCTAGTTCAAAATGTCGATCCTTGGCACTTGGCGGAACTTTTTTTTTCCATGAAATCCTTTGAATGATTCTTTAAATAAAAGTATGGAGTAAAAATATCTTTTGTAAGAAATAACATAAACCGGACCAGCTTGCGTGCATCAACGCTTCGATATATGCACACATATAAGACTGTTGTTGGGCGACTGTTATTTGCCGAGATTCCATGTAAAATAACCATAGGACTTGTGACGAGACCTTTCGGTTTGCCCAAAACCTCCATGTTAAATATCCCGCTTCCTAGGCATCTTGCATTTAGATAGGTTGCAAACCGCCTTGAATCAATAGCACAACTGCGCTAGCCTCCTTGTTTCAGCCGCTGGACCTATTCAAAGAGTTAGCCAAAGAAATATTTATGTACGTAGCTCCCTATTCGGCGTGCCCTTCAGTAAAACGGGCATGATTTTTTCATCCGAATTCTTTTTAGGACTTACGACAACCCGCCATGTCTTTTTTTCCGCCATAAGTACCATATGAGCGGCTAAAACTAGAACAAGAGCATCATACCCGGCGCTGTCCAAGTGCAAAGCACTTCCTATCTCAAATACGACTGCTTCGTCGTAACCCTTAGCGAGTAACGTGGCATATTCACCATAGATGTCCACGACATGTACTTCTCGTTTGCTCTATACGCTCTAAGGCTGCCTTTTTGGCATCCGGAGAAAAAAATCCCTCGTTCGCCGCGCGCACGCTTCTCGAACTGCTAAACGGTGTGTTTTTCGCAAGACAATTCAACACAAAAGTTGGTTAAAAAATCCTACTAATCCATTTTTAAGGTATAAAATAATTAACACTCAACTAATCATACGCTGATGACTCACCCTTTTTTGCGTATATTCTCTTTTCCCCTCCTCACAAACACACCCTAAGTAACATTGGCGAAGTTTGATGCCTAGGAACCTGAATGATATGTTTATAGCTTCACATGCTATTGGAACTTTAGTGACCGTTGCGTAGACTCGTATAAGAATCGCTGATGACCTTGTCGAATTTGTTGCCAAAGTGGTTCTTACCTTTGTTTTTCTTTGACAACACCCCTCGACACGTCGTTCATGCTCATTCGCGTACCTATTGCCAACCGGACAATGTGTTATAAGCCATTAACATCTTGCGTACATATAAATTTCATATCGGGGTTGTGGAAGTCCAGATTTGGATCCTGCAGGCTCAGTCAAGACAAGAGATAGCATGCACTGCGGACCGAACACTTGGCACACATGCATGCAACCAATCAATTTTGGACCATGAAGCTCTCTTGGCCTTTGGTTATCATGGTACATGTTTCCCTATTTAAAGCCCCGATGATCCCTACAAACTCACACAGCAAATCCGCACGCTGTAGCAACATCTTCCAACATTGAAAGATCCCTGTCCAGTTCATTAGCAATGGCCAAAGCCGTCGCCCAACTCCTTGCAGCCATCGCGGCATCGGCCGTGTTAGTGCAAGTGGAATGCGACGCCCCCGTCGAGAAGAGCTTCAACAAGGCCCTCCTCGCCCCTGTCGATAAGCGCTTGGATGAGGCAGCTCAGGCCATCAACGAGGCCGCCGACTCCGTTGTGGCTGCTGCCCCACCAGCAAAAAAGGATGAAGTTGAAGCTGCCACGTGGAAGCGGAGAATCTTCGCCATAACTGCTCTCGGGATGGCCCAAGGAGATGAGAAGAAAGTTGCTGCAACTTCACTTGCCTACAAGAAAGCAGCTAAAGCTGTCCTCGATGCCGCCCCAGCTGACAAGTTTAAGTTGATGGATGAATCCTTCAAAGTGGCTGTTATGCAGGTAATCGCATCATGAGCCACACGCCAACCATCAATAAAGGTCTACTACTACATCGCCGACATTGGTAGACGATCGGACACGTACCGAGTATCAACGGTTATTTATGTAATAAATGTCGTGCAACTCATTCCATTCTCTCCATTTGTAAGAGCACCAGGGGAAAAAAAATAATCCGGTGCCATCTAACATTTCTAGTTCAAAATGTCGATCCTTGGCACTTGGCGGAACTTTTCTTTTCCATGAAATCCTTTGAATGATTCTTTAAACAAAAGTATGGAGTAAAAATATCTTATGTAAGAAATTACATAAACCGGACCAGCTTGCGTGCATCAACGCTTCGATATATGCACACATATAAGACTGTTGTTGGGCGACTGTTATTTGCCGAGATTCCATGTAAAATAACCATAGGACTTGTGACGAGATCTTTCGGTTTGCCCAAAACCTCCATGCTAAATATCCCGCTTCCTAGGCATCTTGCATTTGGATAGGTTGCAAACCGCCTTGAATCAATAGCACAACTGCGCTAGCCTCCTTGTTTCAGCCGCTGGACCTATTCAAAGAGTTAGCCAAAGAAATATTTATGTACGTAGCTCCCTATTCGGCGTGCCCTTCAGTAAAACGGGCATGATTTTTTCATCCGAATTCTTTTTAGGACTTACGACAACCCGCCATGTCTTTTTTTCCGCCATAAGTACCATATGAGCGGCTAAAACTAGAACAAGAGCATCATACCCGGCGCCGTCCAAGTGCAAAGCACTTCCTATCTCAAATACGACTGCTTCGTCGTAACCCTTAGCGAGTAACGTGGCATATTCACCATAGATGTCCACGACATTTACTTCTCGTTTGCTCTATACGCTCTAAGGCTGCCTTTTTGGCATCCGGAGAAAAAAATCCCTCCTTCGCCGCGCGCACGCTTCTCGAACTGCTAAACGGTGTGTTTTTCGCAAGACAATTCAACACAAAAGTTGGTTAAAAAATCCTACTAATCCATTTTTAAGGTATAAAATAATTAACACTCAACTAATCATACGCTGATGACTGTCGCGTCCCAAAACGACTCTAAAATACATCCTCGAAATTGTGCATAGAATAATTAAAATCCATGTGAAAGCCTCCAACAATTAAAATGTGCAAAGTTAAAAGTCAAATAAGGCTTGGAGGATTTTTGTATATTTCCTAAAAGCCTAAAATGCGTAAATAAATTTTAGCGGAATTTTCAGAGCACAAATAATAATTGAGAAGAAATAAACAAAGTTAAAAAGGTTTTATAAAAAGAAAAACCCTAAAAGTCTTCTTTTCCCCCCTTCCCTTCTTGGGCCGGCTCGGCCCACTTCCCTCCCTCTCTCTCTCCTCTCCCCCGCGGCCCAATCGGCCCCCTCCCCGCGCGCGCGCCGCTGACGGGCGGGCCCGCCCGCCACCCTCGCTGACGGGTGGGGCCCACCCGTCATCCCCTACCTCGCGCCGCTCCCGCCGCCCGCCCGTGCCCTAGCGCCACCGCCGCCGCCGAATTCGCCGCATCCCGCCGTTCCCGCGCGCCATAAAGAGGGGGAAATCACTCCCGTGATTCCCTCCCTCTTTCCCCCCTCTTTTCCCTCTCTCTTTCCATCGGATTCGCTCGGATTTATTCCCGCAAAGCTCGCCGGCGCATCAATGGCGGCCGGATCTTCCGCGGCCGATTCCCCCTCATCCGGCCGCCCTCTCTCACTCCCGACGCTATATAAACGTTTCCCGTGCCTCCCTCCTCCGTTTCCGCCACTCGCCACTCTCTCTCCCCGTCGGATTCGAGCTCGCGCCGTCGCCCTCTCTCTCCGCCGTCGCCGCCGAGCTCCGGTTCGCCGCCGTCGTCGCCCCGGACCTCCTCCCGCTTCGGCATCGCCTCCTTCGGCTTCGCCGCATTCTCGTCGACCTCGTCCACCCCTCCGTTTCGCCCGCCGACCGCCGGAACGCCGCCGTCCTCGTCGACCCGAGCCGCGCCGCCGTCTTCCTCCGCTCCGGTCGTCGTTTCCGCCGCCCTCGTCGTCCCGGGGTGAGCCGTGGACCGCCCCTTTCGCTTCCCCCTTCCCTCCTCTCCCTCGGGTGCCGCTCCGCCGCGCCGTTGGTCGCCGGCGGCGACCATCGGGGCGCGGGCGCGCCGCCTCCCGTCGGCCGTGCCGGCGAGGTCGCCTTCGGGCGCGCCCCGCGGCTGCCAGGTGGGCCCGGCCGTCAGCCGCCCGCGCCCGCGGGTGCGGCTGACGCGTGGGACCCACGGCGCCGGCCGGCGCACGCCGCGTGCGCCCGGTCCACCGTGGACCGTGAGGCTGCCGCGTGGGCCCCACTCCCGTGGACCCGGTCCGCGCGCTCCCTCCCTCGGCTGACGCAATAAATCCGATTTTTAATTAAAATTTAAATGAAGAAATTCGCAAATATCCATTTAAAGAGCATATAAACTTCAAATGGCCATAACTTGGCCATTTGAACTCGGAATTGGACCGTTCAAGTCTCTAATTTTTCCTTAAGAAGTCAAGAACCCATTTTTGTGCTTTGTTTCTGCTGTTATATGGAGTTTATTAGAGTGAAAGCCTTTTCTTTTCCGTTGGTCGTGTAGACGCTGCAGCTTCGGAAGATCCGCTCTTCGTGGAAGTTGAAGCCGACGTTTGGGAAATCGAGCAAGGCAAGTCACATCATCTTTGAACATATTGAATCCCAGTTTGTAAAATTATGTTGATTTAAATTATTGCATTATCGCTTTATTTAAATTCCCGCGTTATCACTGTTTTATTTAGCCATGCCTATTTACCCTTGTTATGACCTTATTATTATTGTTATTGTTATTATTACCTTGTTCACCCTAGAATAAACAAAACCTCAACTAGTGGACACTCTACTCATGGCACCACTAGTTTAATTTTAGGTAGATGCTTCGCAATTTAATTAGGTAACATTAGGTGGTTTTTCAACTTTAGACTTTGGGAAATATTCATATCACCTGGATACTTTGGAATGGTCTGGTTATTATGGAAATGGGATTCACACCGCTCCTTCTATTCAAAATCCCCAAAATGGTTTTAGGCTGGGCTCGGGGTGCATGGTTTTGATAGTAGCACCTCGGCCATATAAGGACCGGTCTTCGGGCCTCTGTTGCAAAGCACTACCGTACTTCCACATGTCTAGTGGGTAAGGCTTAGTTTGTGGCTCAGTCTGGTTATAAACAAAAGTACACGGATTGGAGATGGATGAAGTCGGGGGTCGATGGACATTCTCCAGGGCAAATGAAGGCTACACGAGCTGCGGCCCGGTAGTCGAGATGTCATGGCACAGGGCCGGTGTCCTGCTGCTGGGGGCTCAGTCCTGCCTGCCTGTCCCGGGGGTTCCGGCCGTAGGTGGGATTGGGTCGGTACTCTTGTCTATGGCTAGGATGGGTTGGAAACTATGTCACGTCTTCCGTCTGTATACCGTGGTGGTATGTGGCACGTGGCTACACGTGAGGAAGATGTGTCTTGTGGGTAAAGATGTACACATCTGATCAGAGTATAATCTATTCGAATAGCCGCGCCCTTGGTTATGGGCAAGCCGAGCAATGTACCCAAGTTAGTGTTTTAATTCTTAAAATCTGCTTATCAACTAAAATGTGGAATGGTTGGCCTGGGTTGGCTTGGGACGAGCTGGGACCCAGGGTCGGGTTGCCAGTTCGGTCTGAATCATCATAGGCCTTGGGTTAAGGCAGGTTCGTGTGGGTTCACGGCCTTGATTAATAACATTGTATAGTTCTAGAATCGTCTTTACAAAATAGCTTTGAGCAACTAAATATCTTTAAATGCTGTTTACTGCAACCCTAACCCTTTATAGTATAACTCCTTGTACTCCCTTGCATTTATTCTGCACTTGTGGGTGTGTCTTGTTGAGTACGGTGGTTGTACTCAGTCTTGCTCAATTTTTCCCAACCCCAGAAGAGGAGTTCCTTGAAGATGAAGGCTTCGGTGTCTAGCTCGTGCCTGCCGTCAAGCGCCTGTGGTCGTCGCCCTAGTCTTCCGCTGTTTCTCGTTTGTCTCTGTGTGTGCTGGGCCTTCGTTGCCCATGTAATAAGTTAACTATATACGCTTCCGCTTGTTAAACTCTGAATTGTATCAACTTTTGGTGTACCTTGCCTCCTGGGACAAGGATTAATGCACGCACGTCAGGAACGCCCGTTGGGTTATTTCCGGTCATGACAAGTTGGTATCAGAGCCACCCTTGACCCTAGGACGAGCCGTAGATCCCAAGCCTTAGCTATATTTTCAAAAATAAAAATCCTTTGTTATTTGTGAAAACTGTCTAGTCTCTCCCTGTCTTGCTGCTTCATTTATCGCCAAAATCTGACCTTTAAAATGTTGTTTTTCTTTTTGTTTTTGTTTGTAGATGGCCGGCAGCGTCACCCGTCGTGGTTTGGACATGACTGGCTTCGTCTTGGAGCTGCGGGGCATGTGCGTGGTCTTGGGGTATCCACATGGAGTGGACTACCAGGCCCGGCCGCTTCCGGAGCAGGAGGGTGACGATGCAGAGCCCCACGCTGGTTGGGAGGTCACTGCAGTGATCCTCTCTGGCTCTCCCGAGCGGACTTCGCTGGCAGTCACCGCGGGTGGAGATTCTTTCCCCGCCGCTTGCCAGAACGCCGCTCTCCTCGCCATCGGCACTCTTCACCAGCGCTACCCGGACGAGTTGCAGCACTCGCCCTACCGCTACCACCCTCGTCGCGGAGGAGCCCGCGACTACGCCACCTTCCGGGATGCTAGCTCGGAGGATGACGCTACCATCGTGCACCTGGCGCGCATGGTGGAGGCATACGACGCGGCTCGTATCGACTTCCATCAGATGGTGCGCCGTGGGATGGTCGAGAACAACTTGAAGATCCTGGAGCTGCGTCAGGAGAACCTGCAGCTCAAGAAGGACCTAGACGCGGTGGAGGCGCAGCTGCATCAGCTCAAGATCGCCCAGGGAGAGGACTGCCGCCCCAAGCGTCGCTGCGTCTGCCGCAGCCAGAAGATCACCGCCCGCAAGAGCACCTCCAGGCCCGAGCTTGTTCGTCAGTCCCTGGCGTGGACCTGCTTCGTGGAGACCCCTCGTGCCGAGCCCGCGCCCGTGGTTCCCCAGGAGGGGGAAGCCTCCGGCGTTGGTAGCACGGAGGATGCGCTGTTGCTCACCTTCCGCCCTGGCCCGTCGCAGCGGTAGACGAGCAGTTAGTAGGCTTGCGCGTGTGTTCTTTCTCGTTTGTCTTCTTGTTGGAGTCGTGTGGGGCATGGTTATGCCGGTTTGTGGTATAACTATGTCGGAGCCTGTCTTTATTTTGTTTGCCTAAGCAACTTGAACTTTAATGAACCAATTTAATCGCAGTAATAAATTCAAGAATTATGGTAGTCGTGGGTGGTTAGCTTTAATTGTTAGCTCTCTCTGTTTGCTGGTTCTGTGTGGGGTTTTCAGATGGTGACGACCAGGAGAAATGCTAATACCGGTGATGGCAACCAACCTGAAGGCAGCAACCACAACCACCAAGGCAACCCACCTCCACCTCCTCCTCCGCCTCCACCTCCACCACCAGATACCAACGCCATTCTCACCCAAATCCTCGCCCAGCAAGCCAACATGATGACTGCTTTCCTCCACCACCTCCAAAATCCGCCACAACATAATGCTCCCCCACCACCTCCCCAACACTCTAAACTCGCCGAGTTCCTCCGCATCCGTCCACCCACCTTCTCTAGCTCCAACAACCCCGTGGATGCGTTGGATTGGTTGCATGCCGTGGGGAAAAAGCTAGACACTGTGCAGTGCAGCGATGAGGAGAAAGTCATCTTCGCCGCCCACCAGCTGCAAGGGCCCGCATCTCTATGGTGGGACCATTTCCAGGCTACGCAGCCAGCGGGGCAACCTATTACTTGGGCTCGCTTCACCGCCGCTTTCCGGAGAACCCATGTGCCCGCCGGAGTCGTGGCTCTTAAGAAGAGGGAGTTCCGAGAGTTGAAGCAAGGCAACCGCTCCGTGATGGAGTATTTGCATGAGTTCAACAACCTTGCCCGTTACGCCCCGGAGGATGTGCGGGAAGATGAGGAGAAGCAAGAGAAGTTCTTGGCGGGAATGGACCCTGAGCTGTCCGTTTGTCTAGTCTCCAGGGACTACCCGGACTTCCAACGTCTGGTGGACAAGAGCATCCGCTTGGAAGCCAAGCACAAGGAGCTGGAGTCGCACAAGCGCCGCTTGGCGAATTTCCGCAATCAACAGGGTGCTAACCAAAGGGTCCGCTACACCAATCCCTATCCAGGGGGATCCTCCTCGCAGCAGCAACAACAGCAGCAGCAACCTCGCTCCGCGCCTCGACCTCAATTCGTGGTGCGCGTCCCACAGCCGCAGCAGCAGCAGAATCAACAAGGGACTCGTGCGCCCCGTCCTCCTACGCCAACTGTGCAGCCTGGTCAAGGCCGCAGGGACACACAAGGTCAGCAGCGTTGTCACGTCCTGATAAATTCATCCCGAAATAAAAGTCATTCTCTAAAAGGAATAATAGAATTAATTAAAATTCGAAAAGAAATTGGCAAACACTAAAATACGTACAAGAAAAATTCAAATGTGGCCCGGAGAATTTTTGTTAAATTCTCCTTGGTCTAAAAAGAGCCCTCAAATTTTAGTGGAATTTTCAGAGCACAAATAATAATTGAGAAGAAATAAACAAAGTTGAAAAGGTTTTATAAAAAGAAAAATCCCTAAAAGTCTTCTTTCCCCCCCTTCCTCTCTTGGGCCGGCTCGGCCCAACTCTCCCTCCCTCTCTCTCCTCTCCCCCGCGGCCCATCGGCCTCCCCCGCGCGCGCGCCGCTGACAGGCGGGCCCGCCCGCCGCCCTCGCTGACGGGTGGGTCCCACCTGTCATCTCCCTCCTCGCGCCGCGCCCGCCGCCGCCCGTGCCCTAGCGCCGCCGCCGCCGCGGATTCCGCCGCATCCCGCCGTCCCCGCGCGCATTAAAGAGGGGGGAATCACTCCCCGTGATTCCCTCTCCCGTTTCCCCCGTTTTTCCCTCTCTCTCTCCCTCGGATTCGTCCGATTTCCATCCCGCAATCGTCGCCGGCGTCTTCAATGGCGGCCGAGATCTCCGCGCCCGTTTCCTCTCTCCCCGGCCGCGCTCTCCCCCTCTCGGCGCTATTTAATCGTTCCCCGAGCTCCGCTCTTCCGTTTCCGCCGCTCGCCGCTCGCTCTCGCCGTCGGATTCGTGCTCGCGACGTTCTCTTCTCTCTCCGCCGTCGCCGCCGATCTTCGGTTAGCCGCCGCCGTCGCTCCGCTCTTCCTCCCGACTCGGCGTCACCTCCATCGGCTTCGCCGCGTTGTCGCCGACCCCGTCCGCCCCTTCGCTTCGCCCGCCGACCGCCGGAGCACCGTCGCCCTCGCCGTCCCGAACCGCGCCGCCGCGTTTCTCCACTCCGGCCGTCGTTTCCGCCGTCCTCGTTGTCCCGGGGTGAGCCGTGGACCGTCCCTTCCGTTCCCCCTCCTCTCCGCTCTCTCGGGCGCTGCTCCGCCGCGCCGATGGTCGCCGGCGGTGACCATCGGGGCGCGGGCGCGCCGCTCCCGTCGGCCGTGCCGGCGAGGCCGCCTTCGGGCGCGCCCTCGCGGCTGCCAGGTGGGGCCCGGCCGTCAGCCGCCCGCGCCCGCGGGTGCGGCTGACGCGTGGGACCCACGGCGCCGACCGCCGCCAGCCGCGTGCTCCCGGTCCACCGTGGACCGAGAGGCTGACGCGTGGGCCCCACTCCCGTGGACCCGGTCCGCGCGCCCTCTCTCCCGGCTGACGCAATAAATGAGTTTTTTTTAATTAAAATTTAAATGAAGAAATTCGCAAATATCCATTTAAAGAGCATATAAACTTCAAATGGCCATAACTTGGCCATTTGAACTCGGAATTGGACCGTTCAAGTCTCTAATTTTTCCTTAAGAAGTCAAGAACCCATTTTTGTGCTTTGTTTCTGCTGTTATGTGGAGTTTAGTAGAGTAAAAGCCTTTTTCTTTTCCGTTGGTCGTGTAGACGCTGCAGCTTCGGAAGATCCGCTCTTCGTGGAAGTTGAAGCCGACGTTTGGGAAAGCGAGCAAGGCAAGACACATCATCTTGATCATATTGAATCCCAGTTTGTAAAATTATGTTGATTTAAATTATTGCATTATCGCTTTATTTAAATTCCCGCGTTATCACTGTTTTATTTAGCCATGCCTATTTACCTTTGTTATGACCATATTATTATTGTTATTGTTAGTATTATTACCTTGTTCACCCTAGATTAAACAAAACCTCAACTAGTGGACACTCTACTCGTGGTATCCCTAGTTTAAATTTAGGTAGATGCTTCGCAATTTAATCAGGTAACATTAGGTGGTTTTATAACCTTAGACTTGGGAAATTCTCATATCACCTGGACACTATGGAATTGTTGGAGTATTGTGGAATTGGCTTCACCCCGCCCCCTCTATTCAAAATCCCCTAAAATGGTTTTAGGCTGGGCTCGGGGTGCATGGTTTTGATGGTAGCACCTCGGCCATATAAGGACCGGTCTTCGGGCCTCTGTTGCAAAGCACTACCGTACTTCCACATGTCTAGTGGGTAAGGCTTAGTTTGTGGCTCAGTCTAGTCATAAACAAAAGTACACGGATTGGAGATGGATGAAGTCGGGGGTCGATGGACATTCTCCAGGGCAAATGAAGGCTACACGAGCTGCGGCCCGGTAGTCGAGATGTCATGGCAGAGGGTTGGTGCCCTGCTGCTAGGGGGCTCAGTCCTGCCTGCCTGTCCCGGGTGTCCCGGCCGTAGGGGGATTGGGTCGGTACTCTTGTGTATGGCTAGGATGGGTTGGGAACTATGTCACGTCTTCCGTCCGTATACCGTGGTGGTATGTGGCACGTGGTTGCACGTGAGGAAGATGTGTCTTGTGGGTAAAGATGTACGCCTCTGATCAGAGTATAATCTATTCGAATAGCCGCGCCCTCGGTTATGGGCAAGCCGAGCAATGTACCCAAGTCAGTGTTTTAATTCTTAAAATTTGCTCAACAACTAAAATGTGGAATGGTTGGCCTGGGTTGGCTTGGGACGAGCTGGGACCCAGGGTCGGGTTGCCAGTTCGGTCTGAATCATCGTAGGCCTTGGGTTAAGGCAGGTTCGTGAGGGTTCACGGCCTTGTTTAATAATACTGTGTAGCTCTAGGATCGTCTTTATAAAATGGCTTTGGGCAACTAAGTGACTTTTAAATGCTGCTTTTCTGCAAAACTTAACCCCTATATTATTACTCCTTGTACCCCCTTGCATTAACCATGCATCTGCCGGTGTGGCTTGCTGAGTACTGTGGTTGTACTCATTCTTGCTCTATCTTTCTCCCCCCTTCAGTAAGAGAAGCTTTGGAGAAGATGTCTTAGGTGGAGTCCTGGCTTATACCCCAGTTGAGCGCCTGTGAAGATGGAGCCGTAGGCCCGCTAGTCCGCTGCTGTTTATTTTTGATTGCCAGGCCTGAAGCGCCTTTGTAATAATGTGAATATTATCGATATAATAAAGATGTGTCTTCTATATCATGTTTGTATGGTGTACCCCGGCTTTTCCTGGGACGGGGAGTAATACTCTGGCGTTCGGGAAAAGGCAATTTTCCCGGTCGCGACAAGCGTCTGTGCTTCAACTGCTTCGAGCCTGGGCACTTTGCGGATAAATGCCCGAAGCCAAGGCGCCAGCAAGGCCAAGCGCCTCCCCGCTCCAACAACGGTGGGAAGGATGTCATTCGGGGTCGTGTGAACCACGTGACGGCCGAGGACGTGCTGACAACTCCAGACGTCATCGTTGGTACGTTCCTCATTCACTCCATCCCTGCTACCATTTTGTTCGACTCTGGAGCTTCCCACTCGTTTATATCTGTGCCATTCGTGGGGAGAAATCAGTTGGGGGTAGAAAGGCTTAGGAACCCTCTGCTCATCACCACCCCTGGAGGGGTTATGACAGCAAAGTATTATAGCCCTGCCGTCCCTATAGAAATTCAGGGGATACCTTTTCCCTCGGATCTGATTCTGCTAGACACCAAGAACTTGGATGTGATCCTTGGGATGAATTGGTTGGCTCAATTCCAAGGGGTAGTGGATTGCGCGAGGCGCACTGTCACTCTGTACCGAGGGCCGGAACAACCGGTTGTTTTCTTTGCACCCCCAACCTCTGTCAGAAGTTCAGAATTGCATCAGATAGGGCTGTCAGAAATCCCCATAGTCAGAGAGTTCGGAGACGTGTTTCCGGAAGAACTACCCGGAATGCCGCCCAAGCGAGAGATTGAGTTCCGGATAGATCTTGCTCCAGGAACCACTCCTCTGTACAAGCGACCCTACCGTATGGCAGCAAATGAACTGGCCGAAGTTAAGAAACAGTTGGAAGAGTTGAAAGAAAAGGGGTATATACGTCCGAGTACTTCCCCCTGGGGTGCTCCTGTGATTTTTGTGGAGAAGAAAGACAAGACGAAGAGGATGTGCGTTGACTACAGAGCTCTCAATGAAGTCACCATCAAAAACAAGTATCCTCTTCCCCGGATCGATGACCTGTTCGATCAGCTTAAAGGTGCCACTGTATTCTCCAAGATCGATCTTCGTTCCGGATATCACCAATTACGTATTCGTGAAGAAGATATTCCGAAGACCGCATTCACCACGCGATACGGACTGTATGAATTCACGGTGATGTCGTTCGGTTTAACCAATGCACCTGCCTTCTTCATGAACTTAATGAACAAAGTGTTCATGGAATACTTGGACAAGTTTGTTGTGGTTTTCATTGATGACATTCTGATATACTCACAATCAGAGGAAGACCATCAGCACCATCTCTGTCACATCCTGATTTTTGTTTCAGGATTTATAAATTATTTAATAAATTAATAATAGAATTTATATTAAGTGTTCTTTAATTTACAAGTGAAGTAAAATGTGGGAAATAAAATTTCCTAAATATAAAGCATGGATGGATTTAATTTTTATTAAATTCTCCACGATTAAGTCAACTCTCTGAAATATTCTCGGATTTTTCAGAGCTCAATTCTTAAATGATACAAAGAACAGTTCAGTAATTATTTGATCATTAATAATCTAATTATTTTTGTTAAGAGCTTTTCTTGTTTAAAAATCCTTAAATTATAAATTGTTGTTTAAAAGTAATTATTAGAAATGATTTTAAAAGTCTAGAAGAGAAGATCTAATTTTAATTTGTTAAATCTCAACATAAAATTGGGCTAGATAAAATTTTGTTAAATACTTTGCTTAATTCTATAATTCCTAGATTTTTCTGGGATTTATTTGAGCTAAGGAAGTATTTTTAATAAATGGAATTGCATTTAAGAAATAATTTAAATTGAAAAAGGTTTTAAAAGTTCTCTTCTGGCTTTGGGCCGAAAGTCGGCCCAAAACCTCTCTTCTCTCTCTTCCCGGCCCAAGTCAGCCCAGTCCGCCGCGCGCGCGCGCCTTCGCTCGCTGACAGGTGGGGCCCGTCTGTCAGACCCGTCGTCCTCCTCGCGCCGCCGCCGCCGCCCAAACCCTAGCGCAAGCCGCCGCCGTCTCCTTCCAAATCCGGCCGCGCCTTTCCTTCTCCGGCCAAATCGATTGAGGGGAAATAATCTCCTCGATCTCCTCTTCCTTTTCTCTTATAGAAACTCCGGTCAATTTCCTTTGGAAATAGGCGGATTCGAGTTTGATTCGGATTCGTTTTTCCCCAACCTTTCCTTCTCGTCGCCGGCAGCCGTGGGCCTCCGTCGCCGCTCGCTAGCCCCTTTATAAGGACCCCCAGTGTCTCTTCTACCCGCCGCCACCTTTGCCTTAGCCCGCCGTCGTCTCTAGCGCCGCCTCCGCGTAGCCCTAGTCGCCGCCGTCGTTGCCGTCGGTTCAGCCGCGCCGCGCCGCCGTTGCAGCCGCCGTCGTCAGTCGCCGTCGCCACCATCGGGTTCGCAAGGTCGCCGCCGTCCCCGTCCACCGCTTCGCCGCCGCCGAAGACCGCCGGAGCACCGTCGCCGCCGTCGACCCGATCTTCTCCGCCGCCTTTTCCTCGACGCCGCCGCCGTCCGTTGGTCTTCCGCCGACGTTTTGGTCATCGGTGAGTTCGCCGCGCCGTGATCTACGTCTTGGTGCCCTCCGTTTGTGCCGTAGAGCCGCCGTTCGCCGGCGAGCATGCGCCGTCCGAGCCGTCCGAGCCGCCGAGCCGCCGCCGGTGCTGACGTCGTCGCTGACGTCATCGTCGCCCTCTCCCGTGAGCCGGGCGTGGACCGATCGATCTCGGCCGTCCGTTTTGGATAGGGTTGATCTCGGCCGTCCGTTCGCGTGAACCGCCGCCATGCACCCGGTCCACCGCAAACCCTAGCCGCTGACGCAATAATCCTTCTTTTCCTTTTCAAAAATAATTCATTATTGCGTCATAATTTAATTAAAATCCATATAAAGGTTTTAATCCGATTTAATCTTTAAAAATTCATAACTAATTCATCTTAAATCAGTTTAATGTGGTTCAAGTTGCAAAAGTTGTGTAAAATAAAGATCTACATATTAAAATTGTCCATAAATTGAATTAAATTTATTTAATTCTTTTTAAATGGGCTTTAATTAGATTTAATCTTGTAAAATTCATAATAAATTCATTTGAAGTCAGAATGAGGCCGTTCAAGTCTCATAATTCATCTAAAATTATGATCTACATGTTTGTTTACTTTTTATGTATTGTTTATTTGGTTTTTATTAGTCTTTTTCTTCGTTTTGCGTGTTAGCTTGTCGTTTCCGTCGTTGCGAAGGTTCGCGAGTGCGCCGGAAGTATTCAAGAAGATTAATTGAAGACCGATTATTGCAAGGCAAGTCACACAGATCCTAAACACAATCCTTTGAGCATGTTGATCCTATATTTAAATTCTCTATTTATTTCAACTGTGCATTTATTTTCGAATGTCACTGGGTGGTGTGAACCTATTCCTTTGTTATGGCCTGTTTGCATTGATTACTTTATTCCTTGATACCTTGGGTTATTATAACTTGACTAGTTGAGCTTTATATATTGGTTCAACTAGATATTAGATATAATTGCTTAGCCATGCTTAGAAACATTAGCACACAATTGGGATAACTAATGTTTCACTATCACTTATGGTTATATTTAATGATAGCTCACGATGGTCAATCGTGATTGGTTAATTAATTACTTGCCAACTAAAACTTGATAATGGTGGGTTGTGAGCACATGGTTTTGAGAGTCGTGCTCATGACAATTAAGGACCGGTTCGCGAGCTACTGTTGTGAAACATTAACCGTGCCAACCACAAGCCAGCGTGGGCAACGGCTTTACCTTTTGTATAGCATGGTTCATTGCAGAGCACCAGACTGAGAAGTGGCGGAGATAAGCCCACGGGGGTCGCTGGGGAGTCCATGCCTTGTTTATAAGGGGGTGATTATGATCCAGGAATGGTGCGCTGCGATGGATTGTGTTATGCAAGGGGTACTGTCACAGCCCCTTTCCGAGGTACCGTGGTGGTACTGAGGCACATGGTGACATGATGTGGGGCTGTGTCTTGTGGGTACAGTGGTACACCTCTGGCCAGAGTAAAACTATTCGAATAGCCGTGCCCGCGGTTATGGGCGAGTTGAGCAATGTTTTTCGTGATTAGTCTCACACCTCTCACAATAATTATAGATGTTATACCTGGTAATAATTTGCTTAGCTCCTGGTTTGGAGATTAGATCTGTACAGCCGGGTATGGTTGCTTCAGAATGGTTGGGCCTGAGCAGCATGGGCGTGTTGTTCAGTGTTGATTAAAATTTCTGATTAATTACTCCACTGTTTTACTTCTCTTAAATGTTTTGCTAAATGCTGCTTTTGCAAATGAGCCTATATTATGCCATCCTTTGGTATCCTTGTGCACTTGCATATTTGCTGTGTGGCTTGCTGAGTATGTCATATGCTCACCTTGCAATAATCAATCAACCTCAGTTGAAGAAAAAGGATCCAGAAGGAGAAGACGTTTGGCTTATACCCCAGTTGAGCTGCCTGTGGGAGTGGAGCCGGAGCTTCGCTAGATTTTATTTTCCGCTGCAGTTTTCTTCATGGTGAGGACTAAGTGCCTCATAAGTAAGTATTTATTCGCTTTAGTTATTGATGAATCTGTATATTGAATTGTCAGTTTGTGTACCTCGGCTGATTCCTGGACGAGGATTTTATGCACAAATAAGTTCGGAAATTACTAGTGAATTTCCGGGCGTGACAATCTCCGTCTGGTGTTGGGAAAATTGCGGGAACATCAATTGTACGCCAAACTTAGCAAGTGTGAGTTCTGGTTGTCCGAAGTCAAATTCTTAGGGCACGTGATATCTGCTAAAGGAGTTGCTGTGGACCCCGAAACAGTGACCGCCGTCACCGATTGGAAGCAACCCAAGACAGTCACTCAAATTCGCAGTTTCTTAGGTTTGGCAGGATACTACCGGAGGTTCATCGAGAACTTCTCCAAAATCGCTCGACCCATGACACAGTTGTTGAAGAAAGAAGAGAAATTTGTGTGGAGCCCGCAATGCGAGAAGGCGTTCCAGACTCTCAAAGAAAAGCTGGTTTCCTCGCCGGTGTTAATCTTGCCGGATACTCGCAAGGATTTCATGGTGTACTGTGATGCTTCGCGCCAAGGATTGGGGTGCGTGCTCATGCAGGATGGTCATGTGGTGGCCTATGCCTCACGCCAGCTACGGCCTCATGAAGGCAACTACCCTACCCATGATTTGGAGTTAGCAGCTGTCACGACCGGAAATAACCCAACGGGCATTCCTCACGTGCGTGCATTAATCCTTGTCCCAGGAGGCAAGGTACACCAAAAGTTGATACAATTCAGAGTATAACAAGCGGAAGCGTAAATAGTTAACTTATTACATGGGCAGCGAAGGCCCAGAACACACAAAGACAAACGAGAAACAGCGGAAGACTAGGGCGACGACTGAGTACAACCACTTCTGGGCTTGGGAAAAATTGAGCAAGACTGAGTACAACCACCGTACTCAACAAGACACACCCACAAATGCAGAATAAATGCAAGGGAGTACAAGGGAATTATAATATAAGGGGTTAGGGTTGCAGTAAATAGCATTTAAAGACATTTAGTTGCTCAAGCTATTTTGTAAACACGATCCTAGAGCTATACAATGTTATTAATCAAGGCCGTGAACCCACACGAACCTGCCTTAACCCAAGGCCTATGATGATTCAGACCGAACTGGCAACCCGACCCTGGGTCCCAGCTCGTCCCAAGCCAACCCAGGCCAACCATTCCACATTTTAGTTGTTGAGCAGGTTTTAAGAATTAAAACACTAACTTGGGTACATTGCTCGGCTTGCCCATAACCGAGGGCTCGGCTATTCGAATAGATTATACTCTGATCAGAGGTGTACATCTTTACCCACAAGACACATCTTCCTCACGTGTAACCACGTGCCACATACCACCACGGTATACAGACGGAAGACGTGACATAGTTTCCAACCCATCCTAGCCATAGACAAGAGTACCGACCCAATCCTGCCTACGGCCGGAACACCCGGGACAGGCAGGCAAGACTGAGCCCCTAGCAGCAGGGCACCAACCCTCTGCCATGACATCTCGACTACCGGGCCGCAGCTCGTGTAGCCTTCATTTGCCCTGGAGAATGTCCATCGACCCCCGACTTCATCCATCTCCAATCCGTGTACTTTTGTTTATGACTAGACTGAGCCACAAACTAAGCCTTACCCACTAGACATGTGGAAGTACGGTAGTGCTTTGCAACAGAGGCCCGAAGACCGGTCCTTATATGGCCGAGGTGCTACCATCAAAACCATGCACCCCGAGCCCAGCCTAAAACCATTTTTGGGGATTTTGAATAGAGGGGGCGGGGTGAATCCAATTCCACAATAATCCAACAATTCCAGAGTGTCCAGGTGATGAGAATATCCCAAAGTCTAGAGTTGTAAAACCGCCTAATGTTATCTAATTAAATAGCGAAGCATCTACCTAAAATTAAACTAGTGGTGCCATGAGTAGAGTGTCCACTAGTTGAGGTTTTGTTTGCTCTAGGGTGAACAAGGTAATAATAATGACAATAACAATAATAATATGGTCATAACAAAGGTAATTAGGCATGGCTAAATAAAACAGTGATAACGCGGGAATTTAAATAAAGCGATAATGCAATAATTTAAATCAACATAATTTTATAAACTGGGATTCAATATGCTCAAAGATGATGTGACTTGCCTTGCTCGCTTTCCCACACGTTTTCAACTTCCACGAAGAGCGGATCTTCCGAAGCTGCAGCGTCTACACGACCAACGGAAAAGAAAAAGGCTTTTACTCTAATAAACTCCACATAACAGCAGAAACAAAGCACAAAAATGGGTTCTTGACTTCTTAAGGAAAAATTAGAGACTTGAACGGTCCAATTCCGAGTTCAAATGGCCAAGATATGGCCATTTGAAGTTTATATGCTCTTTAAATGGATATTTGCGAATTTCTTCATTTAAATTTTAATTAAAAATCGAATTATTGCGTCAGCCGGGGGAGAGGGCGCGCGGACCGGGTCCACGGGAGTGGGGCCCACGCGTCAGCCTCTCGGTCCACGGCGGACCGGGAGCACGCGGCTGGCGGCGGCCGGCGCCGTGGGTCCCACGCGTCAGCCGCACCCGCGGGCGCGGGCGGCTGACGGCCGGGCCCCACCTGGCAGCCGCGGGGCGCGCCCGAAGGCGGCCTCGCCGGCACGGCCGACGGGAGAACGGCGCACCCGCGCCCCGATGGTCGCCGCCGGCGACCAACGGCGCGGCGGAGTGGCACCCGAGAGAGAGGAGGGAAGGGGGAAGCGAACGGAGCGGTCCACGGCTCACCCCGGTCGACGGCGACGACGGGAACGGCGGCCGAAACGGAGGAAGGCGGCGGCGCGGTTCGGGACGACGAGGACGACGGCGTTCCGGCGGTCGGCGAGCGAAGCGGAGGGGCGGACGAGGTCGACGACGACGCGGCGAAGCCGAAGGAGACGACGCCGAGAGGGGAGGAAGTCCGGAGCGACGGCGGCGGCGAACCGGAGCTCGGCGGCGACGGCGGAGAGAAGGTGCGACGGCGCGAGCACGATTCCGACGGGGAGAGCGAGCGGCGAGCGGCGGAAACGGAGGAGGAGAGCACGGGGGACGTTTAAATAGCGTCGGGAGAGAGGGAAAGCGGCCGGAGGAGATGGAAACCGGCGCGGAGATCTCGGCCGCCATTGATGACGCCGGCGAGGTTTGCGGGATGGAAATCGGACGAATCCGAGGGAGAGAGAGAGGGGAAAGCGGGGGAATCGGGAGAGGGAATCGCGGGGAATGATTCCCCCCTCATTATGGCGCGCGGGGACGGCGGGATGCGGCGGAATCCGCGGCGGCGGCGGCGCTAGGGCACGGGCGAGCGGCGGCTGCGGCGGGAGGAAGGCGATGACAGGTGGGCCCCACCCGTCAGCGAGGGTGGCGGGCGGGCCCGCCTGTCAGCGGCGCGCGCGGGGAGAGGCCGATGGGCCGCGGGGGAGAGGAGAGAGAGAGGGAGGGAGAGAACTGGGCCGAGCCGGCCCAAGAAAGGAAGGGGGGGAAAAGGACTTCTTTTAGGGTTTTTCTTTTTATAAACCTTTTTAACTTTGTTTATTTCTTCTCAATTATTATTTGTGCTCTGAAAATTCCACTAAAATTTATTTACGCATTTTAGGCTTTTAGGAAATATACAAAAATCCTCCAAGCCTTATTTGACTTTTATCTTCGCACATTTTAATGGTTGGAGGCTTTCACAGGAATTTTACTTATTATTTGCACAATTTCGAGGATGTGTTTTAGGGTCGATTTGGGACGTGACAGCAGCGGTGGTGCATGCTCTAAAAATCTGGCGGCACTATCTCATTGGGAATCGCTGTGAAATATATACTGATCATAAGAGTTTGAAATACATCTTCACCCAGTCGGACCTGAATCTTCGGCAGAGGAGATGGTTAGAACTCATAAAAGATTATGATGTGGGAATTCACTATCATCCTGGTAAGGCCAACGTGGTTGCCGACGCTCTAAGTCGAAAAAGCCATTGCAACACTCTTAACGTCCAAGGCATTCCACCCGAACTTAACCAACAGATGGAAGCCCTGAATCTAAGCATAGTGGGTCGTGGATTCTTAGCTGCGTTGGAAGCCAAGCCCACCTTGCTCGATCAAATCCACGAGGCTCAGAAGAATGATCCGGACATGCATGGACTCCTCAAGAATATGAAACAGGGTAAAGCTGCTGGTTTCACAGAGGATGAACACGGAACCCTATGGAATGGAAATCGGGTATGCGTTCCAGATAACAGAGAACTTAAACAGTTGATACTTCAGGAAGCTCACGAAAGCCCTTATTCCATCCACCCGGGCAGTACAAAGATGTATTTAGACTTGAAGGAGAAATACTGGTGGGTTAGCATGAAGCGGGAAATTGCAGAGTTTGTGGCCCTATGTGATGTGTGCCAGCGTGTCAAGGCAGAGCACCAACGACCGGCCGGACTTCTCCAATCTCTCCAAGTACCAGAATGGAAATGGGATGAAATTGGGATGGATTTCATCACCGGACTTCCAAAAACCCAAGGCAGATATGATTCTATATGGGTAGTTGTGGATCGATTAACCAAGGTAGCTCGATTTATTCCTGTGAAGACCACCTATGGAGGGAACAAACTAGCCGAGCTCTACTTCGCCAGGATCGTGAGTCTCCATGGCGTTCCCAAGAAAATCGTATCTGATAGGGGAAGCCAATTCACCTCTCATTTCTGGAAGAAACTCCAAGAAGAGTTGGGAACCCGATTAAATTTCAGCACCGCGTATCACCCGCAGACAGATGGGCAGACCGAGCGTCTAAATCAGATCCTAGAAGATATGCTTCGCGCATGTGTCCTAGATTTCGGGAAGACCTGGGATAAGAGTCTCCCCTATGCCGAGTTCTCCTACAATAACAGTTATCAAGCCAGCATACAAATGGCACCTTATAAAGCGTTGTACGGGCGCAAATGCCGGACACCACTATTGTGGGACCAAGTTGGAGAAAGCCAAGTGTTCGGGACTGATATCCTGAGAGAAGCTGAAGCTAAAGTCAGAACCATTCGGGATAATCTAAAGGTGGCCCAGTCTCGGCAGAAAAGTTATGCGGATAACCGACGCCGTGATCTGGAATTCGCAGTGGATGACTTTGTGTATCTTCGGGTCACGCCATTGCGAGGTGTACACAGGTTTCAGACAAAGGGGAAGCTCGCACCTCGGTATGTGGGTCCTTTCCGTATCATTGCTCGGCGCGGAGAAGTCGCTTACCAGCTGGAGCTGCCCGCCTCCTTGGGCAACGTGCATGATGTGTTCCATGTGTCGCAACTCAAGAAATGTCTTCGAGTGCCATCAGAGCAGGCTGACTCAGAGCAAATTGAAGTTCGCGAAGACTTGACCTACGTGGAGAGGCCAGTGAAAATCCTGGACACCATGGAGCGCAGGAGCAGGAACCGGGTAATCCGTTTTTGCAAGGTCCAGTGGAGCAACCACGCCGAAGAAGAAGCTACCTGGGAGCGTGAAGACGAGCTGAAGGCAGCCCATCCCGATCTCTTCGCCAGTTCTTCCGAATCTCGGGGTCGAGATTCCGTTTAAGGGGGGTAGGTTTGTCGCGTCCCAAAACGACTCTAAAATACATCCTTGAAATTGTGCATAGAATAATTAAAATCCATGTGAAAGCCTCCAACAATTAAAATGTGCAAAGTTAAAAGTCAAATAAGGCTTGGAGGATTTTTGTATATTTCCTAAAAGCCTAAAATGCGTAAATAAATTTTAGCGGAATTTTCAGAGCACAAATAATAATTGAGAAGAAATAAACAAAGTTAAAAAGGTTTTATAAAAAGAAAAACCCTAAAAGTCTTCTTTTCCCCCCTTCCCTTCTTGGGCCGGCTCGGCCCACTTCCCTCCCTCTCTCTCTCCTCTCACCGCGGCCCAATCGGCCCCCTCCCCGCGCGCGCGCCGCTGACGGGCGGGCCCGCCCGCCACCCTCGCTGACGGGTGGGGCCCACCCGTCATCCCCTACCTCGCGCCGCTCCCGCCGCCCGCCCGTGCCCTAGCGCCGCCGCCGCCGCCGAATCCGCCGCATCCCGCCGTTCCCGCGCGCCATAAAGAGGGGGAAATCACTCCCGTGATTCCCTCCCTCTTTCCCCCCTCTTTTCCCTCTCTCTTTCCATCGGATTCGCTCGGATTTATTCCCGCAAAGCTCGCCGGCGCATCAATGGCGGCCGGATCTTCCGCGGCCGATTCCCCCTCATCCGGCCGCCCTCTCTCACTCCCGACGCTATATAAACGTTTCCCGTGCCTCCCTCCTCCGTTTCCGCCACTCGCCACTCTCTCTTCCCGTCGGATTCGAGCTCGCGCCGTCGCCCTCTCTCTCCGCCGTCGCCGCCGAGCTCCGGTTCGCCGCCGTCGTCGCCCCGGACCTCCTCCCGCTTCGGCATCGCCTCCTTCGGCTTCGCCGCATTCTCGTCGACCTCGTCCACCCCTCCGTTTCGCCCGCCGACCGCCGGAACGCCGCCGTCCTCGTCGACCCGAGCCGCGCCGCCGTCTTCCTCCGCTCCGGTCGTCGTTTCCGCCGCCCTCGTCGTCCCGGGGTGAGCCGTGGACCGCCCCTTTCGCTTCCCCCTTCCCTCCTCTCCCTCGGGTGCCGCTCCGCCGCGCCGTTGGTCGCCGGCGGCGACCATCGGGGCGCGGGCGCGCCGCATCCCGTCGGCCGTGCCGGCGAGGTCACCTTCGGGTGCGCCCCGCGGCTGCCAGGTGGGCCCGGCCGTCAGCCCCCCCCGCCCGCCGGTGCGGCTGACGCGTGGGACCCACGGCGCCGGCCGGCGCACGCCGCGTGCGCCCGGTCCACCGTGGACCGTGAGGCTGCCGCGTGGGCCCCACTCCCGTGGACCCGGTCCGCGCGCTCCCTCCCTCGGCTGACGCAATAAATCCGATTTTTAATTAAAATTTAAATGAAGAAATTCGCAAATATCCATTTAAAGAGCATATAAACTTCAAATGGCCATAACTTGGCCATTTGAACTCGGAATTGGACCGTTCAAGTCTCTAATTTTTCCTTAAGAAGTCAAGAACCCATTTTTGTGCTTTGTTTCTGCTGTTATATGGAGTTTATTAGAGTGAAAGCCTTTTCTTTTCCGTTGGTCGTGTAGACGCTGCAGCTTCGGAAGATCCGCTCTTCGTGGAAGTTGAAGCCGACGTTTGGGAAATCGAGCAAGGCAAGTCACATCATCTTTGAACATATTGAATCCCAGTTTGTAAAATTATGTTGATTTAAATTATTGCATTATCGCTTTATTTAAATTCCCACGTTATCACTGTTTTATTTAGCCATGCCTATTTACCCTTGTTATGACCTTATTATTATTGTTATTGTTATTATTACCTTGTTCACCCTAGAATAAACAAAACCTCAACTAGTGGACACTCTACTCATGGCACCACTAGTTTAATTTTAGGTAGATGCTTCGCAATTTAATTAGGTAACATTAGGTGGTTTTTCAACTTTAGACTTTGGGAAATATTCATATCACCTGGATACTTTGGAATGGTCTGGTTATTGTGGAAATGGGATTCACACCGCTCCTTCTATTCAAAATCCCCAAAATGGTTTTAGGCTGGGCTCGGGGTGCATGGTTTTGATAGTAGCACCTCGGCCATATAAGGACCGGTCTTCGGGCCTCTGTTGCAAAGCACTACCGTACTTCCACATGTCTAGTGGGTAAGGCTTAGTTTGTGGCTCAGTCTGGTTATAAACAAAAGTACACGGATTGGAGATGGATGAAGTCGGGGGTCGATGGACATTCTCCAGGGCAAATGAAGGCTACACGAGCTGCGGCCCGGTAGTCGAGATGTCATGGCACAGGGCCGGTGTCCTGCTGCTGGGGGCTCAGTCCTGCCTGCCTGTCCCGGGGGTTCCGGCCGTAGGTGGGATTGGGTCGGTACTCTTGTCTATGGCTAGGATGGATTGGAAACTATGTCACGTCTTCCGTCTGTATACCGTGGTGGTATGTGGCACGTGGCTACACGTGAGGAAGATGTGTCTTGTGGGTAAAGATGTACACCTCTGATCAGAGTATAATCTATTCGAATAGCCGCGCCCTCGGTTATGGGCAAGCCGAGCAATGTACCCAAGTTAGTGTTTTAATTCTTTAAACCTGCTTATCAACTAAAATGTGGAATGGTTGGCCTGGGTTGGCTTGGGACGAGCTGGGACCCAGGGTCGGGTTGCCAGTTCGGTCTGAATCATCATAGGCCTTGGGTTAAGGCAGGTTCGTGTGGGTTCACGGCCTTGATTAATAACATTGTATAGTTCTAGAATCGTCTTTACAAAATAGCTTTGAGCAACTAAATATCTTTAAATGCTGTTTACTGCAACCCTAACCCTTTATAGTATAACTCCTTGTACTCCCTTGCATTTATTCTGCACTTGTGGGTGTGTCTTGTTGAGTACGGTGGTTGTACTCAGTCTTGCTCAATTTTTCCCAACCCCAGAAGAGGAGTTCCTTGAAGATGAAGGCTTCGGTGTCTAGCTCGTGCCTGCCGTCAAGCGCCTGTGGTCGTCGCCCTAGTCTTCCGCTGTTTCTCGTTTGTCTCTGTGTGTGCTGGGCCTTCGTTGCCCATGTAATAAGTTAACTATATACGCTTCCGCTTGTTAAACTCTGAATTGTATCAACTTTTGGTGTACCTTGCCTCCTGGGACAAGGATTAATGCACGCACGTCAGGAACGCCCGTTGGGTTATTTCCGGTCGTGACAATGACTCACCCTTTTTTGCGTATATTCTCTTTTCCCCTCCTCACAAACACACCCTAAGTAACATTGGCGAAGTTTGATGCCTAGGAACCTGAATGATATGTTTATAGCTTCACATGCTATTGGAACTTTAGTGACCGTTGCGTAGACTCGTATAAGAATCGCTGATGACCTTGTCGAATTTGTTGCCAAAGTGGTTCTTACCTTTGTTTTTCTTTGACAACACCCCTCGAAACGTCGTTCATGCTCATTCGCGTACCTATTGCCAACCGGACAATGTGTTATAAGCCATTAACATCTTGCGTACATATAAATTTCATATCGGGGTTGTGGAAGTCCAGATTTGGATCCTGCAGGCTCAGTCAGGACAAGAGATAGCATGCACTGCGGACCGAACACTTGGCACACATGCATGCAACCAATCAATTTTGGACCATGAAGCTCTCTTGGCCTTTGGTTATCATGGTACATGTTTCCCTATTTAAAGCCCCGATGATCCCTACAAACTCACACAGCAAATCCGCACGCTATAGCAACATCTTCCAACATTGAAAGATCCCTGTCCAGTTCATTAGCAATGGCCAAAGCCGTCGCCCTACTCCTTGCAGCCATCGCGGCATCGGCCGTGTTAGTGCAAGTGGAATGCGACGCCCCCGTCGAGAAGAGCTTCAACAAGGCCCTCCTCGCCCCTGTCGATAAGCGCTTGGATGAGGCAGCTCAGGCCATCAACGAGGCCGCCGACTCCGTTGTGGCTGCTGCCCCACCAGCAAAAAAGGATGAAGTTGAAGCTGCCACGTGGAAGCGGAGAATCTTCGCCATAACTGCTCTCGGGATGGCCCAAGGAGATGAGAAGAAAGTTGCTGCAACTTCACTTGCCTACAAGAAAGCAGCTAAAGCTGTCCTCGATGCCGCCCCAGCTGACAAGTTTAAGTTGATGGATGAATCCTTCAAAGTGGCTGTTATGCAGGTAATCGCATCATGAGCCACACGCCAACCATCAATAAAGGTCTACTACTACATCGCCGACATTGGTAGACGATCGGACACGTACCGAGTATCAACGGTTATTTATGTAATAAATGTCGTGCAACTCATTCCATTCTCTCCATTTGTAAGAGCACCAGGGGAAAAAAAATAATCCGGTGCCATCTAACATTTCTAGTTCAAAATGTCGATCCTTGGCACTTGGCGGAACTTTTCTTTTCCATGAAATCCTTTGAATGATTCTTTAAACAAAAGTATGGAGTAAAAATATCTTATGTAAGAAATTACATAAACCGGACCAGCTTGCGTGCATCAACGCTTCGATATATGCACACATATAAGACTGTTGTTGGGCGACTGTTATTTGCCGAGATTCCATATAAAATAACCATAGGACTTGTGACGAGACCTTTCGGTTTGCCCAAAACCTCCATGTTAAATATCCCGCTTCCTAGGCATCTTGCATTTAGATAGGTTGCAAACCGCCTTGAATCAATAGCACAACTGCGCTAGCCTCCTTGTTTCAGCCGCTGGACATATTCAAAGAGTTAGCCAAAGAAATATTTATGTACGTAGCTCCCTATTCGGCGTGCCCTTCAGTAAAACGGGCATGATTTTTTCATCCGAATTCTTTTTAGGACTTACGACAACCCGCCATGTCTTTTTTTCCGCCATAAGTACCATATGAGCGGCTAAAACTAGAACAAGAGCATCATACCCGGAGCTGTCCAAGTGCAAAGCACTTCCTATCTCAAATACGACTGCTTCGTCGTAACCCTTAGCGAGTAACGTGGCATATTCACCATAGATGTCCACGACATTTACTTCTCGTTTGCTCTATACGCTCTAAGGCTGCCTTTTTGGCATCCGGAGAAAAAAATCCCTCGTTCGCCGCGCGCACGCTTCTCGAACTGCTAAACGGTGTGTTTTTCGCAAGACAATTCAACACAAAAGTTGGTTAAAAAATCCTACTAATCCATTTTTAAGGTATAAAATAATTAACACTCAACTAATCATACGCTGATGACTCACCCTTTTTTGCGTATATTCTCTTTTCCCCTCCTCACAAACACACCCTAAGTAACATTGGCGAAGTTTGATGCCTAGGAACCTGAATGATATGTTTATAGCTTCACATGCTATTGGAACTTTAGTGACCGTTGCGTAGACTCGTATAAGAATCGCTGATGACCTTGTCGAATTTGTTGCCAAAGTGGTTCTTACCTTTGTTTTTCTTTGACAACACCCCTCGAAACGTCGTTCATGCTCATTCGCGTACCTATTGCCAACCGGACAATGTGTTATAAGCCATTAACATCTTGCGTACATATAAATTTCATATCGGGGTTGTGGAAGTCCAGATTTGGATCCTGCAGGCTCAGTCAGGACAAGAGATAGCATGCACTGCGGACCGAACACTTGGCACACATGCATGCAACCAATCAATTTTGGACCATGAAGCTCTCTTGGCCTTTGGTTATCATGGTACATGTTTCCCTATTTAAAGCCCCGATGATCCCTACAAACTCACACAGCAAATCCGCACGCTATAGCAACATCTTCCAACATTGAAAGATCCCTGTCCAGTTCATTAGCAATGGCCAAAGCCGTCGCCCTACTCCTTGCAGCCATCGCGGCATCGGCCGTGTTAGTGCAAGTGGAATGCGACGCCCCCGTCGAGAAGAGCTTCAACAAGGCCCTCCTCGCCCCTGTCGATAAGCGCTTGGATGAGGCAGCTCAGGCCATCAACGAGGCCGCCGACTCCGTTGTGGCTGCTGCCCCACCAGCAAAAAAGGATGAAGTTGAAGCTGCCACGTGGAAGCGGAGAATCTTCGCCATAACTGCTCTCGGGATGGCCCAAGGAGATGAGAAGAAAGTTGCTGCAACTTCACTTGCCTACAAGAAAGCAGCTAAAGCTGTCCTCGATGCCGCCCCAGCTGACAAGTTTAAGTTGATGGATGAATCCTTCAAAGTGGCTGTTATGCAGGTAATCGCATCATGAGCCACACGCCAACCATCAATAAAGGTCTACTACTACATCGCCGACATTGGTAGACGATCGGACACGTACCGAGTATCAACGGTTATTTATGTAATAAATGTCGTGCAACTCATTCCATTCTCTCCATTTGTAAGAGCACCAGGGGAAAAAAAATAATCCGGTGCCATCTAACATTTCTAGTTCAAAATGTCGATCCTTGGCACTTGGCGGAACTTTTCTTTTCCATGAAATCCTTTGAATGATTCTTTAAACAAAAGTATGGAGTAAAAATATCTTATGTAAGAAATTACATAAACCGGACCAGCTTGCGTGCATCAACGCTTCGATATATGCACACATATAAGACTGTTGTTGGGCGACTGTTATTTGCCGAGATTCCATATAAAATAACCATAGGACTTGTGACGAGACCTTTCGGTTTGCCCAAAACCTCCATGTTAAATATCCCGCTTCCTAGGCATCTTGCATTTAGATAGGTTGCAAACCGCCTTGAATCAATAGCACAACTGCGCTAGCCTCCTTGTTTCAGCCGCTGGACATATTCAAAGAGTTAGCCAAAGAAATATTTATGTACGTAGCTCCCTATTCGGCGTGCCCTTCAGTAAAACGGGCATGATTTTTTCATCCGAATTCTTTTTAGGACTTACGACAACCCGCCATGTCTTTTTTTCCGCCATAAGTACCATATGAGCGGCTAAAACTAGAACAAGAGCATCATACCCGGAGCTGTCCAAGTGCAAAGCACTTCCTATCTCAAATACGACTGCTTCGTCGTAACCCTTAGCGAGTAACGTGGCATATTCACCATAGATGTCCACGACATTTACTTCTCGTTTGCTCTATACGCTCTAAGGCTGCCTTTTTGGCATCCGGAGAAAAAAATCCCTCGTTCGCCGCGCGCACGCTTCTCGAACTGCTAAACGGTGTGTTTTTCGCAAGACAATTCAACACAAAAGTTGGTTAAAAAATCCTACTAATCCATTTTTAAGGTATAAAATAATTAACACTCAACTAATCATACGCTGATGACTCACCCTTTTTTGCGTATATTCTCTTTTCCCCTCCTCACAAACACACCCTAAGTAACATTGGCGAAGTTTGATGCCTAGGAACCTGAATGATATGTTTATAGCTTCACATGCTATTGGAACTTTAGTGACCGTTGCGTAGACTCGTATAAGAATCGCTGATGACCTTGTCGAATTTGTTGCCAAAGTGGTTCTTACCTTTGTTTTTCTTTGACAACACCCCTCGAAACGTCGTTCATGCTCATTCGCGTACCTATTGCCAACCGGACAATGTGTTATAAGCCATTAACATCTTGCGTACATATAAATTTCATATCGGGGTTGTGGAAGTCCAGATTTGGATCCTGCAGGCTCAGTCAGGACAAGAGATAGCATGCACTGCGGACCGAACACTTGGCACACATGCATGCAACCAATCAATTTTGGACCATGAAGCTCTCTTGGCCTTTGGTTATCATGGTACATGTTTCCCTATTTAAAGCCCCGATGATCCCTACAAACTCACACAGCAAATCCGCACGCTGTAGCAACATCTTCCAACATTGAAAGATCCCTGTCCAGTTCATTAGCAATGGCCAAAGCCGTCGCCCTACTCCTTGCAGCCATCGCGGCATCGGCCGTGTTAGTGCAAGTGGAATGCGACGCCCCCGTCGAGAAGAGCTTCAACAAGGCCCTCCTCGCCCCTGTCGATAAGCGCTTGGATGAGGCAGCTCAGGCCATCAACGAGGCCGCCGACTCCGTTGTGGCTGCTGCCCCACCAGCGAAAAAGGATGAAGTTGAAGCTGCCACGTGGAAGCGGAGAATCTTCGCCATAACTGCTCTCGGGATGGCCCAAGGAGATGAGAAGAAAGTTGCTGCAACTTCACTTGCCTACAAGAAAGCAGCTAAAGCTGTCTTCGATGCCGCCCCAGCTGACAAGTTTAAGTTGATGGATGAATCCTTCAAAGTGGCTGTTATGCAGGTAATCGCATCATGAGCCACACGCCAACCATCAATAAAGGTCTACTACTACATCGCCGACATTGGTAGACGATCGGACACGTACCGAGTATCAACGGTTATTTATGTAATAAATGTCGTGCAACTCATTCCATTCTCTCCATTTGTAAGAGCACCAGGGGAAAAAAAATAATCCGGTGCCATCTAACATTTCTAGTTCAAAATGTCGATCCTTGGCACTTGGCGGAACTTTTCTTTTCCATGAAATCCTTTGAATGATTCTTTAAACAAAAGTATGGAGTAAAAATATCTTATGTAAGAAATTACATAAACCGGACCAGCTTGCGTGCATCAACGCTTCGATATATGCACACATATAAGACTGTTGTTGGGCGACTGTTATTTGCCGAGATTCCATATAAAATAACCATAGGACTTGTGACGAGACCTTTCGGTTTGCCCAAAACCTCCATGTTAAATATCCCGCTTCCTAGGCATCTTGCATTTAGATAGGTTGCAAACCGCCTTGAATCAATAGCACAACTGCGCTAGCCTCCTTGTTTCAGCCGCTGGACATATTCAAAGAGTTAGCCAAAGAAATATTTATGTACGTAGCTCCCTATTCGGCGTGCCCTTCAGTAAAACGGGCATGATTTTTTCATCCGAATTCTTTTTAGGACTTACGACAACCCGCCATGTCTTTTTTTCCGCCATAAGTACCATATGAGCGGATAAAACTAGAACAAGAGCATCATACCCGGAGCTGTCCAAGTGCAAAGCACTTCCTATCTCAAATACGACTGCTTCGTCGTAACCCTTAGCGAGTAACGTGGCATATTCACCATAGATGTCCACGACATTTACTTCTCGTTTGCTCTATACGCTCTAAGGCTGCCTTTTTGGCATCCGGAGAAAAAAATCCCTCGTTCGCCGCGCGCACGCTTCTCGAACTGCTAAACGGTGTGTTTTTCGCAAGACAATTCAACACAAAAGTTGGTTAAAAAATCCTACTAATCCATTTTTAAGGTATAAAATAATTAACACTCAACTAATCATACGCTGATGACTCACCCTTTTTTGCGTATATTCTCTTTTCCCCTCCTCACAAACACACCCTAAGTAACATTGGCGAAGTTTGATGCCTAGGAACCTGAATGATATGTTTATAGCTTCACATGCTATTGGAACTTTAGTGACCGTTGCGTAGACTCGTATAAGAATCGCTGATGACCTTGTCGAATTTGTTGCCAAAGTGGTTCTTACCTTTGTTTTTCTTTGACAACACCCCTCGAAACGTCGTTCATGCTCATTCGCGTACCTATTGCCAACCGGACAATGTGTTATAAGCCATTAACATCTTGCGTACATATAAATTTCATATCGGGGTTGTGGAAGTCCAGATTTGGATCCTGCAGGCTCAGTCAGGACAAGAGATAGCATGCACTGCGGACCGAACACTTGGCACACATGCATGCAACCAATCAATTTTGGACCATGAAGCTCTCTTGGCCTTTGGTTATCATGGTACATGTTTCCCTATTTAAAGCCCCGATGATCCCTACAAACTCACACAGCAAATCCGCACGCTGTAGCAACATCTTCCAACATTGAAAGATCCCTGTCCAGTTCATTAGCAATGGCCAAAGCCGTCGCCCTACTCCTTGCAGCCATCGCGGCATCGGCCGTGTTAGTGCAAGTGGAATGCGACGCCCCCGTCGAGAAGAGCTTCAACAAGGCCCTCCTCGCCCCTGTCGATAAGCGCTTGGATGAGGCAGCTCAGGCCATCAACGAGGCCGCCGACTCCGTTGTGGCTGCTGCCCCACCAGCGAAAAAGGATGAAGTTGAAGCTGCCACGTGGAAGCGGAGAATCTTCGCCATAACTGCTCTCGGGATGGCCCAAGGAGATGAGAAGAAAGTTGCTGCAACTTCACTTGCCTACAAGAAAGCAGCTAAAGCTGTCCTCGATGCCGCCCCAGCTGACAAGTTTAAGTTGATGGATGAATCCTTCAAAGTGGCTGTTATGCAGGTAATCGCATCATGAGCCACACGCCAACCATCAATAAAGGTCTACTACTACATCGCCGACATTGGTAGACGATCGGACACGTACCGAGTATCAACGGTTATTTATGTAATAAATGTCGTGCAACTCATTCCATTCTCTCCATTTGTAAGAGCACCAGGGGAAAAAAAATAATCCGGTGCCATCTAACATTTCTAGTTCAAAATGTCGATCCTTGGCACTTGGCGGAACTTTTCTTTTCCATGAAATCCTTTGAATGATTCTTTAAACAAAAGTATGGAGTAAAAATATCTTATGTAAGAAATTACATAAACCGGACCAGCTTGCGTGCATCAACGCTTCGATATATGCACACATATAAGACTGTTGTTGGGCGACTGTTATTTGCCGAGATTCCATATAAAATAACCATAGGACTTGTGACGAGACCTTTCGGTTTGCCCAAAACCTCCATGTTAAATATCCCGCTTCCTAGGCATCTTGCATTTAGATAGGTTGCAAACCGCCTTGAATCAATAGCACAACTGCGCTAGCCTCCTTGTTTCAGCCGCTGGACATATTCAAAGAGTTAGCCAAAGAAATATTTATGTACGTAGCTCCCTATTCGGCGTGCCCTTCAGTAAAACGGGCATGATTTTTTCATCCGAATTCTTTTTAGGACTTACGACAACCCGCCATGTCTTTTTTTCCGCCATAAGTACCATATGAGCGGATAAAACTAGAACAAGAGCATCATACCCGGAGCTGTCCAAGTGCAAAGCACTTCCTATCTCAAATACGACTGCTTCGTCGTAACCCTTAGCGAGTAACGTGGCATATTCACCATAGATGTCCACGACATTTACTTCTCGTTTGCTCTATACGCTCTAAGGCTGCCTTTTTGGCATCCGGAGAAAAAAATCCCTCGTTCGCCGCGCGCACGCTTCTCGAACTGCTAAACGGTGTGTTTTTCGCAAGACAATTCAACACAAAAGTTGGTTAAAAAATCCTACTAATCCATTTTTAAGGTATAAAATAATTAACACTCAACTAATCATACGCTGATGACTCACCCTTTTTTGCGTATATTCTCTTTTCCCCTCCTCACAAACACACCCTAAGTAACATTGGCGAAGTTTGATGCCTAGGAACCTGAATGATATGTTTATAGCTTCACATGCTATTGGAACTTTAGTGACCGTTGCGTAGACTCGTATAAGAATCGCTGATGACCTTGTCGAATTTGTTGCCAAAGTGGTTCTTACCTTTGTTTTTCTTTGACAACACCCCTCGAAACGTCGTTCATGCTCATTCGCGTACCTATTGCCAACCGGACAATGTGTTATAAGCCATTAACATCTTGCGTACATATAAATTTCATATCGGGGTTGTGGAAGTCCAGATTTGGATCCTGCAGGCTCAGTCAGGACAAGAGATAGCATGCACTGCGGACCGAACACTTGGCACACATGCATGCAACCAATCAATTTTGGACCATGAAGCTCTCTTGGCCTTTGGTTATCATGGTACATGTTTCCCTATTTAAAGCCCCGATGATCCCTACAAACTCACACAGCAAATCCGCACGCTGTAGCAACATCTTCCAACATTGAAAGATCCCTGTCCAGTTCATTAGCAATGGCCAAAGCCGTCGCCCTACTCCTTGCAGCCATCGCGGCATCGGCCGTGTTAGTGCAAGTGGAATGCGACGCCCCCGTCGAGAAGAGCTTCAACAAGGCCCTCCTCGCCCCTGTCGATAAGCGCTTGGATGAGGCAGCTCAGGCCATCAACGAGGCCGCCGACTCCGTTGTGGCTGCTGCCCCACCAGCAAAAAAGGATGAAGTTGAAGCTGCCACGTGGAAGCGGAGAATCTTCGCCATAACTGCTCTCGGGATGGCCCAAGGAGATGAGAAGAAAGTTGCTGCAACTTCACTTGCCTACAAGAAAGCAGCTAAAGCTGTCCTCGATGCCGCCCCAGCTGACAAGTTTAAGTTGATGGATGAATCCTTCAAAGTGGCTGTTATGCAGGTAATCGCATCATGAGCCACACGCCAACCATCAATAAAGGTCTACTACTACATCGCCGACATTGGTAGACGACCGGACACGTACCGAGTATCAACGGTTATTTATGTAATAAATGTCGTGCAATCAATTCTACTCATTCCATTCTCTCCATTTGTAAGAGCACAAGGTGGAAAAAAAATAATCCGGTGCCATCTAACATTTCTAGTTCAAAATGTCGATCCTTGGCACTTGGCGGAACTTTTCTTTTCCATGAAATCCTTTGAATGATTCTTTAAACAAAAGTATGGAGTAAAAATATCTTATGTAAGAAATTACATAAACCGGACCAGCTTGCGTGCATCAACGCTTCGATATATGCACACATATAAGACTGTTGTTGGACGACTGTTATTTGCCGAGATTCCATGTAAAATAACCATAGGACTTGTGACGAGATCTTTCGGTTTGCCCAAAACCTCCATGTTAAATATCCCGCTTCCTAGGCATCTTGCATTTGGATAGGTTGCAAAGCGCCTTGAATCAATAGCACAACTGCGCTAGCCTCCTTGTTTCAGCCGCTGGACCTATTCAAAGAGTTAGCCAAAAAAATATTTATGTACGTAGCTCCCTATTCGGCGTGCCCTTCAGTAAAACGGGCATGAATTTTTCATCCGAATTCTTTTTAGGACTTACGACAACCCGCCATGTCTTTTTTTCCGCCATAAGTACCATATGAGCGGCTAAAACTAGAACAAGAGCATCATACCCGGCGCCGTCCAATTGCAAAGCACTTCCTATCTCCAATACGACTGCTTCATCGTAACCCTTAGCGAGTAACGTGGCATATTCACCATAGATGTCCACGACATTTACTTCTCGTTTGCTCTATACGCTCTAAGGCTGCCTTTTTGGCATCCGGAGAAAAAAATCCCTCGTTCGCTGTCACGTCCTGATAAATTCATCCCAAAATAAAAATCATCTTCTAAAAGGAATAATAGAATTAATTAAAATTCGAAAAGAAATTGGCAAACCTTAAAATACGTACAAGAAAAATTCAAATGTGACCCGGAGAATTTTTGTTAAATTCTCCTTGGTCTAAAAGGAGCCCTCAAATTTTAGTGGAATTTTCAGAGCACAAATAATAATTGAAAAGAAATAAACAAAGTTGAAAAGGTTTATAAAAAGAAAAACCCTAAAAGAAGTCTTCTTTCCCCCCCTTCCTCTCTTGGGCCGGCTCGGCCCAACTCTCCCTCCCTCTCTCTCCTCTCCTCCGCGGCCCATCGGCCTCCCCCGCGCGCGCGCGCCGCTGACAGGCGGGCCCGCCCGCCACTCTCGCTGACGGGTGGGACCCACCTGTCATCGCCTTCCTCCCGCCGCGCCCGCCGCCGCGCCCGTGCCCTAGCGCCGCCGCCGCCGCGGATTCCGCCGCATCCCGCCTTCCCCGCGCGCCTTAATGAGAGGGGAATCATTCCCCGCGATTCCCTCTCCCGATCCCCCCTCTTTTCCCTCTCTCTCTCCCTCGGATTCGTTCGAAATCGCGCCCGCAATCGTCGCCGGCGTCTTCAATGGAGCCGAGATCCCCGCGGCCGTTTCCTCCCTCTCCGGCCGCGTTCTCCCCCTCTCGGTGCTATATAATTGCTCCCCGAGCTCCGCTCTTCCGTTTCCGCCGCTCGCCGCTCGCTCTCGCCGTCGGATTCGTGCTCGCGCCGTGCTCCTCTCTCTCCGCCGTCGCCGCCGAGCTCCGTTCCGCCGCCGCCGCCGCTCCGGACTTCCTCCTTACTCGGCGACACCACCATTCGCTTCGCCGTGTTGCCGCCGACCCCGTCCGCCGCTCCGCTTCGTCCGCCGACTGCCGGAGCACCGTCGCCCTCGGCATCCCGAACCGCGCCGTCGTCTCCCTCCGCTCCGGTTCGCCGCCGACGTCGCTCCGGTCCTCCTCCCGACTCGGCGACACCTCCCTCGGCATCGCCGCATCGCCGTCGACCTCGTCCGCGCCTCCGTTTCGCTCGCCGACCGTCGGAGCACCGTCGTCATCGTCATCCCGAGCCGCGCCGCCGTCTCCCTCCGCTCCGGCCGCCGTTCTCGTCGTCGTCGTTGTCCCGGGGTGAGCCGAGGACCGCCGTTCGCCTTCCCCCTTCCCTCCTCTCTCTCGGGCGCCGCTCCGCCGCGCCGATGGTCGCCGGCGGTGACCATCGGGGCGCGGGCGCGTCGCTCCCGTCGGCCGCGCCGGCGAGGCCGCCCTCGGGCGCGCCCTCGCGGCTGCCAAGTGGGCCCGGCCGTCAGCCGCCCGCGCCCGCGGGTGCGGCTGACGCGCGGGACCCACGGCGTCGACCGCCGCCAGCCGCGTGCGCCCGGTCCACCGTGGACCGTGGGGCTGACGCGTGGGCCCCACTCCCCGTGGACCCGGTCCGCGCGTCCCCTCCCTCGGCTGACGCAATAATCCGTTTTTTTTTAATTAAAATTTAAATGAAGAAATTCGCAAATATCCATTTAAAGAGCATATAAACTTCAAATGGCCATATCTTGGCCATTTGAACTCGGAATTGGACCGTTCAAGTCTCTAATTTTTCCTTAAGAAGTAAAGAACCCATTTTTGTGCTTTGTTCCTGCTTGTTGTTTGGAGTTTATTAGAGTAAAAGTCTTTTTCTTTTTCCGTTGGTCGTGTAGACGCCGCAGCTTCGGAAGATCCGCTCTTCGTGGAAGTTGAAGCCGTCGTTTGGGAAAGCGAGCAAGGCAAGTCACATCATCCTTGAGCATATTGAATCCCAGTTTATAAAATTATTTTGATTTAAATTAATGCATTACCGCTTTATTTAAATTCCCGCGTTATCACTGTTTTATTTAGCCATGCCTATTTACCTTTGTTATGACCATATTATTATTGTCATTGTTATTATTATTACCTTGTTCACCCTAGACAAACAAAACCTCAACTAGTGGACACTCTACTCATGGTATCCCTAGTTTGACTTTAGGTAGATGCTTCGCAATTTAATTAGGCAACATTAGGTGGTTTTATAATTTTAGACTTTGGGAATTCTCATCTCATTTGGACACTATGGAATTGTTGGATTATGGTGGAATTGGACATACACCTCTCTTCCTCTTTCAAAACCCCTAAAACCTGTTTTCGGTGGGGTTTGGGTGCATGCCAGTTATGGGAAGTAGCACCCCGGCCACTATAAGGACTAAAGCTCGGGCCTCTGTTGCAAAGCACTACCGTACTTCCACATGTCTAATGGGTAAGGCTTAGTTTGTGGCTCAGTCTAGTCATAAACAAAAGTACACGGATTGGAGATGGATGAAGTCGGGCTTCGATGGACATTCTCCAGGGCAAATGAAGGCTACACGAGCTGCGGCCCGGTAGTCGAGATGTCATACGGCGGAGGGTTGGTGCCCAATGCTAGGGGCTCAGTTCTACCTGCCTGTCCCGGGTATCCCGGCCGTAGGTAGGATTGGGTCGGTACTCTTGTCTAAGGCTAGGATGGGTTGGAAACTATGTCACGTCTTCCGTCCGTATACCGTGGTGGTATGTGGCACGTGGCAACACGTGAGGGAGAGGTGTCTTGTGGGTAAAGATGTACACCTCTGATCAGAGTAAATCTATTCGAATAGCCGAGCCCTCGGATATGGGCAAGCCTAGCAATGTACCCAGGTCAGTGTTTCAATTCTTAAAATTTGCTCAACAACTAAAATATGGAATGGTTGGCCTGGGTTGGCTTGGGACGAGCTGGAACCCAGGTCGGGTTGCCAGTTCGGTCCAAATCATCGTAGGCCTTGGGTTAAGGCAGGTTCGTGAGGGTTCACGGCCTTGTTTAATAATACTGTGTAGCTCTAAGATCGTCTTTACAAAATGGCTTTGGGCAACTAAGTGACTTTTAAATGCTGTTTACTGCAAAACCTAACCCCTATTATTATCCCCTTGTACTCCCTTGCATTAATCATGCATTCTCCGGTGTGTCTTGCTGAGTACTGTGGTTGTACTCATTCTTGCTCAATCCTTCCCCTCTTCAGTAAGAGAAGCTTTGGAGAAGAAGTCTTAGGTGGAGTCCTGGCTTATACCCCAGTTGAGCGCCTGTGAAGATGGAGCCGTAGGCCCGCTAGTCCGCTGCTGTTTATTTTTGATTGTCAGGCCTGAAGCGCCTTTGTAATAATGTAAATATTATCGATATAATAAAGATGTGTCTTTTATATCATGTTTGTATGGTGTACCCCGGCTTTTCCTGGGACGGGGATTAATACACTAGCGTTCGGGAAAAGGCAATTTTCCCGGTCGCGACATTCGCCGCGCGCACGCTTCTCGAACTGCTAAACGGTGTGTTTTTCGCAAGACAATTCAACACAAAAGTTGGTTAAAAAATCCTACTAATCCATTTTTAAGGTATAAAATAATTAACACTCAACTAATCATACGCTGATGACTCACCCTTTTTTGCGTATATTCTCTTTTCCCCTCCTCACAAACACACCCTAAGTAACATTGGCGAAGTTTGATGCCTAGGAACCTGAATGATATGTTTATAGCTTCACATGCTATTGGAACTTTAGTGACCGTTGCGTAGACTCGTATAAGAATCGCTGATGACCTTGTCGAATTTGTTGCCAAAGTGGTTCTTACCTTTGTTTTTCTTTGACAACACCCCTCGAAACGTCGTTCATGCTCATTCGCGTACCTATTGCCAACCGGACAATGTGTTATAAGCCATTAACATCTTGCGTACATATAAATTTCATATCGGGGTTGTGGAAGTCCAGATTTGGATCCTGCAGGCTCAGTCAAGACAAGAGATAGCATGCACTGCGGACCGAACACTTGGCACACATGCATGCAACCAATCAATTTTGGACCATGAAGCTTTCCGGTCGATCGGCCACGAGTCCACTCTGCCGGCTTGTCTTCGCCACTGCCATTGCTGATAACAACAACGACTTCACCGCCGGCCTGCCTCCGTCGCCGCCGAGTGGTGCCTCCGCCTACACGGCTGGCCTATTATGCCGCCGCTGTTGGGCATCTACGACTTCACCGCCGGCTTGCCTCCGTCGCCGCCGAGTGGTACCTCCGCCTACACGGCTGGCCTATTATGCCGCCGCTGTTGGGCGTCTACGACTTCACCGCCGGCCTGCCTCCGTCGCCGCCGAGTGGTGCCTCCGCCTACACGGTTGGCCTATTATGCCGCCGCTGTTGGGCGTCTACGACTTCACCGCCGGCCTGCCTCCGTTGCCGCCGACTGGTGCCTCCGCCTACACGGCTGGCCTATTATGCCGCCGCTGTTGGGCGTCTACGACTTCACCGCCGGCTTGCCTCCGTCGCCGCCGAGTGGTGCCTCCGCCTACACGGCTGGCCTATTATGCCGCCGCTGTTGGGCGTCTACGACTTCACCGCCGGCCTGCCTCCGTTGCCGCCGACTGGTGCCTCCGCCTACACGGCTGGCCTATTATGCCGTCGCTGTTGGGCGTCTACGACTTCACCGCCGGCCTGCCTCCGTCGCCGCCGATTGGTGCCTCCGCCTACACGGCTGGCCTATTATGCCGCCGCTGTTGGGCGTCTATGACTTCACCGCCGGCCTGCCTCCGTCGCCGCCGATTGGTGCCTCCGCCTACACGGCTGGCCTATTATGCCGCCGCTGTTGGGCGTCTACGACTTCACCGCCGGCCTGCCTCCGTCGCCGCCGAGTGGTGCCTCCGCCTACACGGCTGGCCTATTATGCCGCTGCTGTTGGGCGTCTACATCTTCACCGCCGGCCTGCCTCCGTCGCCGCCGAGTGGTGCCTTCGCCTACACGGCTGGCATATTATGCCGCTGCTGTTGGGCGTCTACGACTTCACCGCCGGCCTGCCTCCGTCGCCGCCGATTGGTGCCTCCGCCTACACGGCTGGCCTATTATGCCGCCGCTGTTGGGCGTCTACGACTTCACCGCCGGCCTGCCTCCGTCGCCGCCGACTGGAGTCCCCGCCTATACGGTTGGTTGGTCACACCACCGTTCATGGGCGTCCACGTCTTCACCGCCGGCCTGCCTCCGTCGCCGCCGATTGGTGCCTCCGCCTACACGGCTGGCCTATTATGCCGCCGCTGTTGGGCGTCTATGACTTCACCGCCGGCCTGCCTCCGTCGCCGCCGACTGGTGCCTCCGCCTACACGGCTGGCCTATTATGCCGCCGCTGTTGGGCGTCTACGACTTCACCGCCGGCCTGCCTCCGTCGCCGCCGACTGGAGTCCCCGCCTATACGGTTGGTTGGTCACACCACCGTTCATGGGCGTCCACGTCTTCACCGCCGGCCTGCCTCCGTCGCCGCCGATTGGTGCCTCCGCCTACACGGCTGGCCTATTATGCCGCCGCTGTTGGGCGTCTATGACTTCACCGCCGGCCTGCCTCCGTCGCCGCCGACTGGTGCCTCCGCCTACACGGTTGGCCTATTATGCCGCCGCTGTTGGGCGTCTACGACTTCACCACCGGCCTGCCTCCGTCACCGCCGAGTGGTGTCCTCGCCTATACGGTTGGTTGGTCACACCACCGTTCATGGGCGTCCACGTCTTCACCGCCGGCCTGCCTCCGTCGCCGCCGAGTGGTGCCTCCGCCTACACGGCTGGCCTATTATGCCGCCGCTGTTGGGCGTCTACGACTTCACCGCCGGCCTGCCTCCGTCACCGCCGAGTGGTGCCTCCGCCTACACGGCTGGCCTATTATGCCGCCGCTGTTGGGCGTCTACGACTTCACCGCCGGCCTGCCTCTGCCGCCACTGACTGGTGTTTTTGCCTATACGGTTGGCGGACTCCGCCGCTGTTAATGGGCTTCATCATCTGCACCACTGGCTTGGTTCCGCTGGCGCCGACTGGTGTTTTTGTCACCATTGATGGACTGCTTTATTCCCACATCGGCTACTTTTGCTGTCATCGAGGGAATACGACAAAGCTAAGTCATCATTTATTTTATTCTTTATATGATATTTTGCCTTTTCCTTTGCCTCACTACCACAACTGGTTCGCCGTTGACTAGTGAGTCGGGGGCTATAGATGTTATATCGTATTTTTTAAACAATTTTCATAATATTTATCTTGATTGCTTGCGACATAATCTGAGTACAAAAGTACCTATCGAGTTATGGAGTTCTATCTTCCTATGCTTTCCGTTTGGTTTGCCAATGGATGGTTGCCTTTGGGCCGATTCCTAGCACCCGGGGGCTCGTTGGATGGACCGAGTAACGCAAGGTGCTAAGTATTACTCGGAAGAAATCAAAAGCATAGAGATAATATAATTTATTTTCTGCTCTTAATAATTGCAAAAGTACCTGAGTAGTAAATTCTGATCCGTGAAACTTTGTTCCATTAATGACGAACTCATGTCACTCATATCCATGTTTGGGAAATGCCTAGGCCGACTCCCGATGCTTGGGGGCTATGACTAGTCAGACAGAGTGTTTAAACGTACAGAGTCATCTGCTCGGGGAAATCAAAATTGACAAGAGGAGAAATACATATTTATAAATATTTTAAAATACTTGATTTTTTCTCGAGTATTATATTTATATCAGATACTACTCATCCTATATGTTTGTTCTGCAGGATCCAGATCCAGATATGCATAAAAGGGATTCATGGCTTTAAGCTTATCTCTTACGCTCCAGGAATGGATCAGTCAGAACACCACCACCGGCTCGCCTCGACCGCCGCCGACTGGTGTTTCCGCCTGCACGGCTGGCCTATTATGCCGCCGTTGTTGGGCGTCTACGTCTTCACCGACCGGCTTGCCTTCGCCGCCGCCAACTGGTGTTTCCGCCTGCACGGCTGGCCTATTATGCCGCCGTTGTTGGGCGTCTACGTCTTCACCGACCGGCTTGCCTTCGCCGCCGCCGACTGGTGTTTCCGCCTGCACGGCTGACTTATTATGCCGCCGTTGTTGGGCGTCTACGTCTTCACCGACCGGCTGCCTCGACCGCCGCCGACTGGTGTTTCCGCCTGCACGGCTGGCCTATTATGCTGCCGTTGTTGGGCGTCTACGTCTTCACCGACCGGCCGCCTCGTCCGCCGCCGACTGGTGCTTCCGCCTGCACGGCTGACTTATTATGCTGCCGTTGTTGGGCGTCTACGTCTTCACCGACCGGCCGCCGCATCCGCCGCTGACTGGTGTCACCGCCTGCACGGCTGGCCTGTTATAACGCCAACTGATGCTATCTTCTTCACGGCTGGCTACATCACCGTCACTACTAATAGGCATCGGTATCTTCAACACAAGCTGCCTACGTTTGCCATGGCTGCCGACTGGTTTCTTCACTTCCATGGCTGCATGATTCTGCCAGTGTTGATTGGCCTTACCATCTTCATCGCCGGTCGTCTCGTCTACTGCTGACTAGTGCCCTCGCCTCTACATCTGGTTTATACAGCTACCACTACTGATGAACATCATCGTCTTCCGTCGCCGACTGGTTATGCTGTCGCCGACTAGTGCTTTTATCTTCACAACTGCGCGTCTTCACTACCAGTTTGCTTCTGTTGCCGACGACTCGTGTTCACTTCATCACGGCAATGCAACTTTGTCATCATGGTAGAGCGACTTCATCTTTATTATCTTCGGCACTGGCAAACTCTATTGCTGCTACTTCGCAAGTTTTGCTACTTCACCAACCACGACGTCTTTGTGAGCCTCGACATCTCGGCATGCGATGCCATGTTATTTTACTACAACAAGAGGCTCTCCAATATTCAGGATTTCTACTTGGACATCTTCAACACATATCTTCAATCAAGCAATGACTACTCGACGACAAGAAGCTATAATTCTCGACTCTATGTTCAGTTGTTTCCCAACTAACCAAAGAGTCGGGGGCTACACAAATACAAGGCTCAAAATTTGACAAATTTTATGTCAAGCTGAAGAAATCAATTCATCAACCAACGAGTCAACTCCAGGAGTCATTATCTTCATCTTTGATTCAGAGCAGACATTCTACTTCAACAACTTGAAATATTTCGGTTTGGACGAGTTGGACAACAACATCAACTCTCCTCCAAGTGAAGCATCTACAACAGCTATAACATTAATTTGATGGATTATTGTCACTGACATCATCACCAGCACCTCTGCTTCATCGGCCCTGACATCTCCGCTGTTGCTAATAGATGATTATGTTTTCGCCGACTTATTATTTCACCTTCACGGTTGACCTACTATGCAAATGCCGATGAGCGTCTTTGTCATTATCATTGGTTGCTACACTGCTATTGGCTGGATCACCAACATTGTCATCTTCATCATGTCGGTTGCGTTTGTCGTCGTCAACTATTTTCTTCATCTTCATGATTGGTGGATTTCGTTATTGCCTTTGATACGTGTCTACATCTTCACCGTCGGCTTGCTTTCGTCACCACCGACTGGTATCCTCGCCTTCACGGATGGCTTATTATGTCGCCACTAATGGGCATCTTCATCTTCTTCACCGGCTGCCTCATCTGTCACCGACTGATTATTTCGCCACCATGGCTGCTCAATTTTGTCGATGTTGCTAGATGCCTTCATCTTCACTGTTGGCTGACTTGTCTGCTGCCGACTGGTTTCTTCGCTCCACGGCTGTGCAACTTCATCACTTTTGATTGCTACCATCAATGGACAATTGTGACTACGACAGAAGGACAAGCTATATGCTCAGGGGCTTACTAGCTCAAACACAAGTATCATACCTTCAATTTGGACTTGTTCCGGATACATTCCACATGGATTCATAGTCATGAGTCTATTTTCTATGCTTAAAGACTGGACCAATTATTATTCCCCGTAAGGGCTATCAACCGAATACTTGCGCCAGTCGGGATTCAATTATTATATTTATTTTGGAGTATCCCATAAGGGATAATCATTCAGATCAGAAGCTATTCATATGAGCTACACTTGGTCTATATTACCCAGAAGATTTATTACTCGGGAGCATGTTACATGCGTCATCCTTTAAAGGGTGTCGAAGGCGTATTTTTTGGCCTAGGCCTAATATGTCTGCAGCCTATATTTTCAGGTGTGGCCTGTCACGTTCTTTTAGGGACTTAGGCACTTTTCGCTTAGGCCAAAGTGCGCGTGATCAAGTGCCCAATACCTTAAAATCCTTTTATACCGCAGTTACTCGACTTTTTAGGAGTTGGTACAATGCATCTTAAAAGGTGTCAAACAGTAAAGCTTTATATAGCTGCCCCGCTGACTTTTTTATATAGTCAAGGTGCTGTTTGGGTTTATCAAGCAATTGATTGGATACAATATCATTGCTTTTTGCCACGTAAGTGTGCATTTTTATTGACCAATATTATGGCTTAGGCTGATTATATATTATGGTCATTTTTCAGGCGGTTGGTAAATCCTTTATGAGTTTACTTACTCGGATTTTACACCACATATGCCATATATTTCCAGGTGTGGTGAAACCATGTGTCTTTTAGGGACTTAAGCACATCTGTTAAAGCATTGTGCGCATGGCGTATGCCCAATACTTTGGAAATTTCTTTATTCACAGCATTCAAGCTTCTTTATAGTTGTTTTGCTATGTGAACTTTCAAAGATGTTGTCAACTTTAGGTTGTACGCATCATATTTTGCCAAGCAGTCGGTATATCACTTGGATCATATTATTCGGGGATTCACACCGCATATACTATATATTGGTATCAAGTCACTTGGTTGACTATAATTATCAAAAACCACCCGGTTAATTGGATAACTTATTCCTTGACTATATGTTTGGTTTGTTCAGCTAACCACATAGTCGGGGGTTACACCTATCAGGTGCATCTATTCGATGCATCTGACTTTATTTTTTCAGCCCTCCACAGTCTTCTGATTTGGAAAAAGTACTCGGGAGATCATGGCGAAGATGATTGAAGCACTCGGCTTTGGAGTAATCTAGTTCGAGAGAAGATTATCTTTCCGACTGTGAAGGTCTCAGGGGCTACTGTGGAGATTATGGGTATCCCATACCCACACGGCATGGTTATCCGACTAGTTATAGGGGATAACTTATATTTATGTAATATGTAACAGATCATGACTTGGGTGTTACGTTTCCTTGTATATTACGGAACGGCCTAAAGTCCTGGTTTGATAATATTGTAAAGTAGATTTAGGAAACCGATACCGTATTGGTTAAGGTTTCTATCTTGTAATCCTGCCCCCCATCCTATATAAGGTGGGCAGGAGGCCCTCTAGGGGGCAGATGACACAACCTGATCGTCAGATCAATACACACCCGGCGGATTCAAATCCCCAAACAGGAGTAGGGTATTACCTCTTATTGAGAGGGCCTGAACCTGTCTAAATCCTTTGTCTCTGCATCCATCCACTTTTAGGTCTCGTGCGCTACCCCTTTTTATTATTGCCGAAATCATGTTTCGACAAAGGCCCTCCTCGCCACTGTCGATAAGCGCTTGGATGAGGCAGCTCAGGCCATCAACGAGGCCGCCGACTCCGTTGTGGCTGCTGCCCCACCAGCAAAAAAGGATGAAGTTGAAGCTGCCACGTGGAAGCGGAGAATGTTCGCCATAACTGCTCTCGGGATGGCCCAAGGAGATGAGAAGAAAGTTGCTGCAACTTCACTTGCCTACAAGAAAGCAGCTAAAGCTGTCCTCGATGCCGCCCCAGCTGACAAGTTTAAGTTGATGGATGAATCCTTCAAAGTGGCTGCTATGGAGGTAATCGCATCATGAGCCACACGCCAACCTTCATTAAAGGTCTACTGCTACACCGCCGACATTGGTAGACGACCAGACACGTACCGAGTATCAACGGTTATTTATGTAATAAATGTCGTGCAATCAATTCTACTCATTCCATTCTCTCCATTTGTAAGAGCACCAGGTGGAAAAAAAATATAAGACTGTTGTTGGGCGGCTGTTATTTGCCGAGATTCCATGTAAAATAACCATAGGACTTGTGACGAGATCTTTCGGTTTGCCCAAAACCTCCATGTCAAATATCCCGCTTCCTAGGCATCTTGCATTTAGATAGGTTGCAAACCGCCTTGAATCAAAAGCACAACTGCGCTAGCCTCCTTGTTTCAGCCGCTGGACCTATTCAAAGAGTTAGCCAAAGAAATATTTATGTACGTAGCTCCCTATTCGGCGTGCCCTTCAGTAAAACGGGCATGAATTTTTCATCCGAATTCTTTCTAGGACTTACGACAACCCGCCATGTCTTTTTTTCCGCCATAAGTACCATATGAGCGGCTAAAACTAGAACAAGAGCATCATACCCGGCGCCGTCCAAGTGAAAAGCACTTCCTATCTCAAATACGACTGCTTCGTCGTAACCCTTAGCGAGTAACGTGGCATATTCACCATCGATGTCCTCGACATTTACTTCTCCTTTGCTATATACGCTCTAAGGCTGCGTTTTTGGCATCCGGAGAAAAAAAATCCCTCGTTCGCCGCGCGCACGCTTCTCGAACTGCTAAACGGTGTGTTTTTCGCAAGACAATTCGGTACAAAAGTTGGTTAAAAAATCCTACTAATCAATTTTTAAGGTATAAAATAATTAACACTCAACTAATCATACGCTGATGACTCACCCTTTTTTGCGTATATTCTCTTTTCCCCTCCTCACAAACACACCGTAAGTAACATTGGCGAAGTTTGATGCCTAGGAACCTGAATGATATGTTTATAGCTTCACATGCTATTGGAACTTTAGTGACCGTTGCGTAGACTCGTATAAGAATCGCTGATGACCTTGTCGAATTTGTTGCCAAAGTGGTTCTTACCTTTGTTTTTCTTTGACAACACCCCTCGACACGTCGTTCATGCTCATTCGCGTACCTATTGCCAACCGGACAATGGGTTTTCTGCCCTTAACATCTTGCGTACATATAAATTTCATATCGGGGTTGTGGAAGTCCAGATTTGGATCTTGCAGGCTCAGTCAAGACAAAGGATAGCATGCACTACGGACCGAACACTTGGCACACATGCATGCAACCAATCAATTTTGGACCATGAAGCTCTCTTGGCCTTAGGTTATCATGGTACGTGTTTCCCTATTTAAAGCCCCGATGATCCCTACAAACTCACACAGCAAATCCGCGCGCAGTAGCAACATCTTCCAACATTGAAAGATCCCTGTCCAGTTCATTAGCAATGGCCAAAGCCGTCGCCCTACTCCTTGCAGCCATCGCGGCATCGGCCGTGTTAGTGCAAGTGGAATGCGACGCCCCCGTCGAGAAGAGCTTCAACAAGGCCCTCCTCGCCCCTGTCGATAAGCGCTTGGATGAGGCAACTCAGGCCATCAACGAGGCCGCCGACTCCGTTGTGGCTGCTGCCCCACCAGCAAAAAAGGATGAAGTTGAAGCTGCCACGTGGAAGCGGAGAATGTTCGCCTTTGCTGCTCTCGGGATGGCCCAAGGAGATGAGAAGAAAGTTGCTGCAACTTCACTTGCCTACAAGAAAGCAGCTAAAGCTGTCCTCGATGCCGCCCCAGCTGACAAGTTTAAGTTGATGGATGAATCCTTCAAAGTGGCTGCTATGGAGGTAATCGCATCATGAGCCACACGCCAACCTTCAATAAAGGTCTACTGCTACACCGCCGACATTGGTAGACGACCGGACACGTACCGAGTATCAACGGTTATTTATGTAATAAATGTCGTGCAATCAATTCTACTCATTCCATTCTCTCCATTTGTAAGAGCACCAGGTGGAAAAAAAATAATCCGGTGCCATCTAACATTTCTAGTTCAAAATGTCGATCCTTGGCACTTGGCGGAACTTTTTTTTTTCCATGAAATCCTTTGAATGATTCTTTAAACAAAAGTATGGAGTAAAAATATCTTATGTAAGAAATAACATAAACCGGACCAGCTTGCGTGCATCAACGCTTCGATATATGCACACATATAAGACTGTTGTTGGGCGGCTGTTATTTGCCGAGATTCCATGTAAAATAACCATAGGACTTGTGACGAGATCTTTCGGTTTGCCCAAAACCTCCATGTCAAATATCCCGCTTCCTAGGCATCTTGCATTTAGATAGGTTGCAAACCGCCTTGAATCAAAAGCACAACTGCGCTAGCCTCCTTGTTTCAGCCGCTGGACCTATTCAAAGAGTTAGCCAAAGAAATATTTATGTACGTAGCTCCCTATTCGGCGTGCCCTTCAGTAAAACGGGCATGAATTTTTCATCCGAATTCTTTCTAGGACTTACGACAACCCGCCATGTCTTTTTTTCCGCCATAAGTACCATATGAGCGGCTAAAACTAGAACAAGAGCATCATACCCGGCGCCGTCCAAGTGAAAAGCACTTCCTATCTCAAATACGACTGCTTCGTCGTAACCCTTAGCGAGTAACGTGGCATATTCACCATCGATGTCCTCGACATTTACTTCTCCTTTGCTATATACGCTCTAAGGCTGCGTTTTTGGCATCCGGAGAAAAAAAATCCCTCGTTCGCCGCGCGCACGCTTCTCGAACTGCTAAACGGTGTGTTTTTCGCAAGACAATTCGGTACAAAAGTTGGTTAAAAAATCCTACTAATCAATTTTTAAGGTATAAAATAATTAACACTCAACTAATCATACGCTGATGACTCACCCTTTTTTGCGTATATTCTCTTTTCCCCTCCTCACAAACACACCGTAAGTAACATTGGCGAAGTTTGATGCCTAGGAACCTGAATGATATGTTTATAGCTTCACATGCTATTGGAACTTTAGTGACCGTTGCGTAGACTCGTATAAGAATCGCTGATGACCTTGTCGAATTTGTTGCCAAAGTGGTTCTTACCTTTGTTTTTCTTTGACAACACCCCTCGACACGTCGTTCATGCTCATTCGCGTACCTATTGCCAACCGGACAATGGGTTTTCTGCCCTTAACATCTTGCGTACATATAAATTTCATATCGGGGTTGTGGAAGTCCAGATTTGGATCTTGCAGGCTCAGTCAAGACAAAGGATAGCATGCACTACGGACCGAACACTTGGCACACATGCATGCAACCAATCAATTTTGGACCATGAAGCTCTCTTGGCCTTAGGTTATCATGGTACGTGTTTCCCTATTTAAAGCCCCGATGATCCCTACAAACTCACACAGCAAATCCGCGCGCAGTAGCAACATCTTCCAACATTGAAAGATCCCTGTCCAGTTCATTAGCAATGGCCAAAGCCGTCGCCCTACTCCTTGCAGCCATCGCGGCATCGGCCGTGTTAGTGCAAGTGGAATGCGACGCCCCCGTCGAGAAGAGCTTCAACAAGGCCCTCCTCGCCCCTGTCGATAAGCGCTTGGATGAGGCAACTCAGGCCATCAACGAGGCCGCCGACTCCGTTGTGGCTGCTGCCCCACCAGCAAAAAAGGATGAAGTTGAAGCTGCCACGTGGAAGCGGAGAATGTTCGCCTTTGCTGCTCTCGGGATGGCCCAAGGAGATGAGAAGAAAGTTGCTGCAACTTCACTTGCCTACAAGAAAGCAGCTAAAGCTGTCCTCGATGCCGCCCCAGCTGACAAGTTTAAGTTGATGGATGAATCCTTCAAAGTGGCTGCTATGGAGGTAATCGCATCATGAGCCACACGCCAACCTTCAATAAAGGTCTACTGCTACACCGCCGACATTGGTAGACGACCGGACACGTACCGAGTATCAACGGTTATTTATGTAATAAATGTCGTGCAATCAATTCTACTCATTCCATTCTCTCCATTTGTAAGAGCACCAGGTGGAAAAAAAATAATCCGGTGCCATCTAACATTTCTAGTTCAAAATGTCGATCCTTGGCACTTGGCGGAACTTTTTTTTTTCCATGAAATCCTTTGAATGATTCTTTAAACAAAAGTATGGAGTAAAAATATCTTATGTAAGAAATAACATAAACCGGACCAGCTTGCGTGCATCAACGCTTCGATATATGCACACATATAAGACTGTTGTTGGGCGGCTGTTATTTGCCGAGATTCCATGTAAAATAACCATAGGACTTGTGACGAGATCTTTCGGTTTGCCCAAAACCTCCATGTCAAATATCCCGCTTCCTAGGCATCTTGCATTTAGATAGGTTGCAAACCGCCTTGAATCAAAAGCACAACTGCGCTAGCCTCCTTGTTTCAGCCGCTGGACCTATTCAAAGAGTTAGCCAAAGAAATATTTATGTACGTAGCTCCCTATTCGGCGTGCCCTTCAGTAAAACGGGCATGAATTTTTCATCCGAATTCTTTCTAGGACTTACGACAACCCGCCATGTCTTTTTTTCCGCCATAAGTACCATATGAGCGGCTAAAACTAGAACAAGAGCATCATACCCGGCGCCGTCCAAGTGAAAAGCACTTCCTATCTCAAATACGACTGCTTCGTCGTAACCCTTAGCGAGTAACGTGGCATATTCACCATCGATGTCCTCGACATTTACTTCTCCTTTGCTATATACGCTCTAAGGCTGCGTTTTTGGCATCCGGAGAAAAAAAATCCCTCGTTCGCCGCGCGCACGCTTCTCGAACTGCTAAACGGTGTGTTTTTCGCAAGACAATTCGGTACAAAAGTTGGTTAAAAAATCCTACTAATCAATTTTTAAGGTATAAAATAATTAACACTCAACTAATCATACGCTGATGACTCACCCTTTTTTGCGTATATTCTCTTTTCCCCTCCTCACAAACACACCGTAAGTAACATTGGCGAAGTTTGATGCCTAGGAACCTGAATGATATGTTTATAGCTTCACATGCTATTGGAACTTTAGTGACCGTTGCGTAGACTCGTATAAGAATCGCTGATGACCTTGTCGAATTTGTTGCCAAAGTGGTTCTTACCTTTGTTTTTCTTTGACAACACCCCTCGACACGTCGTTCATGCTCATTCGCGTACCTATTGCCAACCGGACAATGGGTTTTCTGCCCTTAACATCTTGCGTACATATAAATTTCATATCGGGGTTGTGGAAGTCCAGATTTGGATCTTGCAGGCTCAGTCAAGACAAAGGATAGCATGCACTACGGACCGAACACTTGGCACACATGCATGCAACCAATCAATTTTGGACCATGAAGCTCTCTTGGCCTTAGGTTATCATGGTACGTGTTTCCCTATTTAAAGCCCCGATGATCCCTACAAACTCACACAGCAAATCCGCGCGCAGTAGCAACATCTTCCAACATTGAAAGATCCCTGTCCAGTTCATTAGCAATGGCCAAAGCCGTCGCCCTACTCCTTGCAGCCATCGCGGCATCGGCCGTGTTAGTGCAAGTGGAATGCGACGCCCCCGTCGAGAAGAGCTTCAACAAGGCCCTCCTCGCCCCTGTCGATAAGCGCTTGGATGAGGCAACTCAGGCCATCAACGAGGCCGCCGACTCCGTTGTGGCTGCTGCCCCACCAGCAAAAAAGGATGAAGTTGAAGCTGCCACGTGGAAGCGGAGAATGTTCGCCTTTGCTGCTCTCGGGATGGCCCAAGGAGATGAGAAGAAAGTTGCTGCAACTTCACTTGCCTACAAGAAAGCAGCTAAAGCTGTCCTCGATGCCGCCCCAGCTGACAAGTTTAAGTTGATGGATGAATCCTTCAAAGTGGCTGCTATGGAGGTAATCGCATCATGAGCCACACGCCAACCTTCAATAAAGGTCTACTGCTACACCGCCGACATTGGTAGACGACCGGACACGTACCGAGTATCAACGGTTATTTATGTAATAAATGTCGTGCAATCAATTCTACTCATTCCATTCTCTCCATTTGTAAGAGCACCAGGTGGAAAAAAAATAATCCGGTGCCATCTAACATTTCTAGTTCAAAATGTCGATCCTTGGCACTTGGCGGAACTTTTTTTTTTCCATGAAATCCTTTGAATGATTCTTTAAACAAAAGTATGGAGTAAAAATATCTTATGTAAGAAATAACATAAACCGGACCAGCTTGCGTGCATCAACGCTTCGATATATGCACACATATAAGACTGTTGTTGGGCGGCTGTTATTTGCCGAGATTCCATGTAAAATAACCATAGGACTTGTGACGAGATCTTTCGGTTTGCCCAAAACCTCCATGTCAAATATCCCGCTTCCTAGGCATCTTGCATTTAGATAGGTTGCAAACCGCCTTGAATCAAAAGCACAACTGCGCTAGCCTCCTTGTTTCAGCCGCTGGACCTATTCAAAGAGTTAGCCAAAGAAATATTTATGTACGTAGCTCCCTATTCGGCGTGCCCTTCAGTAAAACGGGCATGAATTTTTCATCCGAATTCTTTCTAGGACTTACGACAACCCGCCATGTCTTTTTTTCCGCCATAAGTACCATATGAGCGGCTAAAACTAGAACAAGAGCATCATACCCGGCGCCGTCCAAGTGCAAAGCACTTCCTATCTCAAATACGACTGCTTCGTCGTAACCCTTAGCGAGTAACGTGGCATATTCACCATCGATGTCCTCGACATTTACTTCTCCTTTGCTATATACGCTCTAAGGCTGCGTTTTTGGCATCCGGAGAAAAAAAATCCCTCGTTCGCCGCGCGCACGCTTCTCGAACTGCTAAACGGTGTGTTTTTCGCAAGACAATTCGGTACAAAAGTTGGTTAAAAAATCCTACTAATCAATTTTTAAGGTATAAAATAATTAACACTCAACTAATCATACGCTGATGACTCACCCTTTTTTGCGTATATTCTCTTTTCCCCTCCTCACAAACACACCGTAAGTAACATTGGCGAAGTTTGATGCCTAGGAACCTGAATGATATGTTTATAGCTTCACATGCTATTGGAACTTTAGTGACCGTTGCGTAGACTCGTATAAGAATCGCTGATGACCTTGTCGAATTTGTTGCCAAAGTGGTTCTTACCTTTGTTTTTCTTTGACAACACCCCTCGACACGTCGTTCATGCTCATTCGCGTACCTATTGCCAACCGGACAATGGGTTTTCTGCCCTTAACATCTTGCGTACATATAAATTTCATATCGGGGTTGTGGAAGTCCAGATTTGGATCTTGCAGGCTCAGTCAAGACAAAGGATAGCATGCACTACGGACCGAACACTTGGCACACATGCATGCAACCAATCAATTTTGGACCATGAAGCTCTCTTGGCCTTAGGTTATCATGGTACGTGTTTCCCTATTTAAAGCCCCGATGATCCCTACAAACTCACACAGCAAATCCGCGCGCAGTAGCAACATCTTCCAACATTGAAAGATCCCTGTCCAGTTCATTAGCAATGGCCAAAGCCGTCGCCCTACTCCTTGCAGCCATCGCGGCATCGGCCGTGTTAGTGCAAGTGGAATGCGACGCCCCCGTCGAGAAGAGCTTCAACAAGGCCCTCCTCGCCCCTGTCGATAAGCGCTTGGATGAGGCAACTCAGGCCATCAACGAGGCCGCCGACTCCGTTGTGGCTGCTGCCCCACCAGCAAAAAAGGATGAAGTTGAAGCTGCCACGTGGAAGCGGAGAATGTTCGCCTTTGCTGCTCTCGGGATGGCCCAAGGAGATGAGAAGAAAGTTGCTGCAACTTCACTTGCCTACAAGAAAGCAGCTAAAGCTGTCCTCGATGCCGCCCCAGCTGACAAGTTTAAGTTGATGGATGAATCCTTCAAAGTGGCTGCTATGGAGGTAATCGCATCATGAGCCACACGCCAACCTTCAATAAAGGTCTACTGCTACACCGCCGACATTGGTAGACGACCGGACACGTACCGAGTATCAACGGTTATTTATGTAATAAATGTCGTGCAATCAATTCTACTCATTCCATTCTCTCCATTTGTAAGAGCACCAGGTGGAAAAAAAATAATCCGGTGCCATCTAACATTTCTAGTTCAAAATGTCGATCCTTGGCACTTGGCGGAACTTTTTTTTTTCCATGAAATCCTTTGAATGATTCTTTAAACAAAAGTATGGAGTAAAAATATCATGTAAGAAATAACATAAACCGGACCAGCTTGCGTGCATCAACGCTTCGATATATGCACACATATAAGACTGTTGTTGGGCGGCTGTTATTTGCCGAGATTCCATGTAAAATAACCATAGGACTTGTGACGAGATCTTTCGGTTTGCCCAAAACCTCCATGTCAAATATCCCGCTTCCTAGGCATCTTGCATTTAGATAGGTTGCAAACCGCCTTGAATCAAAAGCACAACTGCGCTAGCCTCCTTGTTTCAGCCGCTGGACCTATTCAAAGAGTTAGCCAAAGAAATATTTATGTACGTAGCTCCCTATTCGGCGTGCCCTTCAGTAAAACGGGCATGAATTTTTCATCCGAATTCTTTCTAGGACTTACGACAACCCGCCATGTCTTTTTTTCCGCCATAAGTACCATATGAGCGGCTAAAACTAGAACAAGAGCATCATACCCGGCGCCGTCCAAGTGAAAAGCACTTCCTATCTCAAATACGACTGCTTCGTCGTAACCCTTAGCGAGTAACGTGGCATATTCACCATCGATGTCCTCGACATTTACTTCTCCTTTGCTATATACGCTCTAAGGCTGCGTTTTTGGCATCCGGAGAAAAAAAATCCCTCGTTCGCCGCGCGCACGCTTCTCGAACTGCTAAACGGTGTGTTTTTCGCAAGACAATTCGGTACAAAAGTTGGTTAAAAAATCCTACTAATCAATTTTTAAGGTATAAAATAATTAACACTCAACTAATCATACGCTGATGACTCACCCTTTTTTGCGTATATTCTCTTTTCCCCTCCTCACAAACACACCGTAAGTAACATTGGCGAAGTTTGATGCCTAGGAACCTGAATGATATGTTTATAGCTTCACATGCTATTGGAACTTTAGTGACCGTTGCGTAGACTCGTATAAGAATCGCTGATGACCTTGTCGAATTTGTTGCCAAAGTGGTTCTTACCTTTGTTTTTCTTTGACAACACCCCTCGACACGTCGTTCATGCTCATTCGCGTACCTATTGCCAACCGGACAATGGGTTTTCTGCCCTTAACATCTTGCGTACATATAAATTTCATATCGGGGTTGTGGAAGTCCAGATTTGGATCTTGCAGGCTCAGTCAAGACAAAGGATAGCATGCACTACGGACCGAACACTTGGCACACATGCATGCAACCAATCAATTTTGGACCATGAAGCTCTCTTGGCCTTAGGTTATCATGGTACGTGTTTCCCTATTTAAAGCCCCGATGATCCCTACAAACTCACACAGCAAATCCGCGCGCAGTAGCAACATCTTCCAACATTGAAAGATCCCTGTCCAGTTCATTAGCAATGGCCAAAGCCGTCGCCCTACTCCTTGCAGCCATCGCGGCATCGGCCGTGTTAGTGCAAGTGGAATGCGACGCCCCCGTCGAGAAGAGCTTCAACAAGGCCCTCCTCGCCCCTGTCGATAAGCGCTTGGATGAGGCAACTCAGGCCATCAACGAGGCCGCCGACTCCGTTGTGGCTGCTGCCCCACCAGCAAAAAAGGATGAAGTTGAAGCTGCCACGTGGAAGCGGAGAATGTTCGCCTTTGCTGCTCTCGGGATGGCCCAAGGAGATGAGAAGAAAGTTGCTGCAACTTCACTTGCCTACAAGAAAGCAGCTAAAGCTGTCCTCGATGCCGCCCCAGCTGACAAGTTTAAGTTGATGGATGAATCCTTCAAAGTGGCTGCTATGGAGGTAATCGCATCATGAGCCACACGCCAACCTTCAATAAAGGTCTACTGCTACACCGCCGACATTGGTAGACGACCGGACACGTACCGAGTATCAACGGTTATTTATGTAATAAATGTCGTGCAATCAATTCTACTCATTCCATTCTCTCCATTTGTAAGAGCACCAGGTGGAAAAAAAATAATCCGGTGCCATCTAACATTTCTAGTTCAAAATGTCGATCCTTGGCACTTGGCGGAACTTTTTTTTTTCCATGAAATCCTTTGAATGATTCTTTAAACAAAAGTATGGAGTAAAAATATCTTATGTAAGAAATAACATAAACCGGACCAGCTTGCGTGCATCAACGCTTCGATATATGCACACATATAAGACTGTTGTTGGGCGGCTGTTATTTGCCGAGATTCCATGTAAAATAACCATAGGACTTGTGACGAGATCTTTCGGTTTGCCCAAAACCTCCATGTCAAATATCCCGCTTCCTAGGCATCTTGCATTTAGATAGGTTGCAAACCGCCTTGAATCAAAAGCACAACTGCGCTAGCCTCCTTGTTTCAGCCGCTGGACCTATTCAAAGAGTTAGCCAAAGAAATATTTATGTACGTAGCTCCCTATTCGGCGTGCCCTTCAGTAAAACGGGCATGAATTTTTCATCCGAATTCTTTCTAGGACTTACGACAACCCGCCATGTCTTTTTTTCCGCCATAAGTACCATATGAGCGGCTAAAACTAGAACAAGAGCATCATACCCGGCGCCGTCCAAGTGCAAAGCACTTCCTATCTCAAATACGACTGCTTCGTCGTAACCCTTAGCGAGTAACGTGGCATATTCACCATCGATGTCCTCGACATTTACTTCTCCTTTGCTATATACGCTCTAAGGCTGCGTTTTTGGCATCCGGAGAAAAAAAATCCCTCGTTCGCCGCGCGCACGCTTCTCGAACTGCTAAACGGTGTGTTTTTCGCAAGACAATTCGGTACAAAAGTTGGTTAAAAAATCCTACTAATCAATTTTTAAGGTATAAAATAATTAACACTCAACTAATCATACGCTGATGACTCACCCTTTTTTGCGTATATTCTCTTTTCCCCTCCTCACAAACACACCGTAAGTAACATTGGCGAAGTTTGATGCCTAGGAACCTGAATGATATGTTTATAGCTTCACATGCTATTGGAACTTTAGTGACCGTTGCGTAGACTCGTATAAGAATCGCTGATGACCTTGTCGAATTTGTTGCCAAAGTGGTTCTTACCTTTGTTTTTCTTTGACAACACCCCTCGACACGTCGTTCATGCTCATTCGCGTACCTATTGCCAACCGGACAATGGGTTTTCTGCCCTTAACATCTTGCGTACATATAAATTTCATATCGGGGTTGTGGAAGTCCAGATTTGGATCTTGCAGGCTCAGTCAAGACAAAGGATAGCATGCACTACGGACCGAACACTTGGCACACATGCATGCAACCAATCAATTTTGGACCATGAAGCTCTCTTGGCCTTAGGTTATCATGGTACGTGTTTCCCTATTTAAAGCCCCGATGATCCCTACAAACTCACACAGCAAATCCGCGCGCAGTAGCAACATCTTCCAACATTGAAAGATCCCTGTCCAGTTCATTAGCAATGGCCAAAGCCGTCGCCCTACTCCTTGCAGCCATCGCGGCATCGGCCGTGTTAGTGCAAGTGGAATGCGACGCCCCCGTCGAGAAGAGCTTCAACAAGGCCCTCCTCGCCCCTGTCGATAAGCGCTTGGATGAGGCAACTCAGGCCATCAACGAGGCCGCCGACTCCGTTGTGGCTGCTGCCCCACCAGCAAAAAAGGATGAAGTTGAAGCTGCCACGTGGAAGCGGAGAATGTTCGCCTTTGCTGCTCTCGGGATGGCCCAAGGAGATGAGAAGAAAGTTGCTGCAACTTCACTTGCCTACAAGAAAGCAGCTAAAGCTGTCCTCGATGCCGCCCCAGCTGACAAGTTTAAGTTGATGGATGAATCCTTCAAAGTGGCTGCTATGGAGGTAATCGCATCATGAGCCACACGCCAACCTTCAATAAAGGTCTACTGCTACACCGCCGACATTGGTAGACGACCGGACACGTACCGAGTATCAACGGTTATTTATGTAATAAATGTCGTGCAATCAATTCTACTCATTCCATTCTCTCCATTTGTAAGAGCACCAGGTGGAAAAAAAATAATCCGGTGCCATCTAACATTTCTAGTTCAAAATGTCGATCCTTGGCACTTGGCGGAACTTTTTTTTTTCCATGAAATCCTTTGAATGATTCTTTAAACAAAAGTATGGAGTAAAAATATCTTATGTAAGAAATAACATAAACCGGACCAGCTTGCGTGCATCAACGCTTCGATATATGCACACATATAAGACTGTTGTTGGGCGGCTGTTATTTGCCGAGATTCCATGTAAAATAACCATAGGACTTGTGACGAGATCTTTCGGTTTGCCCAAAACCTCCATGTCAAATATCCCGCTTCCTAGGCATCTTGCATTTAGATAGGTTGCAAACCGCCTTGAATCAAAAGCACAACTGCGCTAGCCTCCTTGTTTCAGCCGCTGGACCTATTCAAAGAGTTAGCCAAAGAAATATTTATGTACGTAGCTCCCTATTCGGCGTGCCCTTCAGTAAAACGGGCATGAATTTTTCATCCGAATTCTTTCTAGGACTTACGACAACCCGCCATGTCTTTTTTTCCGCCATAAGTACCATATGAGCGGCTAAAACTAGAACAAGAGCATCATACCCGGCGCCGTCCAAGTGCAAAGCACTTCCTATCTCAAATACGACTGCTTCGTCGTAACCCTTAGCGAGTAACGTGGCATATTCACCATCGATGTCCTCGACATTTACTTCTCCTTTGCTATATACGCTCTAAGGCTGCGTTTTTGGCATCCGGAGAAAAAAAATCCCTCGTTCGCCGCGCGCACGCTTCTCGAACTGCTAAACGGTGTGTTTTTCGCAAGACAATTCGGTACAAAAGTTGGTTAAAAAATCCTACTAATCAATTTTTAAGGTATAAAATAATTAACACTCAACTAATCATACGCTGATGACTCACCCTTTTTTGCGTATATTCTCTTTTCCCCTCCTCACAAACACACCGTAAGTAACATTGGCGAAGTTTGATGCCTAGGAACCTGAATGATATGTTTATAGCTTCACATGCTATTGGAACTTTAGTGACCGTTGCGTAGACTCGTATAAGAATCGCTGATGACCTTGTCGAATTTGTTGCCAAAGTGGTTCTTACCTTTGTTTTTCTTTGACAACACCCCTCGACACGTCGTTCATGCTCATTCGCGTACCTATTGCCAACCGGACAATGGGTTTTCTGCCCTTAACATCTTGCGTACATATAAATTTCATATCGGGGTTGTGGAAGTCCAGATTTGGATCTTGCAGGCTCAGTCAAGACAAAGGATAGCATGCACTACGGACCGAACACTTGGCACACATGCATGCAACCAATCAATTTTGGACCATGAAGCTCTCTTGGCCTTAGGTTATCATGGTACGTGTTTCCCTATTTAAAGCCCCGATGATCCCTACAAACTCACACAGCAAATCCGCGCGCAGTAGCAACATCTTCCAACATTGAAAGATCCCTGTCCAGTTCATTAGCAATGGCCAAAGCCGTCGCCCTACTCCTTGCAGCCATCGCGGCATCGGCCGTGTTAGTGCAAGTGGAATGCGACGCCCCCGTCGAGAAGAGCTTCAACAAGGCCCTCCTCGCCCCTGTCGATAAGCGCTTGGATGAGGCAACTCAGGCCATCAACGAGGCCGCCGACTCCGTTGTGGCTGCTGCCCCACCAGCAAAAAAGGATGAAGTTGAAGCTGCCACGTGGAAGCGGAGAATGTTCGCCTTTGCTGCTCTCGGGATGGCCCAAGGAGATGAGAAGAAAGTTGCTGCAACTTCACTTGCCTACAAGAAAGCAGCTAAAGCTGTCCTCGATGCCGCCCCAGCTGACAAGTTTAAGTTGATGGATGAATCCTTCAAAGTGGCTGCTATGGAGGTAATCGCATCATGAGCCACACGCCAACCTTCAATAAAGGTCTACTGCTACACCGCCGACATTGGTAGACGACCGGACACGTACCGAGTATCAACGGTTATTTATGTAATAAATGTCGTGCAATCAATTCTACTCATTCCATTCTCTCCATTTGTAAGAGCACCAGGTGGAAAAAAAATAATCCGGTGCCATCTAACATTTCTAGTTCAAAATGTCGATCCTTGGCACTTGGCGGAACTTTTTTTTTTCCATGAAATCCTTTGAATGATTCTTTAAACAAAAGTATGGAGTAAAAATATCTTATGTAAGAAATAACATAAACCGGACCAGCTTGCGTGCATCAACGCTTCGATATATGCACACATATAAGACTGTTGTTGGGCGGCTGTTATTTGCCGAGATTCCATGTAAAATAACCATAGGACTTGTGACGAGATCTTTCGGTTTGCCCAAAACCTCCATGTCAAATATCCCGCTTCCTAGGCATCTTGCATTTAGATAGGTTGCAAACCGCCTTGAATCAAAAGCACAACTGCGCTAGCCTCCTTGTTTCAGCCGCTGGACCTATTCAAAGAGTTAGCCAAAGAAATATTTATGTACGTAGCTCCCTATTCGGCGTGCCCTTCAGTAAAACGGGCATGAATTTTTCATCCGAATTCTTTCTAGGACTTACGACAACCCGCCATGTCTTTTTTTCCGCCATAAGTACCATATGAGCGGCTAAAACTAGAACAAGAGCATCATACCCGGCGCCGTCCAAGTGCAAAGCACTTCCTATCTCAAATACGACTGCTTCGTCGTAACCCTTAGCGAGTAACGTGGCATATTCACCATCGATGTCCTCGACATTTACTTCTCCTTTGCTATATACGCTCTAAGGCTGCGTTTTTGGCATCCGGAGAAAAAAAATCCCTCGTTCGCCGCGCGCACGCTTCTCGAACTGCTAAACGGTGTGTTTTTCGCAAGACAATTCGGTACAAAAGTTGGTTAAAAAATCCTACTAATCAATTTTTAAGGTATAAAATAATTAACACTCAACTAATCATACGCTGATGACTCACCCTTTTTTGCGTATATTCTCTTTTCCCCTCCTCACAAACACACCGTAAGTAACATTGGCGAAGTTTGATGCCTAGGAACCTGAATGATATGTTTATAGCTTCACATGCTATTGGAACTTTAGTGACCGTTGCGTAGACTCGTATAAGAATCGCTGATGACCTTGTCGAATTTGTTGCCAAAGTGGTTCTTACCTTTGTTTTTCTTTGACAACACCCCTCGACACGTCGTTCATGCTCATTCGCGTACCTATTGCCAACCGGACAATGGGTTTTCTGCCCTTAACATCTTGCGTACATATAAATTTCATATCGGGGTTGTGGAAGTCCAGATTTGGATCTTGCAGGCTCAGTCAAGACAAAGGATAGCATGCACTACGGACCGAACACTTGGCACACATGCATGCAACCAATCAATTTTGGACCATGAAGCTCTCTTGGCCTTAGGTTATCATGGTACGTGTTTCCCTATTTAAAGCCCCGATGATCCCTACAAACTCACACAGCAAATCCGCGCGCAGTAGCAACATCTTCCAACATTGAAAGATCCCTGTCCAGTTCATTAGCAATGGCCAAAGCCGTCGCCCTACTCCTTGCAGCCATCGCGGCATCGGCCGTGTTAGTGCAAGTGGAATGCGACGCCCCCGTCGAGAAGAGCTTCAACAAGGCCCTCCTCGCCCCTGTCGATAAGCGCTTGGATGAGGCAACTCAGGCCATCAACGAGGCCGCCGACTCCGTTGTGGCTGCTGCCCCACCAGCAAAAAAGGATGAAGTTGAAGCTGCCACGTGGAAGCGGAGAATGTTCGCCTTTGCTGCTCTCGGGATGGCCCAAGGAGATGAGAAGAAAGTTGCTGCAACTTCACTTGCCTACAAGAAAGCAGCTAAAGCTGTCCTCGATGCCGCCCCAGCTGACAAGTTTAAGTTGATGGATGAATCCTTCAAAGTGGCTGCTATGGAGGTAATCGCATCATGAGCCACACGCCAACCTTCAATAAAGGTCTACTGCTACACCGCCGACATTGGTAGACGACCGGACACGTACCGAGTATCAACGGTTATTTATGTAATAAATGTCGTGCAATCAATTCTACTCATTCCATTCTCTCCATTTGTAAGAGCACCAGGTGGAAAAAAAATAATCCGGTGCCATCTAACATTTCTAGTTCAAAATGTCGATCCTTGGCACTTGGCGGAACTTTTTTTTTTCCATGAAATCCTTTGAATGATTCTTTAAACAAAAGTATGGAGTAAAAATATCTTATGTAAGAAATAACATAAACCGGACCAGCTTGCGTGCATCAACGCTTCGATATATGCACACATATAAGACTGTTGTTGGGCGGCTGTTATTTGCCGAGATTCCATGTAAAATAACCATAGGACTTGTGACGAGATGTCACGACCGGAAATCACCCAACAGGCGACCCTGACGTGCGTGTATTATTCCTTGTCCCAGGAGGCAAGGTACACCAAAAGTTGATACAATTCAGAGTTTAACAAGCGGAAGCGTATATAAAATTATTACATGGGCAGCGAAGGCCCAGCACACAAAGACAACGAAAAACAGCGGAAGACTAGGGCGACGACCACAGGCGCTTGACGGCAGGCACGAGCTAGACACCAAAGCCTTCATCTTCAAGGAGCTCCTCATCTGGGCTTGGGAAAATTAAGCAAGACTGAGTACAACCACCGTACTCAACAAGACACACCCACAAATGCAGAATAAATGCAAGGGAGTACAAAGGAATTATAACATAGAGGAGTTAGGGTTGCAGTAAACAGCATTTAAAGACATTTAGTTGCTCAAGGCCATTTTGTAAACACGATCCTAGAACTAAACAATATTATTAATCAAGGCCGTGAACCCACACGAACCTGCCTTAACCCAAGGCCTATGATGATTCAGACCGAACTGGCAACCCGACCCTGGGTCCCAGCTCGTCCTAAGCCAACCCAGGCCAACCATTCCACATTTTAGTTGTTGAGCAAAATTTTAAGAATTATAACACTGACTTGGGTACATTGCTCGGCTTGCCCATAACCGAGGGCTCGGCTATTCGAATAGATTATACTCTGATCAGAGGTGTACATCTTTACCCACAAGACACGTCTTCCTCACGTGTAACCACGTGCCACATACCACCACGGTATACAGACGGAAGACGTGACATAGTTTCTAACCCATCCTAGCCTTAGACAAGAGTACCGACCCAATTCCGCCTACGGCCGGAACCCCCGGGACAGGCAGACGGAACTGAGCCCCTCGCAGCAGGGCACCAACCCTGTGCTTTTTGACATCTCGACTACCGGGCCGCAGCTCGTGTAGCCTTCATTTGCCCTGGAGAATGTCCATCGACCCCCGACTTCATCCATCTCCAATCCGTGTACTTTTGTTTATGACTAGACTGAGCCACAAACTAAGCCTTACCCACTAGACATGTGGAAGTACGGTAGTGCTTTGCAACAGAGGCCCGAGCTTAATCCTTATAGTGGCCGGGGTGCTACTTCCCACAACTGGCATGCACCCAAACCCCACCGAAAACAGGTTTTAGGGGTTTTGAAAGGGGAAGAGAGGTGTATGTCCAATTCCACCATAAACCAACAATTCCAGAGTGTCCAGGTGATATGAAAATTTCCCAAAGTCTATAGTTGTAAAACCACCTAAGGTTACCTAATTAGATTGCGAAGCATCTACCTAAAATTAAACTAGTGGTGTCATGAGTAGAGAGTCCACTAGTTGAGGTTTTGTTTGCCTAGAGTGAACAAGGTAGTAATAATAACAATAACAATAATAATATGGTCATAACAAAGGTAAATAGGCATGGCTAAGTAAAACAGTGATAACGCGGGAATTTAAATAAAGCGATAATGCAATAATTTAAATCAACATAAGTTTATAAAATGGGATTCAATATGATCAAGATGATGTGTCTTGCCTTGCTCGTTTTCCCAATCGACGGCTTCGACTTCCACGAAGAGCGGATCTTCCGAAGCTGCAGCGTCTACACGACCAACGGAAAAGAAAAAGGCTTTAACACTAAATAACTCCACATAACAGCAGAAACAAAGCACAAAAATGGGTTCTTTACATCTTAAGGAAAAATTAGGGACTTGAACGGTCCAATTCCGAGTTCAAATGGCCAAGATATGGCCATTTGAAGTTTATATGCTCTTTAAATGAATATTTGCGAATTTCTTCATTTAATTTTCAATTAAAAATCGGATTATTGCGTCAGCCGAGGGGCGGGCGCGCGGACCGGGTCCACGGGAAGTGGGGCCCACGCGTCAGCCGCTCGGTCCACGGTGGACCGGGCGCACGCGGCTGGCGGCGGTCGGCGCCGTGGGTCCCGCGCGTCAGCCGCACCCGCGGGCGCGGGCGGCTGACGGCCGGGCCCACTTGGCAGCCGCGAGGGCGCGCCCGAGGGCGGCCTCGCCGGCGCGGCCGACGGGAGCGGCGCGCACCCGCGCCCCGATGGTCGCCGCCGGCGACCAACGGCGCGGCGGAGTGGCACCCGAGAGAGAGGAGGGAAGAGAGGAACGAAGGGGACGGTCCACGGCTCACCCCGAGACAGCGAAGGCGGCGGAAACGGCGGACGGAGCGGAGGAAGACGGCGGCGCGGTTCGGGAAGACGATGACGACGGCGCTCCGACGGTCGACGGGCGAAGCGGAGCGGCGGACGGGGTCGACGGCAACACGGCGAAGCGGACGGAGGTGTCGCCGAGTGAGGAGGAGGTCCGGAGCGGCGGCGGCGGCGAACCGAAGGTCGACGGCGACGGCGGAGAGAGAGGAGCACGGCGCTAGCACGATTCCGACGGCGAGAGCGAGCGGTGAGCGGCGGAAACGGAAGAGCGGAGCTCGGGCAACGTTTAAATAGCGCCGGGGAAAGGAAAGAGCGGCCGGAGAGGGAGGAATCCGTCGCGGAGATTTCGGCCGCCATTGATTGCGCCGGCGACGAATGCGGGCACGATTCGAACGAATCCGAGGGAGAGAGAGAGGGGAAAGCGGGGAAACGGGAGAGGGAATCACGGGGAGTGATTCCCCTCTCTTTAATGCGCGCGGGGACGGCGGGATGCGGCGCAATCCGCGGCGGCGGCGGCGCTAGGGCACGGGCGCGGCGGCGGACGCGGCGCGAGGAGGGAGATGACAGGTGGGTCCCACCCGTCAGCGAGAGCGGCGGGCGGGCCCGCCTGTCAGCGGCGCGCGCGCGCGCGGGGAGCCGATGGGCCGGGAGGGAGAGAGAGAGAGAGAGGGAGGGAATGGGCCGAGCCGGCCCAAGAGGGGAGGGGGGGGAAAGAGAACTTCTTTTAGGATTTTTCTTTTTATAAACCTTTTTAACTTTGTTTATTTCTTTTCAATTATTATTTGTGCTCTGAAAATTCCACTAAAATTTATTTAAGCATTTTAGGCTTTTAGGAAATATACAAAAATCCTCCAAGCCTCATTTGACTTTTATCTTTGCACATTTTAATTGTTGGGGGCTTTCACATGAATTTTTACTTATTCTTTGCACAATTTCGAGGATAGATTTTAGAGTCGATTTGGGACGCGACAAACCTACCCCCCTTAAACGGAATCTCGACCCCGAGATTCGGAAGAACTAGCGAAGAGACCGGGATGGGCTGCCTTCAGCTCGTCTTCACGCTCCCAAGTGGCTTCTTCTTCGGCGTGGTTGCTCCACTGGACCTTGCAAAAACGGATTACTCGGTTCCTGGTCCTGCGCTCCATGGTGTCCAGGATTTTCACTGGCCTCTCCACATAGGTCAAGTCTTCGCGAACTTCAATTTGCTCTGAGTCGGCCTGCTCGGATGGCACTCGAAGACATTTCTTGAGTTGCGACACATGGAACACATCATGCACGTTACCCAAGGAGGCGGGCAACTCCAGCTGGTAGGCGACTTCTCCGCGTCGAGCAATGATACGGAAGGGACCCACATACCGAGGTGCGAGCTTCCCTTTTGTCTGAAACCTGTGCACACCTCGCAATGGCGTGACCCGAAGATACACAAAGTCATCCACTGCGAATTCCAGATCACGGCGACGGTTATCTGCATAACTTTTCTGCCGAGACTGTGCCACCTTTAGATTATCCCGAATGATTCTGACTTTAGCTTCAGCTTCTCTCAGGATATCAGTCCCGAACACTTGGCTTTCTCCAACTTGGTCCCACAATAGCGGTGTCCGGCATTTGCGCCCATACAACGCTTCATAGGGTGCCATTTGTATGCTGGCTTGATAGCTGTTATTGTAGGAGAACTCGGCATAGGGGAGACTCTTATCCCAAGTCTTCCCGAAGTCTAGGACACATGCGCGAAGCATATCTTCTAGAATCTGATTTAGACGCTCGGTCTGTCCATCTGTCTGCGGGTGATAGGCGGTGCTGAAATTCAATCGAGTACCCAGCTCTTCTTGGAGCTTCTTCCAAAAGTGAGAGGTGAATTGGCTTCCCCTATCAGATACGATTTTCTTGGGAATACCATGGAGACTCACGATCCTAGCGAAGTAGAGCTCCGCTAGTTTATTCCCCCCATAGGTGGTCTTCACAGGAATGAATCGAGCTACCTTGGTTAATCGATCCACTATTACCCATATAGAATCATATCCACCTTGGGTTTTTGGAAGGCCGGTGATGAAATCCATCCCAATTTCATCCCATTTCCATTCCGGCACTTGGAGAGGTTGGAGAAGTCCGGCCGGTCGTTGGTGTTCTGCCTTGACACGCTGGCACACATCACATAGAGCCACAAACTCTGCAATTTCCCGCTTCATGCTAACCCACCAGTATTTCTCCTTCAAGTCTAAGTACATCTTGGTACTGCCCGGGTGAATGGAATAAGGACTTTCGTGAGCTTCCTGGAGTATCAGCTGTTTAAGTTCTCTGCTATCTGGAACGCATACCCGCTTTCCGTTCCATAAGGTTCCGTGTTCATCCTCTGTGAAACCTGCGGCTTTACCCTGTTTCATATTCTTGAGGAGTCCATGCATGTCCGGATCATTCTTCTGAGCCTCGCGGATTTGATCGAGCAAGGTAGGCTTGGCTTCCAACGCAGCCAAGAATCCGCGACCAACTATGCTTAGGTTCAGGGCTTCCATCTGTTGATTAAGCTCGGGTGGAATGCCTCGGACGTTGAGAGTGTTGCAGTGGCTCTTCCGACTTAGAGCGTCGGCAACCACGTTGGCCTTACCAGGATGATAGTGTATTCCCACATCATAATCCTTGATGAGTTCTAACCATCTCCTTTGCCGAAGATTCAGATCCGACTGGGTGAAGATGTATTTCAAGCTCTTATGGTCGGTATAGATTTCACAGCGATTCCCAATGAGATAGTGCCGCCAGATTTTTAGAGCATGAACCACCGCTGCTAACTCCAAGTCATGCGTAGGGTAGTTGCCTTCATGAGGTCGTAGCTGACGTGAAGCATAGGCTACCACATGACCGTCCTGCATGAGCACGCACCCCAATCCTTGGCGCGAAGCGTCACAATACACCATGAAGTCCTTGCGAGTATTCGGCAAGATTAACACTGGCGAGGAAACCAGCTTTTCCTTGAGAGTTTGAAACGCCTTCTCGCATTGCGGGCTCCACACAAACTTCTCTTCTTTCTTCAACAACTGTGTCATGGGTCGAGCGATTTTGGAGAAGTTCTCGATGAACCTCCGGTAGTATCCTGCCAAACCCAAGAAACTGCGAATCTGAGTGACCGTCTTGGGTTGCTTCCAATCGGTGACGGCGGTCACTGTTTCGGGATCCACAGCAACTCCTTTAGCAGATATCACGTGCCCTAAGAATTTGACTTCGGACAACCAGAACTCACACTTGCTAAGCTTGGCATACAATTGATGTTCCCGCAACTTTCCCAACACCAGACGGAGATGGTGCTGATGGTCTTCCTCTGATTGTGAGTATATCAGAATGTCATCGATGAAAACCACAACAAACTTGTCCAAGTATTCCATGAACACTTTGTTCATCAAGTTCATGAAGAAGGCAGGAGCATTGGTCAAGCCGAACGACATCACCGTGAATTCATACAGTCCATATCGCGTAGTGAATGCGGTCTTCGGAATATCTTCTTCACGAATACGTAATTGGTGATATCCGGAACGGAGATCAATCTTGGAGAATACAGTGGCACCTTTAAGCTGATCGAACAGATCATCGATCCGGGGAAGAGGGTACTTGTTTTTGATGGTGACTTCATTGAGAGCTCTGTAGTCAACGCACATCCTCTTCGTCTTGTCTTTCTTCTCTACAAAAATCACAGGAGCACCCCATGGGGAAGTACTCGGACGTATGTACCCCTTTTCTTTCAACTCTTCCAACTGTTTCTTTACTTCGGCTAGTTCATTTGCTGCCATACGGTAGGGTCGCTTGTGCAGAGGAGTGGTTCCTGGAGCAAGATCTATCCGGAACTCAATCTCTCGCTTGGGCGGCATACCAGGTAGTTCTTCCGGAAACACGTCTCCGAACTCTCTGACTATGGGGATTTCTGACAGACCTATCTGATGCAGTTCTGAACTTCTGACAGAGGTTGGAGGTGCAAAGAAAACAACCGGTTGTTCTGGCCCTCGGTACAGAGTGACAGTGCGCCGCGCGCAATCCACTACTCCTTGGAATTGAGCCAACCAATTCATCCCAAGAATCACATCCAAGTTCTTGGTGTCTAGCAGAATCAGATCCGAGGGAAAAGGAATCCCCTGAATTTCTATAGGGACGGCAGGGCTATAATACTTTGCTGTCATAACCCCTCCAGGGGTGGTGATGAGCAGAGGGTTTCTAAGCCTTTCTACCCCCAACTGATTTCTCCCCACGAATGGCACAGATATAAACGAGTGGGAAGCTCCAGAGTCGAACAAAATTGTAGCGGGGATGGAATGAACGAGGAACGTACCAACGATGACGTCTGGAGTTGTCAGCACGTCCTCGGCCGTCACGTGATTCACACGACCCCGAATGACATCCTTCCCGCCGTTGTTGGAGCGGGGAGGCGCTTGGCCTTGCTGACGCCTTGGCTTTGGACATTTATCCGCAAAGTGTCCGGGCTCGAAGCAGTTGAAGCACAGCCGCTGCGGACCTTGAGCGTCCCTGCGGCCTTGAACGGGCTGCACAGTTGGCGTAGGAGGACGGGGCGCACGAGTCCCTTGCTGATTCTGCTGCTGCTGCGGCTGTGGGACGCGCACCACGAATTGAGGTCGGGGCGCTGGGCGAGGTTGCTGCTGCTGCTGCTGCTGCGAGGAGGTTCCCCCTGGGTAGGGATTGGTGTAGCGGACCCTCTGGTTAGCACCCTGCTGATTGCGGAAGTTCGCCAAGCGGCGCTTGTGCGACTCCAGCTCCTTGTGCTTGGCCTCCAAGCGGATGCTCTTGTCCACCAGACGTTGGAAATCAGGATAGTCCCCAGAGACTAGACGAACAGACAGTTCGGGGTCCATTCCTGCCAAGAACTTCTCTTGCTTCTCCTCATCTTCCCGCACATCCTCCGGAGCATAACGGGCCAAGTTGTTGAACTCGTGCAAATACTCCATCACGGAGCGGTTGCCTTGCTTCAACTCTCGGAATTCTCTTTTCTTAAGAGCCACGACTCCAGCGGGCACATGGGTTCTCCGGAAAGCGGCGGTGAAGCGGGCCCAAGTAATCGGTTGCCCCTCGGGCTGCGTAGCCTGGAAGTGGTCCCACCATAGAGATGCGGGTCCCTGCAGCTGGTGGGCGGCGAAGACGACTTTCTCCTCATCACTGCACCGCACCGTGTCTAGCTTCTTCCCCACGGCATGCAACCAATCCAACGCATCCACAGGGTTGTTGGAGCTAGAGAAGGTGGGCGGGCGGATGCGGAGGAATTCGGCGAGTTTAGAGTGTTGGGGAGGGGGTGGTGGAGCATTCTGTTGTGGTGGATTTTGGAGGTGGTGGAGGAAAGCATTCATCATGTTGGCTTGTTGGGCGAGGATTTGAGTGAGAATAGCGTTGGTGTCTGGTGGTGGTGGTGGAGGTGGGTTGCCTTGGGGGTTGGGGTTGCTGCCTTCGGGTTGGTTGCCTTCACCGGTGTTAACATTTCTCCTGGTCGTCACCATCTGAAAACCCCACACAGAACCAGCAAACAGAGAAGGAGAGCTGACGATTAAAACTAACCACCCACGACTACTATTATTCTTAAATTTATTACTGCTATTAAATTGGTTCATTAAGGTTCAAGTTGCTTAGGCAAACAAAATAAGACAGGCTCCGACATAGTTACACCACACACCGGTGTAACCATGCCCCACACAACTCAACAGGAAGATAAACGAGAAAGAACACACGCGCAGGCCTACTAACTGCTCGTCTAACGCTGCGACGGGCCAGGACGGAAGGTGAGCAACAGCGCACCCTCCGAGCTACCAACGCCGGAGGCTTCCCCCTCCTGGGGAACCACGGGCGCAGGCTCGGCACGAGGGGTCTCGACGAAGCAAGTCCACGCCAGGGACTGACGAACAAGCTCAGGCCTGGAGGTGCTCTTACGGGCGGTGATCTTCTGGCTGCGGCAGACGCGGCGACGCTTGGGGCGGCAGATCTCTCCCTGGGCGATCTTGAGCTGGTGCAGCTGCGCCTCCACTGCGTCGAGGTCCTTCTTGAGCTGCAGGTTCTCCTGACGCAGCTCCAGGATCTTCAGGTTGTTCTCCACCATGCCACGACGCACCATCTGGTGGAAGTCGATACGAGCCGCGTCGTACGCCTCCACCATGCGTGCCAGATGCACGACGGTAGCGTCATCCTCCGAGCTGGCGTCTCGGAAGGTGGCGTGGTCGCTGGCTCCTCCGCGACGGGGGTGGTAGCGGTAGGGCGAGTGCTGCAACTCGTCCGGGTAGCGCTGGTGGAGGGTGCCGATGGCGAGGAGAGCGGCGTTCTGGCAAGCGGCGGGGAAGGAATCTCCACCCGCGGTGACTGCCAGCGAAGTCCGCTCGGGAGAGCCAGAGAGGATCACTGCAGTGACCTCCCAACCAGCGTGAGGCTCTGCATCCTCACCCTCCTGCTCCGGGAGCGGCCTGGCCTGGTAATCCACTCCATGTGGATACCCCAAGACCACGCACATGCCTCGCAGCTCCAAGACGAAGCCAGTCATGTCCAAACCACGACGGGTAACGCTGCCGGCCATCTACAAACAAAAACAAAAAGAGAAACAACATTTTAAAGGCCAGATTTTGATGATAAGTGAAGCAGCAAGACAGAGAGAGACTAGACAGTTTTCACAAATAGCAAAGGATTTTTATTTTTGAAAATATTGCTAAGGCTTGGGATCTACGGCTCGTCCTAGGGTCAAGGGAGGCTCTGATACCAACTTGTCACGACCGGAAATCACCCAACAGGCGACCCTGACGTGCGTGTATTATTCCTTGTCCCAGGAGGCAAGGTACACCAAAAGTTGATACAATTCAGAGTTTAACAAGCGGAAGCGTATATAAAATTATTACATGGGCAGCGAAGGCCCAGCACACAAAGACAACGAAAAACAGCGGAAGACTAGGGCGACGACCACAGGCGCTTGACGGCAGGCACGAGCTAGACACCAAAGCCTTCATCTTCAAGGAGCTCCTCATCTGGGCTTGGGAAAATTAAGCAAGACTGAGTACAACCACCGTACTCAACAAGACACACCCACAAATGCAGAATAAATGCAAGGGAGTACAAAGGAATTATAACATAGAGGGGTTAGGGTTGCAGTAAACAGCATTTAAAGACATTTAGTTGCTCAAGGCCATTTTGTAAACACGATCCTAGAACTAAACAATATTATTAATCAAGGCCGTGAACCCACACGAACCTGCCTTAACCCAAGGCCTATGATGATTCAGACCGAACTGGCAACCCGACCCTGGGTCCCAGCTCGTCCTAAGCCAACCCAGGCCAACCATTCCACATTTTAGTTGTTGAGCAAAATTTTAAGAATTATAACACTGACTTGGGTACATTGCTCGGCTTGCCCATAACCGAGGGCTCGGCTATTCGAATAGATTATACTCTGATCAGAGGTGTACATCTTTACCCACAAGACACGTCTTCCTCACGTGTAACCACGTGCCACATACCACCACGGTATACAGACGGAAGACGTGACATAGTTTCTAACCCATCCTAGCCTTAGACAAGAGTACCGACCCAATTCCGCCTACGGCCGGAACCCCCGGGACAGGCAGACGGAACTGAGCCCCTCGCAGCAGGGCACCAACCCTGTGCTTTTTGACATCTCGACTACCGGGCCGCAGCTCGTGTAGCCTTCATTTGCCCTGGAGAATGTCCATCGACCCCCGACTTCATCCATCTCCAATCCGTGTACTTTTGTTTATGACTAGACTGAGCCACAAACTAAGCCTTACCCACTAGACATGTGGAAGTACGGTAGTGCTTTGCAACAGAGGCCCGAGCTTAATCCTTATAGTGGCCGGGGTGCTACTTCCCACAACTGGCATGCACCCAAACCCCACCGAAAACAGGTTTTAGGGGTTTTGAAAGGGGAAGAGAGGTGTATGTCCAATTCCACCATAAACCAACAATTCCAGAGTGTCCAGGTGATATGAAAATTTCCCAAAGTCTATAGTTGTAAAACCACCTAAGGTTACCTAATTAGATTGCGAAGCATCTACCTAAAATTAAACTAGTGGTGTCATGAGTAGAGAGTCCACTAGTTGAGGTTTTGTTTGCCTAGAGTGAACAAGGTAGTAATAATAACAATAACAATAATAATATGGTCATAACAAAGGTAAATAGGCATGGCTAAGTAAAACAGTGATAACGCGGGAATTTAAATAAAGCGATAATGCAATAATTTAAATCAACATAAGTTTATAAAATGGGATTCAATATGATCAAGATGATGTGTCTTGCCTTGCTCGTTTTCCCAATCGACGGCTTCGACTTCCACGAAGAGCGGATCTTCCGAAGCTGCAGCGTCTACACGACCAACGGAAAAGAAAAAGGCTTTAACACTAAATAACTCCACATAACAGCAGAAACAAAGCACAAAAATGGGTTCTTTACATCTTAAGGAAAAATTAGGGACTTGAACGGTCCAATTCCGAGTTCAAATGGCCAAGATATGGCCATTTGAAGTTTATATGCTCTTTAAATGAATATTTGCGAATTTCTTCATTTAATTTTCAATTAAAAATCGGATTATTGCGTCAGCCGAGGGGCGGGCGCGCGGACCGGGTCCACGGGAAGTGGGGCCCACGCGTCAGCCGCTCGGTCCACGGTGGACCGGGCGCACGCGGCTGGCGGCGGTCGGCGCCGTGGGTCCCGCGCGTCAGCCGCACCCGCGGGCGCGGGCGGCTGACGGCCGGGCCCACTTGGCAGCCGCGAGGGCGCGCCCGAGGGCGGCCTCGCCGGCGCGGCCGACGGGAGCGGCGCGCACCCGCGCCCCGATGGTCGCCGCCGGCGACCAACGGCGCGGCGGAGTGGCACCCGAGAGAGAGGAGGGAAGAGAGGAACGAAGGGGACGGTCCACGGCTCACCCCGAGACAGCGAAGGCGGCGGAAACGGCGGACGGAGCGGAGGAAGACGGCGGCGCGGTTCGGGAAGACGATGACGACGGCGCTCCGACGGTCGACGGGCGAAGCGGAGCGGCGGACGGGGTCGACGGCAACACGGCGAAGCGGACGGAGGTGTCGCCGAGTGAGGAGGAGGTCCGGAGCGGCGGCGGCGGCGAACCGAAGGTCGACGGCGACGGCGGAGAGAGAGGAGCACGGCGCTAGCACGATTCCGACGGCGAGAGCGAGCGGTGAGCGGCGGAAACGGAAGAGCGGAGCTCGGGCAACGTTTAAATAGCGCCGGGGAAAGGAAAGAGCGGCCGGAGAGGGAGGAATCCGTCGCGGAGATTTCGGCCGCCATTGATTGCGCCGGCGACGAATGCGGGCACGATTCGAACGAATCCGAGGGAGAGAGAGAGGGGAAAGCGGGGAAACGGGAGAGGGAATCACGGGGAGTGATTCCCCTCTCTTTAATGCGCGCGGGGACGGCGGGATGCGGCGCAATCCGCGGCGGCGGCGGCGCTAGGGCACGGGCGCGGCGGCGGACGCGGCGCGAGGAGGGAGATGACAGGTGGGTCCCACCCGTCAGCGAGAGCGGCGGGCGGGCCCGCCTGTCAGCGGCGCGCGCGCGCGCGGGGAGCCGATGGGCCGGGAGGGAGAGAGAGAGAGAGAGGGAGGGAATGGGCCGAGCCGGCCCAAGAGGGGAGGGGGGGGAAAGAGAACTTCTTTTAGGATTTTTCTTTTTATAAACCTTTTTAACTTTGTTTATTTCTTTTCAATTATTATTTGTGCTCTGAAAATTCCACTAAAATTTATTTAAGCATTTTAGGCTTTTAGGAAATATACAAAAATCCTCCAAGCCTCATTTGACTTTTATCTTTGCACATTTTAATTGTTGGGGGCTTTCACATGAATTTTTACTTATTCTTTGCACAATTTCGAGGATAGATTTTAGAGTCGATTTGGGACGCGACACGAGATCTTTCGGTTTGCCCAACACCTCCATGTCAAATATCCCGCTTCCTAGGCATCTTGCATTTAGATAGGTTGCAAACCGCCTTGAATCAAAAGCACAACTGCGCTAGCCTCCTTGTTTCAGCCGCTGGACCTATTCAAAGAGTTAGCCAAAGAAATATTTATGTACGTAGCTCCCTATTCGGCGTGCCCTTCAGTAAAACGGGCATGAATTTTTCATCCGAATTCTTTTTAGGACTTACGACAACCCGCCATGTCTTTTTTTCCGCCATAAGTACCATATGAGCGGCTAAAACTAGAACAAGAGCATCATACCCGGCGCCGTCCAAGTGCAAAGCACTTCCTATCTCAAATACGACTGCTTCGTCGTAACCCTTAGCGAGTAACGTGGCATATTCACCATCGATGTCCTCGACATTTACTTCTCCTTTGCTATATACGCTCTAAGGCTGCGTTTTTGGCATCCGGAGAAAAAAAATCCCTCGTTCGCCGCGCGCACGCTTCTCGAACTGCTAAACGGTGTGTTTTTCGCAAGACAATTCGGTACAAAAGTTGGTTAAAAAATCCTACTAATCAATTTTTAAGGTATAAAATAATTAACACTCAACTAATCATACGCTGATGACTCACCCTTTTTTGCGTATATTCTCTTTTCCCCTCCTCACAAACACACCGTAAGTAACATTGGCGAAGTTTGATGCCTAGGAACCTGAATGATATGTTTATAGCTTCACATGCTATTGGAACTTTAGTGACCGTTGCGTAGACTCGTATAAGAATCGCTGATGACCTTGTCGAATTTGTTGCCAAAGTGGTTCTTACCTTTGTTTTTCTTTGACAACACCCCTCGACACGTCGTTCATGCTCATTCGCGTACCTATTGCCAACCGGACAATGGGTTTTCTGCCCTTAACATCTTGCGTACATATAAATTTCATATCGGGGTTGTGGAAGTCCAGATTTGGATCTTGCAGGCTCAGTCAAGACAAAGGATAGCATGCACTACGGACCGAACACTTGGCACACATGCATGCAACCAATCAATTTTGGACCATGAAGCTCTCTTGGCCTTAGGTTATCATGGTACGTGTTTCCCTATTTAAAGCCCCGATGATCCCTACAAACTCACACAGCAAATCCGCGCGCAGTAGCAACATCTTCCAACATTGAAAGATCCCTGTCCAGTTCATTAGCAATGGCCAAAGCCGTCGCCCTACTCCTTGCAGCCATCGCGGCATCGGCCGTGTTAGTGCAAGTGGAATGCGACGCCCCCGTCGAGAAGAGCTTCAACAAGGCCCTCCTCGCCCCTGTCGATAAGCGCTTGGATGAGGCAACTCAGGCCATCAACGAGGCCGCCGACTCCGTTGTGGCTGCTGCCCCACCAGCAAAAAAGGATGAAGTTGAAGCTGCCACGTGGAAGCGGAGAATGTTCGCCTTTGCTGCTCTCGGGATGGCCCAAGGAGATGAGAAGAAAGTTGCTGCAACTTCACTTGCCTACAAGAAAGCAGCTAAAGCTGTCCTCGATGCCGCCCCAGCTGACAAGTTTAAGTTGATGGATGAATCCTTCAAAGTGGCTGCTATGGAGGTAATCGCATCATGAGCCACACGCCAACCTTCAATAAAGGTCTACTGCTACACCGCCGACATTGGTAGACGACCGGACACGTACCGAGTATCAACGGTTATTTATGTAATAAATGTCGTGCAATCAATTCTACTCATTCCATTCTCTCCATTTGTAAGAGCACCAGGTGGAAAAAAAATAATCCGGTGCCATCTAACATTTCTAGTTCAAAATGTCGATCCTTGGCACTTGGCGGAACTTTTTTTTTTCCATGAAATCCTTTGAATGATTCTTTAAACAAAAGTATGGAGTAAAAATATCTTATGTAAGAAATAACATAAACCGGACCAGCTTGCGTGCATCAACGCTTCGATATATGCACACATATAAGACTGTTGTTGGGCGGCTGTTATTTGCCGAGATTCCATGTAAAATAACCATAGGACTTGTGACGAGATCTTTCGGTTTGCCCAAAACCTCCATGTCAAATATCCCGCTTCCTAGGCATCTTGCATTTAGATAGGTTGCAAACCGCCTTGAATCAAAAGCACAACTGCGCTAGCCTCCTTGTTTCAGCCGCTGGACCTATTCAAAGAGTTAGCCAAAGAAATATTTATGTACGTAGCTCCCTATTCGGCGTGCCCTTCAGTAAAACGGGCATGAATTTTTCATCCGAATTCTTTCTAGGACTTACGACAACCCGCCATGTCTTTTTTTCCGCCATAAGTACCATATGAGCGGCTAAAACTAGAACAAGAGCATCATACCCGGCGCCGTCCAAGTGCAAAGCACTTCCTATCTCAAATACGACTGCTTCGTCGTAACCCTTAGCGAGTAACGTGGCATATTCACCATCGATGTCCTCGACATTTACTTCTCCTTTGCTATATACGCTCTAAGGCTGCGTTTTTGGCATCCGGAGAAAAAAAATCCCTCGTTCGCCGCGCGCACGCTTCTCGAACTGCTAAACGGTGTGTTTTTCGCAAGACAATTCGGTACAAAAGTTGGTTAAAAAATCCTACTAATCAATTTTTAAGGTATAAAATAATTAACACTCAACTAATCATACGCTGATGACTCACCCTTTTTTGCGTATATTCTCTTTTCCCCTCCTCACAAACACACCGTAAGTAACATTGGCGAAGTTTGATGCCTAGGAACCTGAATGATATGTTTATAGCTTCACATGCTATTGGAACTTTAGTGACCGTTGCGTAGACTCGTATAAGAATCGCTGATGACCTTGTCGAATTTGTTGCCAAAGTGGTTCTTACCTTTGTTTTTCTTTGACAACACCCCTCGACACGTCGTTCATGCTCATTCGCGTACCTATTGCCAACCGGACAATGGGTTTTCTGCCCTTAACATCTTGCGTACATATAAATTTCATATCGGGGTTGTGGAAGTCCAGATTTGGATCTTGCAGGCTCAGTCAAGACAAAGGATAGCATGCACTACGGACCGAACACTTGGCACACATGCATGCAACCAATCAATTTTGGACCATGAAGCTCTCTTGGCCTTAGGTTATCATGGTACGTGTTTCCCTATTTAAAGCCCCGATGATCCCTACAAACTCACACAGCAAATCCGCGCGCAGTAGCAACATCTTCCAACATTGAAAGATCCCTGTCCAGTTCATTAGCAATGGCCAAAGCCGTCGCCCTACTCCTTGCAGCCATCGCGGCATCGGCCGTGTTAGTGCAAGTGGAATGCGACGCCCCCGTCGAGAAGAGCTTCAACAAGGCCCTCCTCGCCCCTGTCGATAAGCGCTTGGATGAGGCAACTCAGGCCATCAACGAGGCCGCCGACTCCGTTGTGGCTGCTGCCCCACCAGCAAAAAAGGATGAAGTTGAAGCTGCCACGTGGAAGCGGAGAATGTTCGCCTTTGCTGCTCTCGGGATGGCCCAAGGAGATGAGAAGAAAGTTGCTGCAACTTCACTTGCCTACAAGAAAGCAGCTAAAGCTGTCCTCGATGCCGCCCCAGCTGACAAGTTTAAGTTGATGGATGAATCCTTCAAAGTGGCTGCTATGGAGGTAATCGCATCATGAGCCACACGCCAACCTTCAATAAAGGTCTACTGCTACACCGCCGACATTGGTAGACGACCGGACACGTACCGAGTATCAACGGTTATTTATGTAATAAATGTCGTGCAATCAATTCTACTCATTCCATTCTCTCCATTTGTAAGAGCACCAGGTGGAAAAAAAATAATCCGGTGCCATCTAACATTTCTAGTTCAAAATGTCGATCCTTGGCACTTGGCGGAACTTTTTTTTTTCCATGAAATCCTTTGAATGATTCTTTAAACAAAAGTATGGAGTAAAAATATCTTATGTAAGAAATAACATAAACCGGACCAGCTTGCGTGCATCAACGCTTCGATATATGCACACATATAAGACTGTTGTTGGGCGGCTGTTATTTGCCGAGATTCCATGTAAAATAACCATAGGACTTGTGACGAGATCTTTCGGTTTGCCCAAAACCTCCATGTCAAATATCCCGCTTCCTAGGCATCTTGCATTTAGATAGGTTGCAAACCGCCTTGAATCAAAAGCACAACTGCGCTAGCCTCCTTGTTTCAGCCGCTGGACCTATTCAAAGAGTTAGCCAAAGAAATATTTATGTACGTAGCTCCCTATTCGGCGTGCCCTTCACTAAAACGGGCATGATTTTTTTCATCCGAATTCTTTTTAGGACTTACGACAACCCGCCATGTCTTTTTTTTCCGCCATAAGTACCATATGAGCGGCTAAAACTAGAACAAGAGCATCATACCCTGCGGTGTCCAAGTGTAAAGCACTTCCTATCTCAAATACGGCTGCTTCGTCGTAACCCTCGGCGAGTAACATGGCATATTCACATGCATGCAACAAATCAATTTTGGACCGGCCTTGCCACGGTCCAAGTAGGACACCCATTGAAAGAATCGAGCTGAGGTGTCATTATCGAGGAGATCGAGCCCTTCTTCTTCAACTCCGGCCGCCGGCCAACATCATCGATTCCTCGCTCCCGCGTGAGCTTCGGCGCAATTCCTTGCATGTGTAGCATCCTCAGATGGTCTTTGAATCGTTTCCCTCCTCCCTTTGGCAGCCCGAAGGCCAGAAGAGGTTGTCGCCGTCGCTTTGCCGTTTTCCGTCGTCACCTGGAGCATTCCTCAGACCGCCGTCGTCGTCCATCCATCGCCGATTCTCGGACGACATTTTGTAAGTCTCCAGGAGTCCTATAGCCACTCATGCATGCACTCACTCACATAGAATTGAGCCGGAACTAGGTATGCACTGGCATGCCGAGGCTCACCGCCACTCAAGCCGCCATCGCCAATGACTCCGGCCATCTCATCCCGCAAGATCACCACCGATGGCTTCGCCGTCGTTCCCTCTTACTTTTCTCTTTTGGCTGCGAAGCCTAGTTCGCCGCCGTTCACCGCTGGCAACGGCGACAAGTTCACCGGCCGCCCTGCCTCTGCTCCCTCCAGTACCTCCTCACTGACATGCGGGACCCACATGATTAGGCCCTAAGAACTCACACTAGTAAATGCTTAAAACTTGTGAGGTTGTATTGTTAAATACCTAGAGAATGACATGTGGACCCAAGGACATGCATGTAAATAGATTAAAGCTCAAGAACTCTTAATAAAGATACTTTTAACATGTGCTAAGGACTTCGGATTATATTTCTTAGAACTCTAGGGACTTTTCTACAAAAGATCTCTCACTGACCAGTGGGCCCTATGTGTTTAAAATCTGGAAAAATATAAGGAAAATGACTAGAGTAGATATTTTACAATTGAAAACTTGCCCAAACTAGTAAAATACATATAAAATCCATTTTAGCTCATTTTTAGATGAATCAAATTTCTGTGAACTCATCAAATTATGAACTTTAATTTAGAAACATAAAACTTGGCACTTACAGTAGAAGAAATAGCTCTAAAAATTCATATAAGAAACAATGAACATAGAGCACCCTCCAACTTATAAAATTTGTAGAAAATTCACCTTAACTGTTTTTAAATGAATTAAGTTCCAGAATGTTCACAAAATCATACTCTCATTTGTCATGAACTAAAACTTAGCACTCTCTGTAATAAAAATGTCACCAAATGTTTATTTAATAAAATCTATAAGTAATTCATTTTAACTCCAAATGTGCAAAACTAAAATTTATTAGTTTTATAGAGGCATGTACATTAGTCTGTAAATAAGTCTTAGAAGAAAACATATCTAGAAACATCACTAAAATTTGAATAATGAGTTAATATTAAAGAACGGTTTAGAAATTTCTGAAATTCGTATCAAAATGAATACAACTCCAAATGAGGTGATTCAGTTCTGTTAGATTGGCAAAATCATGTACTTAGTTTTTATAAAATAAAATATGGCACTTACGGTACCCAAAACATATCTAAAATTTGAAATAACTAATAACTACTATAGCATATCACTTAGCTTGAAAAATTTATAATAAACATATCACTTAGCTTGAAAAATTTATAATAAAATCATTTTAACTCTAAAAGTTATGAAACCAATTTTGTTGTACACCTAAGAACATTACCTTCACTGCAGCAAGCCAACAATTCATAAATCATGGACCTAAAATGCACCTAAAGGATAATAGAGCTTAATTAATCTAGTGCTAGTATTAAACTTTGAAAATTAATAACTCTCAAATGCAAAATGATAAAATAAAAATTCTTTCACCTAAATTCATCTTAGACCAGCACTAACCACACTAGTAAACTCATACATTTTAGAGCATTTTAGATTTTTGCATGTTTTGGCATTTATCGTTACCGTTATTTCTTTTAGATGGCAAAATCGTTATCGATGAGGGGTCCGACATGAACTTTATCTGAACAAGGAGGATGATAATGGGCTCTGCCGAAAGATGAAGGACCCTAAATGGACTTGTACAGAGGGTTGAAGTATTGGGCCTGGTCAGAAAATAGGGGAACTTCGATAGACTTTTACTGAGAAATTAATTTCTCTGGCCTAGAAAGAAAAGGCAGGTAAGCTAGACTTCTATAGAAGGATTAATGTCTGGGCTTGAACAGGGAAGTAGAGGGGGTCGAATATACTTTTTAGAGGGAAGATGGTGCACAGGTAGGAATAGTCCTATTTTTATTTTTCTTTTCCTTTACTAGCAAAATGCCCGTGCTTCGCTACGGTGTATTGAACTAAAAATATTTGTTTTTAAGCGAAGTTATTTTCCCACTGTTTTGGTATTTTTTTGCTCGCTAGAAAAAGTCTCAAATGATAGAGAGAAATATAGTACCTCATAATAAATTATTATTCAATAGTGCGTTGCAACGGGAAAAATTAATATTATTAACTTAGTAAAGTAATAAAAAAAGAGCATCCACGTTAGCTCTTATAGTCTAGAAATTCTCATATTAATATTATTTAATTTTAGTCTAAATTTAAATTCTATATCATGACAAATAAACAATTACATTTTTAGTCGAAAAATAAATCAATATCTTGAGAAAACTCTAGCCAAATTTTTAGTTAATTCAGTTTAGTTGGAATTAAATTAATAAGCAGTAATAAATAATTAAAATGGTACTAATGCTATTTCTGAAAATACAAAGATGCTTAAAATTACTGAGAGAGAAAACACTAATTTTATCCCATCCCAAACTTACAGGCCCATTTGGAGGCCCAATAGTGCGGCGGCCCAATGTGAGAGGAGCCGAAGGCGTCCGATCGAATGGACGGTCTAGATTGATCCCAACCTATAAAAATATCTGCAGCCAAAACCCTAACCCTAAATTTCATTTCCTCCCTGCCCCCGATCCCCTCTCTCTCTCTCTCGATCGAAAAGCGACGACGGCGCCCCGACCCCCCACGAGCGACTGTGGCGGTGCCCTTCCCCCACTCTCCACGAGCCGCTGCGGCGGTGGCCTCCCCCCAACGAGCGGCTGCCACGGCGTCCTCCGCCCCGTCTCACCTCCCTCACCGGTAGCCGCTCCCTCCGGCCCATCTCGCCTCCCTCTCCCTCTCGTCTCCTCTCGCAGTGGCGGCGGGTTGGCGGCGGATTTGAGGATGGTGGTGGCGTCGACGGCAGGTGTGGGCAGATCTAGCGGCGGCGGCTCCCTCCGCCCCCTCTCAACTCCCTCTCGCGGCAAATCCGGCGGCGGTGGCTGGATCCGTCGGTGGTGGCGGCAACCGTGGGCGGATTCGGCTACTATATTTTCCTCTATCATTTGAGACTTTTTCTAGCAAGCAAAAGTACCAAATCAGTGTACAAATAACTTCGGTTAAAAATATATATTTTTAGTTTTAATACACCGTAGCGAAGCATGGATATTTTGCTAGTAAGATAAAATGCACGGTAGATGAAGAGTCGATTTGGCCAATTAAAAACCTACTTATTCATCTGCTTTGCTGCATTGAGATTTGTGAAGATAGAGCTGATTTCTGTAATTTCTTACGTGGGTCCAACAGGTGATGCTAGCGGTGCACTTCGTTTTTCTGCTGCACACGCGTCCACCCGAGCCGAGAGCCCGAGAGAGCGGCGCCTCGAATTCCTCGATTCTTCCGCCCCGCTCTTATCCTTTCCCTTTCCTTCTCCAATCTCCACCGCCCGCTTATTTCCTTATCTCTTCCGCACGCGCTCCTCTCAGCCGGCGACGCCATCCCTCTCCCTCCACCAACGACGCCGCTCCCCCTCCTGCTTCCCTCACCAATGACGCCGCTCCCCATACCCCTTAGCCGCCCTTTCCCGGCGGCCGGCGCCCTATCCTTATCTCCTCGTTTTTCCCGATCAATTTCTCTTCCTCTCACTCTCGGTCTTTCTCTCCTCCGCTGCTAGTCCTCTCCTCATTGCGCCTTCTTTCCTTTCCCTCTTTTTCTTCTTCTCTCCACACTTCCACAGTCGACGACACCCTCCATCTCCGTCCCTCCCACTCCCCCCACGGCGGCGTCGCTCCCTGTACCCCTCAGCCACGGCGCCCTCTCCCCAGCCGACGGCGCCCTTCCCCTGGTAGCGGCGCCCTACCCTTGGCGGCCAGTGCCTCCGCCGCTGCGCCCTGCCCCCGGCCGGCGGCGTCTTTCACCCGGCGAGCAGCGGTGCGCAACGGGCCGGGGAGCGGCGGCCCGCGACCAACTCCTCGGTGTCGGCGGCTCTCTCCTCCCGCGAGCGGCAACGTGCGTCGGCGCCTCTCCGCCCCTCACCTCCTCTCCCTTGCCATAATGCCACGGGAGGGCTCGACGGTGGCGGGCGGTGGCAGGCTGCGGCGCCGGCCCTTCCGGCGGGTAGGGAGGCGGTGGGCAGGGGCGGTGCCCTCCCCTCCGCCGGATCCAGCGGGAGGGAAGGGGCGGCGGCCGGGCATCCCGGATCCAGCGTGAGGGGAGGGGATGGGAGGAGAGGCGGTGGCGACCCGGCGGACGGCGTCCCAGCGGCGGCGGCGCCCTCCCCTCGCCGGATCCAGCGGGAGGGGAGCCAGCGGCGGCCCGACGGCGACGGCGGCACCCTCCCCTTCCTGTGTCGGCATTTTTTTTGTTTTTTTAGGGAAAGTGTCGGTATTTTCTTGTGTTCTTGTTGATAAAAATCTGTTCAATCTGTTCTTGTCTTCTTGTAGTAGTGTTTTTTCTAGGATTTGGGTCCAAATTTGATGCGTACTCGGATTAAGGCGCACGGGGGTAGGCTGTGAAGGCCAGTACCGAGGTTGCCACCGTGACCTTTTTCTTTCTTCGTTTTTTTTTTACCATCGGATAAGGGTTGAAGCGGGATAGATCGCACGCGCGCGTAGGAAGGATTTTTTTTGTGACGGACGAAACGGACGATCGGAAACCTTACGAATTTTTTAAGTAGGTATAGATTTCTATTTTCTTTCTGTTACTCTCGATCCTTCTCTGCTCTGTCTCTGTCTCTGTCTCACTTCTTTCTCTGCCTTTTTCCTTTGCTCTGTCTCTGTTTCTTTTCACTCACAGGAGGGGGATGGAGGCTTGGCACATGGTGGCAGTGGGTTGAGGCCGGTCGGCTCAGTAGGGAAGGGGAGAGAAAATCCACCGGGAGAAATAAAATTGATTCCTAAAAGAAGGGGCTGATTAATAGGTAGTTTTAATTATTTGGGTGATGTGTTTCATACGCTTGGTGAGCATAACAGGGAAGGGAAATGGGCAACTAAATATCCTAAAGGCTACTGCACAATCAACGCAATCAATACAACGCTGCCTCATATAATGAAAATTCGTAACATGAAGCGGATCATGCTCAATACATCGTCTACAGCATGCATCTAAGGTCTTTGATCGGTTAGTATTTGGGTTGACTCTATTATATTATCTATCTCTTCATTCTTAATCCTTATAGGCTGCATAGGATTATTTGAATATTGAGGTGAGTTGAGATTTGATAAATACATTTTTCAAAAATACTTGGGATAGGGAAGAGCAGTAAGAATCTATGCTTTTATCAAAATAATTTTTCGCAAATAATTGTCTAAAGGGTAATGGGCTATACTAAACCAATCCTAGATCTTAATGGTGGTCGCAAGGGTCCTTAGGTCCTGTAGTCGTCTAGCTCAAGTACCATGTCTGTAGGGACCCCCGGTTTTATACACCGGTAATCCCATGTGTTAGGTAGGGAAAACTCCCTGGATCAGTAGGTGGTACACGCATAGCACATAATAACATCACAACTGACATCGTTTACAAATGTTTCTACAATAATAATATAAGGGTAACCTCATTGGGTCCCGAAATAGACCAAGCATGGTCACTTACAATCCAAAATACCAAAGCAATAGATAAGAGTGGAAGCGAAGCAGCGGCGGTCCATCGAACTCCATAAGCAACAACTGGTGAACCTATGGTCCCTAATCCATCATCTTCAACACGTACTTGACAACAGCATGGCATAAATCTAATCGACGCCAACTCCTTTCTAAAAGATTTAATTAAGCAAGGGTGAGTACATACGTACTCAGCAAGTCACCACTACAAGATGAATTTAATGCACACAGGGGTCCAAGGATGGCTTGGTTTATTTGCATAAAGCTAGTTTTCACAATTCATTTCACAAACCTATTGACCTAGCAGTTTGAACTGAAAAACATCGTTATTGTTGAAGTTGTAATTATCCAGGGTTCATCCACCTCCCCAAGCCTCGCTTGGCTCAGTTTACCCTCACATTTCATCTTATACCAACTCCACCATATATATAAAATTATAGGGTTCGTTTTAAGTTTATATCTAGGCCTTTACCTTTCCAACACTGCACTCATCATCACATTCATACAAAACCTACCCGACTTAGGTGCCGCCCCACGAGATCTTCCTAATCCGCCGGTCTATACCCACTAAAGAAATGCGGTCGTACTCTGTTCGTTTCCTGTATAGCTTCCTAAGTCAATCCTTAACTGACCAGGGTCGGCGACTAACCGTTTCCAGACCCACCCATATTCTATTCATGCCGCCTAAGTCGAAATAGTTTTGTTGTATTAAGTTTTAGTTTTCGCAAAAGGTTTGTGTGTGGTGGGTGGCGCTCATGTCTCAACCCGTAAATCATCAATCACTCACATCGAGTGATCTCACATCCATAGTCATCTAGCATAAATATGGAGTGTAAGTATGTCTACAATAGCATTAATAAGCATTGTCAATAATTGACCACATATAAATAAATGACTCAGGTATTCAAAGGCATACAATATGTATAAAGGTAATCAATATCAAGGGCAGGCTACATTCAATTGTAGGTACGCAATTTATAAATAGCATGCGATTTATTTGTAAGCAAAACATTTAGATCAATATGTTTAAGGTAGGGAGCGTAATGACTTGCCTTTTTTTTTTTGAGAGGGCGTAATGACTTGCCTTGCTATCGGTACTAATGGTCTTCGAGGTATCCGCAACAGTTAGACAATTAGAAAACTCCATATGCGATCAGCAATAGAAAACCATATAGAATCCTCCTAATGCAGTACTGAATACCTCAAACTAATTGTGCCATTTGGTAGATCAAGATTTGAGATGAATTCCAGAAGTTGAACGGGTCTAATCGGAGTTACGGTTTGAATTTCCAAAGTCTAAAGGTTTATAAACCGAGGAGGGAGTACCATCGGGAAGGGAGGTGATTTAGACTTTCTGAGAGGACTCTGGGTTGCATAAAGGAGGTAGTGTGGACTCTGGTGGATGTGGGTGGAGGCTATGGTGGGCTCTATCTGGTTATTTCACCTATAGACTTTCATAAAGGGGACATCCTCATGGGTTCGGCCTAGGGAAGTATAAGGAACTTGTTCGGAGGGATGAAGGATCTAGTAGAAGGTACATGTAAGTGACTCCTAATAAGTCTAAAAGTTGGTTTAATAAGGGATTAAGGATGGCTGGCCCACATGTCATTGAGCTACTATAAAAGGGACTAGGAAGATCGTCACTATGCATGAGGGATTGATTAATGAAGGTGCGGCCCGCGTGGGTCCTGCATGTAAGTGTCTCTCTCCCTTTATCCTTCTCCTCTTCTCTTTCTCGGTTTCTCCCTTGTCTGCTTCTTTCCTCTCGTTCTTCTCTAGCGCAGCACAACCACGGAGGCAGTGTTTGGCTAATGGGTTAGGAAAATGATTCCCACCCACTAAAAGACATCTTTAAATCCTAACAATTCATTCATTCTCTTCCATTTAACCCTAACCCTTTATTCATTTCCCAATCCCAATCCCAATCCCACCCTTCATTTCCCATTATCCAAACACACCAGCGAGGGTGGCGAGGCTGGCACGGCGGCGTGTGGCGGTGGCCTAGCGGCAGCGTGTCGGGTCCCAGAACTAATGATTTGGAAACCGACATGTTTAACTGTATCAAGCCCTGGATCGGTAGATTGATACAGGTTCAACAATCTATATCTTCATTACATACATTTGATTAAGGTTTCAAAGGAGATTTCTTTATAAAATATAAGGGTATTTACAAGGTTGTGGCTAACTATTACAGCAAAAGCTATAGAATGACTTAACTCTAATGTTTGGCTATAGACTTAAACCATCTATCTAATCTATACTTGAGAACTAAGTTAGAATGAGACTAACTTGTATGATTGAACTCCCAGCTTCGGTAAGAACATCAAATAGACTCTGAAAAAGTGGGGTTGAAGCAAGGGTGAGTACAACGTACTCAGCAAGCTATTATATTAATCAATAATGAATGCATGAAATGGTAATATTTGTATAGAGCTAGGTTTACTTGCAGAAAGGCTGAAAATGTAGAAGTAGAAAGTCTATGATGTTTATAATGCAACATTATTTAATAAAATTTGGAATTATGTTTCTAACCAAGATGCCATTGTGAGTCCCAATGCTCGATAACTGCGAGCACGGCTATTCGAATAGTTTTAAGAATATTCATACTGCAGTAGATGTACGCGTTACCCGCAATCCATGACGTGCCAAACACATTAGCCTTGTCATGGCAAAGCTTTTCGGTTACTAACATCAGTGGTACCTGTTCCATGAACTCTAGTCCCCATGCGCTCTGAACGTAATGTTATCAGCAGCGAGAGGAGTTCTGGCGTTCCCGAGGTCTTTAGAGAGAACTGATTGTATGACACCATGTCATCACAGGGTTCACAAACAATTTGTGCACAATTCATCTCATATATTTACTGCGCCTCGGTAAATATCACAATTGCCCTTCGCGGCATAAATTTGCCTCCTGCGCGAGGACTTAAATAAGAACCACTACACAGAGGTACCACCTTTGCTAGATAACTTAATCAGCTAGGTCTATGCCCATACAAGAATTGCGGTCGTACTCGTATGTTCTTCACATGTACTTGGCAGTCTTATATCGGTTGGAACAGTACTAGCCACCCGGAAATCAACCATTTCTACCGTACTGTTCCAATCTAAGTTCATTATATTTTATGCAGTCTAACTAAGCATGGCTAAACAAAATCTAGCATATATCTGGTTTGCTATATATTCAGGTTATGCATTCAAAATCATATATGGCTAATGCATAAGATACTAGAGATATAGAATATAGGATTATTATGCTCAAAGGGGAGGAATAATAACTTGCCTTGCTCCAACGCAAATAAATCCAAGATAGACAACCTGATTATCCGATCCTCGAAATACCACAGGTTGTCATCCAAAATACAATAGACTCTACTTGAAGAAGAGAAAGAACTAAATTCAATAAAAGCCATGAAATGTCAAAAGAACAATAAACGGCTAGAAGGGCTAGGGTTTAGGGTATAAATATCTCCTTTATAAGGTATATAGGTTATCGGGCTTATATTAGTTATATGATTTCTAAAGGGTTTGAGGCTAAGGTGAAGGGAGGATCAAGCAACTAATGTTGCTTATATTTTATGTGAAAGCTTTGATTGGTTGGAAGGATGGGAAGTAGCTAGTTTGGATAGTTGTCTTGGTTAGGCGGGTATGTGGCTAGCTAGGATTTGGTGGTGGTAGGTTCAGGTAGTATCATATCTAGGGTTTGGTTATATGGGAGTTAATTGTGGTGTAAGACAATATATCGGCTAGGTTCTATATTTTATGTATGGGTTCTGGTGGGTGTAGAGTAGGTGGCTGAGAGTATGGTGGATAGGCGATACTGGTGGGTGTGGGACTTATCAGACGGTTGGAATTTAACTAACAAGGTGTCCGCTAGAGTTTGGTTGTATACTAGTCGATGCTAGAGCATAACGACTAGATTTGGTGTCTTCTATAGCCGGTGTCAGCAGACAGCATATCGGCTAGAGGGAATAGGAGGTGGGTGCAGGTTTAGTAGGGCGGAAGTGTTACTCCGACAACCGTGAGTGGCGGCGGAGCGGCTAGGATCACACAGAGCTCGAGAGCTAACTGTGCGGCGTGCTGTGGAGGTCGATGGGATAGTGAAGCTCCGACCGCTATACGCATCGAGGCGTGGGGTGCCAGGAGCAGCACTTCGACCTTGGGTTTGGTTTATGCCGGACTTTACAACCAACGGTTCGACGTCGGGGATAGAAAAGCGCGAACGTCCCCATGAAAGGCATAAAGTTCCAAGTTCCAGTCGGCGACTTTTTAGTGGCTAAGGGGTAATTGGGATGAAAGAAAATATTTGAAAAGTCAAATATAAATTCAAACGGTATTTGAATATATTCAAATAAAATCTTAAAATAGCAAATTTGATATCAAAATGTAGATTTTGAATTTAGATGAATTTAGGTCCAAGTTTCACTGGAATCGGACCTACGGTTTAGGAGATATGGGCTTCTAAAGAATAGAATTTGCATTAAATAGGGAAATTACGAAATAGTACTGTACGGGGGCCCACCTGTCAGTTCTTTGTCTCTTCTTCTTCTTTTCTCTTTCTTCTTCCTCCTTCCTTCCTTCTGCTTCTTCTCTTCCAGCCGAGCAACAGAGAGAAGGGAGAGGAGGCGCGCCGATGCTCCAGTGGCGGGGAGGCGCTGACGCCGGCGGTCGGTCGTGTTCCCGACTGCCACGCACCTAGGGATGGAAGTGGCCGGAAAAGGGAGTAAGGGAAATAGCCGGAACGGCGGATGCAAGGTCGTGAACAGGGAGGAGAGAGAGAGCTCCGGTGAGGTTTGATTCAGAGGTGGAGGAAGAGGGGAAAGGGGAAAAATGGATTCCTCTCATCGAGGCAAGCTCTATGGCGCGAGGGATTGGCTGGTATTGCTCCGGTGAGGGAGATCGGCCGACGGCCGGCATGGGGAGGAGAGAGAAGAAGAGCTCAGAGAGCTCGGATGTGGGGAAAAAATAGAGGGGTTCGTTCCTTTATATAGACGGCGAGGGGCGGTAGCGTAAGGCGGTTGCAGAGGTGGTCGTCGACTCGGTCACGGCGGCAATGGCGTGGAGCAAGAGAAGACGGCGCCGGCTTTGTTCTCTCATTGGTCGGCGACGGCGGCGCTTACACGTGGTGGCCGCGGTATGGTTGGGCGGCGGCGGTAGATGAACACGGCACGGCTACGGTGGCGGCGCGACTTGGCGGCGACGGCAAGGCAGCGGCGACGGCGCACAAAACTGTGGGCGACGGCGGCGCAAATCACAACGACGGCGGCGATTGCGCGTGCGTGCGCCACGCACGCCCATAGGAGAAGAGGAAGTAGAGATGGCAGTTTTGCCCATTTACCCGTTTACCCGCGGGTAAAAACCCTAATAGAGCTGGGTTTGTTCTTCATTTAGTACCCATGGGTATTTTTTTGGGTCAAAACATATACCCAACGGGCACACGGGCACGGGCATGGGTAGTCACTACCCATGCCCGCTTCGCCCGTTTACACGCGAAACCAACTGACATGTGGGCCCTCAGTCAACTTAGTATAAAAACCACCGTCTAAAATCTTTAGGGTTTCTCTCCCTCCGGCCTCCTCCCACTCCCACTCCCAGCCGCCTCTCCTCCCACTCCCAGTCCCAGCCGCCTCCCAGCCTCGACTCCTCCTCCCAGCCACCCCGGTCTCCGCCGGCGCCCCCACCCCCGCCGCCGGCGCCCCCACTCCCGCCGCCGGCCGCCGGGCAGTCGTCGCCGTGAGGGGACGAGAGAGGACGGGAGGGGCTTTGCCTCACGGCCGCAGAAGGGGACGGGAGGGGCTTTGCCTCCGGGAGGGGCTTCACCTCTGCGCCGAGCACCCCTCCGGCCGGTCGTCCTCCATCCAGGCCCCCTCCGTTTGCGGCCGCCGTCGCCGCTGCTTCCTGCCTCCACTGCGCCGAGCCGTGGTCCCCCCTCCCCCCGGTCGCCGCCGTCTCCGGTCGCCGCCGCCTCCGGTCCTCCGCAAGGTATTCCCCTTCTTTTCCCCTTCTATTCCCCTTCTCTCCTCTAGATCTAGGTATCTATTTTTTTCGATCTAGTCTCTCCTGATTTTGATCTATTATTTGTGATATGATTGCTAGTGATTTGAACTAATGGCAACTCCAGCAAGCAGCAGCAAGCATACAAATACTCCGGCGAGTAGCAGCCGGCGTGCTACTCCTCCGGTCAGCAGCAGCCAGCCTGACCGTGAGCAAGCCTCACAAACTGCTCCTCCTGTTGGTGTGGATGCATCTGCAGAACATGCTGAACAGGAAGAAGAAGAAGAAACTTTACATGCGATGGCTTGTTTGGCTGCCTCAAAACTATGTCATTTGAAGTTTGTTGATTGTGCTAAACTATGTCATTTGAAGTTGTGATTAATGAACTTGTAATGCTTGTATTGAACTTGGTACTATTGTACCATTTCTTTAAATTCTTTAAATTGTGACATTGTCTTTGCTTGTGGGAAACTGGGAATTATAGTTGAACTGATCTTGGACGGGTAAACGGGCATACCCGCGGGCACATGGCGCCCGCGGGCAACGGGCATGGGAAGTACTCCTTGCCCGTCACGTAGTAACGGGCATGCCCACGGGCATAAATTACCTCGCGGGCACGGGCATGGGTAGTCACTACCCGTGCCCGTCGTGCCCGACTGCCATCCCTAAGAGGAAGGGCGGCGGTTGCACTGGTGGGGCTGGGCCGACTTGGGCCGAGGAAGTGAGAGGAAAAGAAGGGAAATTCTGCCCGCTTTAAAGAGAAAGAAAGTCTAATTTTCATAGGGGTTTAATCTAGAGGAGAGTTTGTGTTTGGAAGGAATTTGGGTGGCTAAGTTTTACAAGGGATTCGAATTCGGAGAATATTTGAATAGGAAGGTTTGAAAGGAAATTATATTTGGATATACTTTCCAGAGGAGATATTTTCTGGTTTATTTGAGCGCAATATCTTTAGAGGTGGAGTGTGAGGGATTTTATTTGGAAGCACTCAAATAGGGAATAGGAATATTCAACATTATAAATAATGGGCTCCTAATTTAGATATATTTTGTTAGCACAAGGGCAATTATTATGATATTGCTAATGTTGTTATTCTTATGCTGAAAAGGAAATCAAGCCACAGGGAATAATTTGGTGACTAGATCAAAAGGAGAAATTTAGATCGAGAATTAATGATAGGTTTAAGATCAAAGGATGGATTAACAATTAATTCCAATGGAATCAAAATTTCAGTGGTTTAGGTTCAAGGGTAATATGGGAAGGTTTCTTGAACCATAATTTATAAAAGGGTTTTTAATTAAATTGAAATAAAGGAAATTTTACAAAAGAGGGTTTAAGGTGCAAAATCAAATCAAAGTAAATACCTTGGTTTAATAAGATCCATTTTAGAATAAAAACCGCGAAAGATTTTAAATAGCAAAGAGGATTCTACGCAAGTTAATTTTTTTGGAGGTCTCTCTAATTATATTTTTCTAGGTTTAAAAGGGTCAATAAGGACATAAGAACCGGCATGATGCATTTTCAGGATGTTACACAGCGCAGTGGGGGAGGAGGCAGGGACGGAGGGGAGAGGTGGCGGCGATGATGTCTGGTGGAGGGCCGGCGCGGTGCATGAGGGCTGGGGAAAGGGAGGCCGGTGGTGGTGGAGGGATGGGTTGGAGATCGGCAGCGATGGGGGAGGCGGGTAGTGGTGGCGTTTGTGCGGGCTGCCTCGGGAGTGGTGGTGAATCATCCGGCCGGCCACGGTTTCGCTTGGCCGTGGCTTCCAGGAGCAGTGGCAGCAACAGCGACGGGAGGCTTGCACTGCACGGTCACTGCCAATTTCGGTGTGGACTCCGGCCGGTTGTGGTGAGGGCCTCGATCGGTGGCGATGGATGCGATGGTCGGCGTCGGCGGGGCTGGGTGTGTTGACATCACACTATCAGAGGAAGCCAGCCAGGCTTGCAAGGTAAAGCTCCACGCTCCTCCTCCCTTTTCGGTGTGGATGGATTCTAATACTCCCTCCGTTTTAAAATGTTTGACACCATTGACTTTTTATTAGTACGTGTTTGACCATTCGTCTTATTCAAAAAATTTAAGTAATTATTTATTCTTTTCATATCATTTGATTCATTATTAAATATACTTTCATGCACACATATAGTTTTACATATTTCACAAAATTTTTTGAATAAGACGAACGGTCAAACATGTGCTAAAAAGTCAACGGTGTCAAATATTTTGAAACGGAGGGAGTATATATAGCTTTGTATTCGGTGTGAGCTCCCTGGCTGGCTCTCATGGTGTTTTCGGTTTCTGGGGGAAAACTCGGTGGATGGGGAGTTTGTTAATTTGGGTACGGTGCAGGGGAAGGGTACGTTGTTGGGTGGAGCCCTCGACTGTGTTTAGTTCAGCGGAAAGTTTTGATTTTGGTTAAAATTAGAGATGATGTGACTGAAAAGTTATGTGTGTATGACAGGTTGATGTGATGGAAAAGAACTGAAGTTTGGATCTAAACTTTGGATCTAAACACAGCCTCGTCTTGATGGCCGGCGTCTGCTTGCCCATGAGTTGAATTAATGCTGGCAAATAATTGTTGTGGCTTGCAGGCGTTCTATCCAACACCTCCTTTCCTTTGCATGCTCATGTGTTGGCTGAGGGAACCAAAGTAGACTCTGCCTGAGAAGGGGCTGCTATGCTAGGTTAGCCGTGGTTCTGAACATGCTAGGTTAGACTTGCTGTGTGTGATGAGTTGGGCTGACAGAGAAGGGTGGCGGCCTGGTTGTAATAGGAGATTTTCTACTTTTGTGGGGATTTTAATAGGAATGACGCTTGTATTTGAGCTGGCACACATACAATATATTTTTGTAACGGGACTGTATAATTGGACATTTATTTTGGCTCTGTACTCGGACTGTATATATGGAACTTGCGGTTTGAATTGAATTGTGTAGTGGGACTGTATAATTGGACTGGATTTGGTTTGGCATTAGAATTAGAATATGCACCAGGATTGAATATTCACTGCTGGAGAAGAGATCTTTGTCGGGTAGGGGAAAAACCACAATTGTCCCGGTTCACCAAAAAACCGTCCTGGTTTATAAGTCTCGGGAAGTCTTCTCAGGCTACCGGGACTAAAAACAATTTTTAGTCGCCGGTTGTCAGGGTGTGTCACCCCCGTGTTACCAACCGGTACTAAAGATGGCAACTTTACCCCCGGTTTGTGTTACTAACCGGGATTAAAGATCACGGTAATTTTTAAGCCCGGTTGGTAACACAAACCGGGACTAAAATTCCATCCATATAAAGTCTTCTTCTTCCTCTAGCTAGCCCGAGAAGACTTCATAAATTTGTTGAGTTTGAGGGGAGGTGCTGCCAAAATTTTTGGTAATTTTGTTTTGGTGAAAATATACATTTTGGAGGTGTCTAAAGGTTAGCAACTTCATCCTCCTCTACTTTGTGATTAGCATTTGTATTTAGAGATATGTTTTGTATACTATTTTGCCTCTAGAAATTTGGGAATGGGAGATGATGAGAGAGAGTTTGTGTAGGGATGAAATAATATAAAAATTTTGTTTATCTAGAATTTGGGAAAAAAAACTTTTGATAAAAGAGATGAGAAAGAAAAAGATAGAAAATTATATGAAAAAGAATAGAAAACTTAGTTAATTTAAATTAAATTATGTAAAACAAATTAAATATTTGTTTACAACTTTAAAATGATGGGGAATGAAAACATGAATAATTTGTGGTATTATTTTATAATCAAATTTGATTATTTAGAATTTGGAAGAAAAAAACTTGTGATAAAAAGATGAGAAAGAAAATGATAGAAAATTATTGTAAAAGAATAGTGCAGTAAGTTAATTTAAATTAAAATAAGTACAACAAAATAAATATTTATTTACAATTTTTATGTGGAATGAAAACATGAATAATTTGTGGTATTATTTTATAATAATATATATAACTATTGTTAATATTGTTTAATTGGTTTGAATTTCGTGGATTATTTTTTCATGATTTTTGTGCTTTTTATGTAGATGGATTGGCAATGGATGCGGGCAGACCGACGGTCAAAAGAGTTTATTGATGGCTTGCATAATTTTCTGAAAGTGGCAGAAGCTAACAAGCAGAATAATGGTTTTATCCGTTGTCCATGCACTAATTGCAAATACTAGAGAGAGTATTCTGCAGTTAGAACTATTCATATTCACTTGTTTGAGACGGGCTTTATGCCGAGCTATAATGTTTGGACCTCGCACGGGGAGCAAGGGGTTCAAATGGAAGAAGATGAAGTAGAAGACGAGAACATTCCGGACTGGGCTCAGTACGATGGATTTGAAGGAGATACAACGTGCGAGGTGGAAGGGGCTGTTGAAGATATTGACGTTGACGATGATCTTGGTCAGATGCTGCAAGACATCAAGGAGGACTGCGAAAGTGAAAAGGAGGCTCAGAAATTAGAGTGTATGTTAGCGGATCACAAGACGCCGTTGTACCCAGGCTATGAATAGGGGCACAAAAAATTGGGTACAACTCTGGAATTGTTGCAATGGAAGGACAAAAATGGTGTCAATGACAAGGCATTTGGCGAGCTATTGAAACTAGTGAAGAACATTCTTCCGGAGGAAAACAAATTGCCCGAAACAACATACGAAGCAAAGAAGATAGTCTGCCCTCTAGGACTTGAGGTTCAAAAGATTCACGCATGTTCGAACGATTGTATCCTCTATCGTGGTGAGGAGTATGAGAACCTAGAAGCATGCCCGGTCTGTAATACACTACGATACAAGATTAGAAGAGACGATCCAGGTGGTGTTGACGGACAGCCTTCGAGGAAGAGAATTCCTGCTAAGGTAATGTGGTATTTCCCTATAATACCATGGCTCAGACGTTTGTTCAGCAACAAAGAGCATGCAAGATTGATGCGATGGCACGCAGAAGAACGTCAACAGTACGGGATGCTGAGACACCCCGCCTGTTAGTATTTCTTAACGACATTACTAGAAATATAATTCCCAGCAATGACGCAGAAATACTCCTGGTATATTATGGTTACAGAGTTCATCCGCAAGCGCACGGATATACCATTATAGCATTTCACCCGAGAGTATTCCAAGGGTATCGTATTTATTTTATCCCGTGGGAAGATCATGTAGAGAGAACTCAACTAATTATTTATATATTACTTGTGATAATCATATTCTAAGCAGGGGTTAAGATAATCCAATGGTAGAGTGACACACAAGCATTAACAACTCATTCTCGTAAGAAATCATCTAAGCTAAGCGGAAAGAAAAGAGGAAGGAAATATATTCCTATACTTCTAATATACATAGTGTACATACATTCTAGTTAACTGATATACTAGCTAATACCCTCTATCCGATGCCCTCCTGGTACTTCGAGAAGCCACCCCTGACTGCCGAGTTCCTTACGACAGCCCGTCATGACCATACAACCGGGGCTAAATACGGAGGAATACACTCCCCAGGAAATTAACTTAGGATTATATACCGGCGCGGAGGAATACCCGTACTGAGCTGTCACCATCAACGGCCCACCTCTCATCCGCAATATATAACCCCAAATAATGATATCCCGTAATCTAGACACTACGCCTAAACTACCAGATACTACTCTAATATCATCGTCATGACATAGAGTAATTGCATATGCAAACATTATACCCGCACCAAAGCATCTCCTAGATAAGCTAACCGTATATTCAGTATAACATGAACATGATGTAAAGTAGGTATTCATATACTCGGAAAGTATTTCAATACCATAAATGTATATAGAAGAGTATTCTAATAAAAGTACAAATCTTACAAAAGAGAAGAGAAAAGCTACTAGAGCCATACCCAAACTCTTCCGAAGGCTTCCGGACTCCTGATTTCTACTCTATTCCTTTTCCACCAGCTAGATACTACTAAACTAAGCTTGAGAGAAATGAGAGAGCTATTGCTTGAGGTGTGTGTTGAAGTGAAGAGAGTGAAGTCCTTATATAGGCCGCCAATGACGGTTGTGGCAGTTGGAATGGTCGGAATTGCCCTCCAACCATCATTTTGGAGTGATCCACGCCGTCCAGCCAAAACCTGGATCCAACGGCGCTAGGGGAGGTTCGGCCGAACCTCCTGGTTTGGCCGAACCAGGGGTCGGCCCATCCTGGCCTAAAATCGGCAGGTGGCCTCCTAAACTTCTCCACTCCGCAGACTTGTGAATTTTGGCCCAATTCATCGTGTCAATTCTGAGTTCTTGGCCTATTCATACATAAGTCTGATTCTCGGCATCGTCCGATTGATCTATCGTCTGTGTTGAAGTCGATTCTCCTCCACTTTAGTGTTATTCTCTGCAAATGATTAGTATACCTAATACTAGTAGAATATTATTATTCTAACATGTTTATGCATTACAAGCATCACTAGTTCTCCTCTATTTTAGTAATATTGATGGTCGAAACTGATCGATAACGATCGTCAACACCGCCGATGGGTCGCAGTGGCGAAACATCGATAGAAAGTTTGAAGACTTTGGAAAGGATCCATGAAACGTAAGGTTCGGTTTAAGTACGGATGGCATGAATCTATTTGGAGAGATGAGAAGCGGCCATAGCACTTGGCCTGTTACGATGTGTACCTACAACCTCCCCCCTGGCTATGTATGAAGAGGAAGTATATCATGATGCCGATTATTATTTAAGGCCCAAAGCAACGTGGTAACGCCATTGATGTGTACCTGTAACACCCTAAAAAAAAGAAAAAAAAGAAAAAAAAGAAAAAAAAAGCAAGCAGGCGTGCAGGCCTTGGGCCTTTGCCGGCCCATGCATGCAGCAGCGCAGCAGATAGCAGCAGTAGTAGCAGCTCGCGGTACTGTAGCAGTGCGTGGCACTGTAGCAGCCGAGTTTAGTACCACCTCGCTACTTCAGCTAGAGCAGCAGCAGCTTATAAGGATGGGAGCCTGGAGGCTGTTAACTCCGGTTCGAATCTTTTGCGTGAAGCGAGGACGAAAAACGCAGCGAGTTGCAGTGTTAGGTGTAGTCCAACTAAATGAGATGGACCAATACCGACCACTGGTCGAAGATCTCAAACTGCTGTGGAAGAAAGAAGGCGTCCTCCCCGTGTGGGATGAGGACAAACAGGTGGAATTTAACCTACGAGTGTTGCTGCTCGTAACCATCAACGATTGGCCTACCCTTAGCAACCTATCCGGACATTGGCCTACCCTTAGCAACCTATCCGGACAGTCAAACAAGGGGTACAAGGCTTGCACCCACTGTTTGGTCATCGTCGATTTCTTGTTGCGACCCACTCTGTCCGGAAGAAAGGCAAGCATTTCGAATAGAAGGCGGACCACCGTTAGAAGCCTATATTTCGAAACGGTAAAACCATGTTCAAAATGGTGAAAGATCTGAAAGTAGTGTTTGGAAAGGGACCTGGCAACCAACCCATTGGTGGAGAAGGAGGACGATGTCCCGGAGCCCAGCCGGATAGGCTAAACCTACCGCGGCGGTGTGGTGGTAGGGGATGCTGGTAGCGGCGAGCGTCAGCCTCGTGGACATCGAGCAACCTCTGAGTTTCGATGGCGTGGGGACGACGCGCATCGAGGTGGGCGTCAACGCAGCCGAGGAGGCTCAACAGGACTTGGGCCAAACCTCTGTAGCTTTGCCCATGCCGCCATCCCCACCCTCTCCCCTCCTCAACTGCTCCCCTCTCCGGTGTCGTCATCGAGGCCGAGACTGGTGGTGGTGCCGGTGGCTAGATCCGAACCCTTCGGCCTCCGCCTTCGCATGGCTTGGTCCGACGCCTCAGATTCGGTGCTGCCATGGCTGGTTAGGGAGGAAGAAGAGAGCTCACATCAAGGGCACGGAAGGGAGGAGTAGGAGAGGACATATCATGGGCAATGCCGGCAGTAGCAGGAAGATATGATGGATATGCGATGCGGGTGAGGAGGTGATTGAGGGGAGCACTCTCGCCCCCGCCCCTCGATGGCGTGAGCTGCACATCAATCGCAGGGAGAGAAAGAAGCGTGGATAGCGCAATGGATACCGCGGGGCGTGGATGGGCACGCGACAGTGGTGGCGATGAAGGCTTGCGTTAGCGCGGTGGGGATGGGGAGGGTTCCGAATCAGTGATTTCACCGTATCGCAAGATTCAGCTGCCTACTTTTATCTCTAGCCGTTGGATGAATCGATCGGATTTAGCCTATTGATTTCACCCATTAGATTTGATTTCACCTGTTGGATTGCAAGGGGTGAACTCCTCCTTTTTATATTAGTATAGATATAGATAAGTCACAACAATCCTAATAGTCCTAATAATTCCTCATATCATCAAGTCTTAAAATCATACATTCACCACATTTCATCTATTCATCCGATCACATGCATTTCATCTATTCATCTGTTCATCTATTCATCCACATGGGCGGCACGATGTAGGACTAACCTTAGCACGGTGAGAATGGCCGGTGTGGCTCGGTGGCGGGCTCGGTGGAGGCGACGCAGGGCTTGGTGGAGGCGGCGGGCTCGGCGAGGGAGGTTGATGGTGGCGAAAGAGGAGTTGGCGGTGGAAGCGGGCTCGGTGGAGAGTGTCGCCGGTCGGTGGAGACGCCGGTCGGGCAGGTGGCGTCGGGCGTCGGAGAGGAGGAAGCGACGACAACGAGGAAGGACGTTACCGGGCTCGGTGGGGGTCGGTGACGTGCGTTGGTGAGGAGGAGGCAGCGGGCTCAGTGGACGGCGTCGCCGGGGTCGTTGGCAGCGGCGCCGGGCTCGGTGGAGGCGGCGGCCTCGGGCTCAGCGAGGAAGGCGGCGGCGCCGGGCTCGGTGGAGGGCGTCGCCGGGGTCGGTGGAGGCAGCGGGCTCGGTGGCGATGGCGGCGGACTTGGCGAGAGAGGATGACGGCAGCGGTAGGGTTGTATGGAGGCGGGAAACTGTAGCGGGACTTAGAAAAATTTTCGATCCGATCTGAGAAACCCTAGTTATAGTAGAGTGATGAATCATCTCAAACGGGCATTGCCTTAGGGCCCGTCACAGATGAGTCATCGGTGATGGGCTCCATACTAATGCCCGATTGAGATGACATTCAGGCCCGTCACGGATGACTCATCTGTAACGGGCCCTAAGATAATGCCTGATAGTGATAGATTAATCTCTATCGGGCTTAAACTAAGGCCCGTCACCGATGACTATTTTTCCATTTTTTCCATGAAGTCGTTATATTTGTAAGTGCAAAATATATAGCTGCAGTGTAATAATTCATTTTATTAGTCATAATACATTTTCGGATAGTAAATGATTTCAAATGGAAATATTGTCAACAACAAAGTTGTAGAGCCTTTCAAGATGTACAAGTTTTATTTTGGTCATTTTTCTATATAACTTTTTTCCCAACAGTTTTAAATTGATTTTGAATATATGACAAATCTAAACAGCATTTGTAAATACTAAATGATTTCAAATAGAAATATGGTCAACAACAAAGTTGATCCTCTCATCAAGATGTACAACTTTTATTTTGTTCATTTTTCTATATAACTTTGTTCCCAACAGCCTGAAAATGAATTTGAATATATGACAAATTTGAACAACATTTGTAGGTACTAAATGATTTCAAATGGAAAAGCTAGAAACATCAAAGTTGTACAACTTATCAAGATCTACGACTTTTATTTTGGTCACTTCTTCATCCGACAAAGTGATAGTACCAATGCTTACAAAATTGACATGTTCACAAAAATGACATTGACATATTCACAAAAATGACATTTCTCAAAATTGACATATTCACAAAAATGACATTGACATATTCACAAAAATGACAATATTCACAAAAATGACATTGACATATTCACAAAAATGACATTGACATATTCACAAAAATGACATTTTTGTCATATTGTCAAAATCAATTTCAAGCTGTTGGGAACAAAGTTATATGAACAAAAGACCAAAATAAAAGTTATAGATCTTGATAACCTCTACAATTTTGTTGTTGACCATATTTCGAAATCATTTACTATCCGAAAATGTATTATGACTAATAAAATGAATTATTACACAGCAGCTATATATTTTGCACTTACAAATACGAATACTTCAAATGGAAAAAAGGAAAAATAAACATCGGTGACGGGCCTTAGTTATAGCCCGATAGAGATATCTATCTTAATCGGGCATTGCCTTAGGGCCCGTCACAGATGAGTCATCCGTGACGGGCCTGATTTTCATCTCAATCGGGCATTAGTATGGAGCCCATCACCGATGACTCATCTGTGACGGGCCCTAAGGCAATGCCCGATTGAGATAGATTAATCTCTGTCGGCCTTAAACGGCGGCCCGTCACCGATGACTATTTTTCCATTTTTCCAATCAAGTTTTTATATTTGTGAATGCAAAATACATAGCTGTTGTACAATAATTTAAACAACATTTAAATTAGCCATATAAATGACTACACAACATATTTAAATGACTACACAACATTACCAATTTCAATGTATGACATATTTAAACAACATTTGTAATAAAACAAAATTAGCCATATAAATTACTACACATATCAAGTCTTTGTAATAAAACAAAATACTTCATTCATTACAATAAATAAGTATAAATGCATCATATCGGTCACAAGGTTATGCCTTCCGTATGATCTGAATGAGCATATGACACAGGCTCTTGGGGATCATCGTCAAGGTCAATGTGAGGTCTTACGTGAAGATTCTGGTTGTATTCTTCTTCATCGACGACGTTGTCAACTCCTACAATTCGGCGCTTTCCATCCCTCACGATGTGCATCTTCTTGTTTGAAGAGTCTTTTATGTAGAATATCTGCTCGACATGTTTCGCAAGTACAAATGGTTCATCGGCGTATCCCTCCCTTGATAGATCTACTAAAGTGAAACCTTCCTTGTCGGCTTTGACACCAGTGCGTAGATTCACCCAACGGCAGCGGAACAAAGGATCCTTGAACTTGACGTAGTTTAGCTCCCAGATCTCCTCAATGCGGCCGTAGTATGTGTTTGAGCCAACTTAATCCTGGAATGCATCTATACGGATGCTGCTGTTTTGCACTGTGCTTTTGTCATCTTGTTTGACGGTGTAAAATGTGTATCCATTTATATCATATCCTTGCCATATGTCTACGGTCCAAGACACATTTGGGACATTCATGGACATTGTCACACGATTCTTGAACCATTCGTTGAACCGAGAATTATGTTCTCTGTTAATCCATGCATTAGATCGAACCAAGTTCTCATCTCGGATTTTCGCTAAGTGCTCCTCAAAGTATGGGCCAACTTCTGCCATATGTTGGAGCACAGCGTAATGAGCCTGCGGCGCGTAGGACGCTTGATCGAGCCTAATTCTTTTCCTTCTGATTGTGCCAACACCTGACAACCTTCCTTCGTGATGAGACGCAGGATCTCCGATAGGATTGGCATCAGACATGTAATTGACGCAGAACTCAATAGCCTCCTCGGTCGTGTAACCTTCAATGATGCTCCCCTCGGGTTTAGCTCTGTTACGAACGTACGACTTCAGAACTCCCATGTACCTTTCAAACGGCCACATTTTCCTTAGAAAAGCCGGACCACATAGTTTTGTTTGCTTCACCAAATGAACAGGGAGATGAACCATTATATCAAAGAAAGACAGTGGGAAAAACATCTTTAGGTGACATAGGGTATTCACAATATCGGTCTGCAACCCATCTAGATTTTCTGGATCTATAACCTTCTGTCCGATTGCATTGAAGAAGGCGCACAAACGTTGGATCGTGTGACGCACTTTCGGTGGTAGAATGCCTCTGATAGCAACTGGCAAGATTTGTGTGATTAGCACGTGGCAATCGTGAGACTTCATTCCAACAAGTTTTAGATCGTCCAATTTAACATACTTACTCATCCTCGCTGAATAGCCTGATGGAACTTTAATATCCTTCAAGCATGATAACATTGCGATTTTCTCATCCTTCGACAATGTCACACCCTGAAAATTTAAAATATATAAATTGTTGTTTAAATGGAATTTTTAGAATTTATTTTAAAAGCCTAGAAGAGAAGATCTAATTTTAATTAATAAATTCCAATATAAAATGGGGCCAGATAAAATTTCATTAAATACTTTGCTTAATTCTATAATTCCTAGATTTTTCTGGGATTTATTTGAGCTAAGGGAGTATTTTTAATAAATGGAATTGCATTTAAGAAATAATTTAAATTGAAAAAGGTTTTAAAAGTCTTCTTTTGGCTTTGGGCCGAAAGCCGGCCCAAAACCTCTCTTCTCTCTCTCCTCGGCCCAGTCCGGCCCAGTCCGCTGCCGCGCGCGCGCCCTCGCTGTCGCTGACAGGTGGGGTCCACCTGTCGGACCCATCGTCTACCTCGCGCCGCCGCCGCCCGAAACCCTAGCGCGCCGCCGCCGCCGTTTCCTTCCAAATTCGGCCGCTCCTTTCCGTTTCCGGCCGAATTGATAGAGGGGAAATGATCCTCGGGATCTCCTCTACCTTTTCTCCTTTGGAAGCTTTGGCTAAATCGGCTTGGAAAGTGTTTGATTCGAGTTTGTTTCGGATCGGTCTCTCTCTCTCCGAGCCCGAACTTTCCTTCTCGTCGCCGGTCGCCGTGGGCCTTCGCCGTTGCCTCCTAGCCCCTTTAAAAGGACCCCCGGTGTCTCCTCTACCCGCCGCCACCCTCGCTTTCGCCTCTCGTCGTCGGAAACGCCCTAGCGCCGTGTGCCCTAGCGCCGCCGTTGCCGCCGTCGCTCCAGCCGTCCTTCGCCGCCGTTCCGGTCGTCGCCGTCGCTCGGGAAGACCGTCGTCGTGGTCGCCAAGTCGTCGCCGTCCTCGTCCGCCCCTTCGCCGTCACTGTAGACCGCCGGAGCACCGTCGCCGTCGTCAAGCCGAAGAGCGCCGCCGCTTCTTCTTCGTTGCCGTCGCCGTCCGTTCCTCTTCCGCCGCTCTTTTGGTCACCGGTGAGTTCGCCGCGTCGCGCTCTACCCGTTGGTGTCCTCCGTTCGTGCCGAAGCGCTGCCGTTCGCCGGCGAGCGTGCACCGTCCGAGCCGCCGAGCCGCCGCCGCCGGTGGTGACGTCACCGCTGACGTCATCGTCGCCCTCTCCCGTGAGCCGGTCGTGGACCGATCGATCTCGGCCGTCCGTTTTGGATCAAGTCGATCTCGGCCGTCCGTTCGCGTGAACCGTCGCCCGTGCGCCCGGTCCACCGAAACCCTAGCCCGCTGACGCAATAAATCCTCTTTTCCTTTTCAAAAATAATTCATTATTGCGTCATAATTCAATTAAAATCAATTTAAGTGTTTTAATCTGATTAAATATTCAAAAATTCATAACTAATTCATCTTAGCTCCGTTTTAGTTGGTTCAAGTCTCTAAATTTTTATAAAATTGAGATCTACATGTTAAAAATATCCACATGTACTGTTCATGCTTGTTTATGTGCTGTTTTGGTGATTTTTCTCTTTTCTGCTTAGATTCCGTCGTTTCCGGAGAGTCCGTTTTCGCCGGAGAAGAGTTTGAAGAGTTCCAAGGCCAGCAAGGCAAGTCACACAGATCCCAAACAACCCTTTGAGCATGTTGATCCTATTTAAAGCTATTGTTTCCATTCAACTATTGCATTTATTTTCGAATGCCATTGGGTGGAATTAACCTATTGTTTGTTATAGCCCTTTTGTTCTTGATTACTTTATTCCTTGATACCTTGGGTTATTATAATTTGACTAGTTAAGCTTTATTTATATTGGTTCAACTAGATATTAGATATAATTGCTTAGCCCTGCTTAGAAACATTAGCTCACTATTGGGATAACTTATGACTCACTATGACTTAATGATGGCTTAATGATAGTTCACGATGGTCAATCGTGATTGGTTAATTAATTAATGTGCCAACTAAAACTTGATAATGGTGGGTTGTGAGCACATGGTTTTGATGGTCGTGCTCATGACAATTAAGGACCGGTTCACGAGTTTCGGTTGTGAAACATTAACCGTGCCAACCACAAGCCAGCGTGGGCAACGGCTTTATCTTTTGTATAGCATGGTTCATTGCGGGGCACCAGACTGAGAAGTGGCGGAGATAAGCCCACGGGGGTCGCTGGGGAGTCCATGCCTTGTTTTTAAGGGGGTGATTATGATCCAGGAAAGGTGCGCTGCAGTGGATTGTGTTATGCAAGGGGTATTGTCACAACTCCTTTCCGAGGTACCGTGGTGGTATTGAGGCACATGGTGACATGATGTGGGGTTGTGTCTTGTGGGTACAGTGGTACACCTCTGATCAGAGTAAAACTATTCGAATAGCCGTGCCCGCGGTTATGGGCGGGTCTAACAATGTCTTTCGTGATTAGTCCCACACTTCTCACCCTAATAGAAGATGCTATAATTGGTAATAATTTGATTAGCTCCTGGTTTGGAATGGTACATTCCTGGTTTGGAGATAGAACTGTGCAGCCGGGATGGTTGTTCAGAATGGTTGGGCCTATACAACAGGGTATGTTGTATAGCGTTGGATTAATATTGTTTAATACTTAACTGCTTTATTAAATTCTCAAATGTTTGTTAAATGCTGCTTTTGCAAATGCAACCCTACTATGCCATCCTTTGTTATCCTGTGCACTTGCATATTTGCTGCGTGGCTTGCTGAGTATGTCATATACTCACCTTGCAATCATTCATCAGAGGAAGAGTTCTTCAGTGAAGCCGATGGTGTGGAGGATTAGGTGTAGCCATGGTCAAGCTGCCTGTGGAGTGAAGCCGTCTGCGCCGTTTATCTTATTTTCCGCTGCTTAGATCTTTATTGATTGAGAGTAACTATCTACCTCTGTAATGACATTTTATTCGCTTTTTAACTAGAGTAATAATTGTACTCTATTATCAATTTGTTATTGTGTGCCTCGGCTGATTCCTGGACGAGGGTTCACACACATGTAAGCGCTTGGAATTTTGGATAGAAATTCTGGGCGTGACAAGTTGGTATCAGAGCCCCCTTGACCCTAGGTTATGCCAAATGGTTACCCATAGAAGCCCTCTAAAAATATTGGAAAAGTAGAACTGTTCTCCTCCCTTTCTCTTTTAATTAAACCAAACTAATGGCACATGCACTTCATAATCTCTTTTAATGGTTCTCATTAAAAATTTATTCCAGTGTTATTAGTACTGTACATCTATTACTGTACTAATGGCTCATTTTACCAGCAAAAGTTTTACAATGTTGTTTTATTTAATCTTGCTGCAATAAAATAAATTTAGCATGATGATTTTATAACTTTCTTTTATTTCTTTTGAAACCTGTTGTTCAAAAGTACAAAAATTGTAACTTTGTTTCCAACTGTTTCAACTTATCTTGCAAGTTTGGTTTACTTTATTTACTTACCTTTTTACTTTGATTTTCTAACTTTATTCAAATTAATCCAAAAACTTGTGCTGTTAATTGGATAAATGTCTTAACCCCCTCCTTTCACTTGTCTTTAGATGCCGCGCTACAAGCCTGAGTACTTGTTTGGTGTTGAGGGTTTTGTCCAGGAGTTGAGTACGATGTCCTTTGTCATTGGATTTGGGACTGCCCCTTTTTATGCTCAGATTCCTCATGATCGTCATGAAGAGAAGTGCCGAGTCAAAGTCACTTTGAACAGTAATAGTGAAGATATCCCCTCAGTGATGTTCGAAGCTGGAGGAAGAAACTACATCCATGCATGTCAGGAGGTGGCAAGGATCGCCATAGGAGAGCTCCGTGATCGCTACAGTGATCAGTTGGCCGACACTGAGTATCGCTACCATCCTCGCCAACCACAGGGAAGTGACCGTGGCAGCTACCTTGAGACTGAAGGAATTGAGAATGATGCTACCACAAGGCATTTGGTCGAGATGCTGTGGGCTATGGATGAAAGTCGTGCGGAGACTGTGTTAGCGGCTCAAGATCGTGAAGACCGGAATCGTGGTAAGATTTGCAAGTTAGAAGACAAGGTGGATCGTTTGGAGAGGGAACTAGCTGCATTGAAGGGAGAAGCACCGCCGCAGAAGGCTAGGATTCGTCTCACCGCAAGGAAGAGAGCTCTATTTGTCCCTCGCTATCAATTGGCGCCAAAGGTTCGTGTGGTGGAGAAAGAAGTTGCCCCAACCCTAGCAGATCCTCCGGTCATCATCATAAGTGATGATGAAGAAGAAGAATCCAAGCGCAACCATTCCAAGATTGAGTGGGAAGCTACTCAAGATGATGAAGACGAGCCGAACGAGCCTTCAATCGACCTCCGATGCTCGGAAGAACTAGAGTGACTTGTTAAGCCGTTGTCTTAGATCGTTGTGTTAGTTTGCTTGCTTTAAGTTTGCTTGTGTGTGTCTCGCATGTGATTTACATCAGTGGTGGGATGTAAGTGCATGCGTTTGTTTGCTTTTGAGTGTTAGGAAGTTGGTGAGTTTAGAGGTGTGAGAGTCTTCAGTTTGTAATAATGAAACTCACTTAAGATCAATAAAAGTTAAATTAATTCTCTGTCCTAAGTAGTTTTCCCCGGTTTCTCTTCTTGTGCCCTGTCCATGCCAGATAGTGAACACTCGCAGCAACGGGAATGGCCCCAACAACAACAATAACAATAACAATGAAGGGAACCCAACCCTTGCTCAAGTTCTTGCTCAACAGACTCAGTTAATGAACATGATGATGCAGCAACTTCAGAATCAGCAGAACCAAGGAAATAACCATGCACCTCCCCAGAACAAGTTAGCAGAATTTCTTCGTGTGAGGCCGCCTATTTTCTCTAGTACCTCTAATCCTGTTGAAGCTGGTGATTGGTTGCATGCCATAGAGAAGAAGTTGGATTTGCTTCAGTGCACTGATCAGGAGAAGGTCTCATTTGCATCACATCAGCTGCATGGCCCTGCTTCTGAATGGTGGGATCACTTCCGCCTGAACCGGACTACTGCTGAACCTATCACTTGGCTTGAATTCACCGCTGCTTTCCGGAAGACGCATATACCATCGGGAGTGGTGTCTCTCAAGAAGAAGGAGTTCAGGTCGCTCACCCAGGGATCTCGCTCTGTTACGGAGTATTTGCACGAGTTCAATCGTCTGGCTCGTTATGCTCCGGAAGATGTGCGCAATGATGAAGAGCGTCAAGAGAAGTTCTTGGAAGGACTTAATGATGAGCTTTCTTACCCACTCATGACTGGAGATTATTCTGATTTCCAGAAGTTGGTGGATAAGGCTATTCGTCAGGAGGACAAAAACAACCGCATGGAGCAGAAGAAACGCCGGATTGCTCAATTCAAGACACAACAGGGGAATAATCAGAAGCCGCGTCTTACTTTAGGACCCCAGACCATGCCACATGGAGGTTCTTCATCTGTTGTACGTCCGCAGCGTCAGTTCTTCAACAACAATGCTGGCAACAACATCTGCAATCAAGCTCCACGTCCTGTTGCAGCTCCAACACAGCAACAACCTTCCAAGAGGGAGCAAGGCAGCAAACCCGTGGTGTGTTTCAACTGTGGAGACCTAGGACATTACGCTGACAAGTGTCCGAAGCCCCGACGTGTGAAGGTTGTCCCTACCCAGAGCAACTCTACCGTACCAGCGTCAAAGGCTCGTGTCAATCATGTCGCTGCTGCAGAAGCTCAAGATGCTCCAGATGTGATTTTGGGTACGTGTCACGCCCGGAATTTCTATCCAAAATTCCGAACGCTTACATGTGTGTTAAACCCTCGTCCAGGAATCAACCGAGGCACACAATAACAAATTGATAATAGAGTACAAATAAATAACTATTTAATATTCGCAAATAATAAATTATTACAGAGGTAGATAGTTCCTCTCAAAGAATAACATTCTACGCAGCGGAAAATAAAACTATAACAAACTACGGAACAGCTATGGCGACTCCACTCCACAGGCATCTTAACCAAGAACAAGCCTAATCCTCCAGATCATCACCTTCACTGAGATACTCCTCTTCTGATGAATGAATATTGCAAGAATGAGCATATGACATACTCAACAAGTCACACAGCAAATATGCAAGTGCACAGGATAACAAAGGATGGCATAATATAGCTCATTTGCAGAAACAGCATTTAACAAATATTTAAGAGAATAGTAAAACAGTTGTATAATTAATCAATATTAAATAAACACCATACAACACACCCATGTTGCATAGGCCCAACCACATTTGAACAACCAACCCCAGTTGAACAAATTAAACCTCCAAACCAGGAATTATCCATTCCAAACCAGGAGTCAAATTAATTACCACCTTATTACCATTAATGAGTAGTGTGAGACTAATCACGAAAAACATTGCTCAACTCACCCATAACCGCGGGTACGGCTATTCGAATAGATTAAACTCTGATCAGAGGTGTACCACTGTACCCACAAGACACAATCCCACAACATGTTACCATGCGCCTTAGTACCACCACGATACCTCGGAAAGGAACTGTGACAATACCCCTTGCACAACACAACTCACCACAGTGCACCGTACCTGGATCATAATCACCCCCTCTACAACCAGAGGCATGGACTCCCCAGCGACCCCCACGGACTTCTCGCCGCTTCTCAGTCTGGCACACCATAATGAATCATGCTATTCAAAAGGTAAAGCCGTTGCCCACGCTGGCTTGTGGTTGGCACGGTAAAAGTTTCACAACAGTAGCTCGCGAACCGGTCCTTAATTGTCATGAGCACAACCATCAAAACCATATGCTCACAACCCACCTTAACCAGGTTTTAATTATCAATTAATTATCATCACACGATTAACCATCGTGAGCTACCATTGAATATAACCATAATTAAAATAATAATGTGACATAGTTTATAATTAATCCCTTTAATTAGCTATGTTTCTAAGCATGGCTAAGCAAACTTACATATAGCATTTAGCTGAACCAATCCAATATATAAAGTTCATGCTAATCAAGTTATAACCCATAGGAAAATAAGATCATCTTCGGCCATTAATTAATTGGGAAAGGTTCACCACCCGATGACATTCAAAAACAATGCATAGTTGAAATAAAATAATAGCTTTAAACGGGTTCAACATGCTCAAAGGGTTATTTGGGATCTGTGTGACTTGCCTTGGGCTTCCGCAAACGCTTCGGAACCTTCCTCAACGGAAACGCTCTCCTCCGGAACGTCGGAAACTAAAGCAATTAAACAAAAATCAACAAAACAGTACAAAAACAAGCATAAACAGTACATGTGGATATTTTTAACATGTAAATCTTGATTTTAGAAAAATTTAGCAACTTGAACCACCTAAAACGGATCTACGGTTATTTAGTTATGATTTTCCGAAGTTTTAATCTATTAAAAGAAATTGGAAAAAAAAGGAGATGATGACGTCGGCATGACGTCATCAATGGCGGCCGGCTCGGATGGCGACCTCGCCGAAGCTAGGGTGGTCGGCCGGGGTTTTGGAGGACACCTACACGTAGAGGGCGACGACGCGAACCCAATGGTGCTCACCTATGCGTCAAACGACGACCGACGACGGCCGGCGACGAGAGGTGGCAGCGGCGGCTTGGACCTCGCCGACGGCGGCGAGCTACGGCGGCCGGCGACGAAGGGGAAAGGGCGGCCGAGCTTGCTCACTCCTCGGCGCACCTAACGGCGGCGAGAAAAGGCGGCGGCGATGACGCAAGCGGCGGCGCGGCGCGGCTGACCGACAACCGGCGACGGCGACGGCTAAAGCGACGCGGCGGCGACTCTACGGAGCACGAGAGAACTCAGGAGATGGGGGAAACGAAAGAGGGCGACGAGGCGGTCCTATTTATAGCCTTGGATTGAAGAGATCGGACTCCTCCCGCAAGAAATCGATCCGAGAACTCAAAAACTCGGTTTTGGAGATAAACTCGAAAACGAGTTTGATTCAGGCAAGATACTCAACGGATTGCTCCGATTCTTGAGGGGAAAGATAGAGGAGAACGAGAGGATCAAAACCCCTCAAAAATCCGGAAGAAAAGAGGCCGGATTGGGGCGGATTCGAAGCGGCAAAGGCGGCGCGGCGCGCCCGGCTCGGGCTTAGCTTGAGGCCGGCCGGAGGTAGGAGATGCTACCGACATGTGGGCCCCACATGTCGGTGACAAGAGAGAGAAGGGCGGTGGTGGCGGCAGCTGGGTGGGTTGGGCCGGCGTGGGCCGGCTTGGCCGCGCGGAGAGAGAAGATGTTGGGCCGAATTCGGCCCAACGACTTAAGGGAGGGCTTTTGGAACTTTTTAAATAAAATAATTTGTGAAATGTTGTTTCAATTATTAAAAATACTTCCCTTGCTCAAACAATTCCCAGAAAAATCTAGAAAATAGAGGAGCAAGTATAGTATTTAATAAAATTTTATCTAGCTCACTTTTATGTTGAAAATTTTCCTAGAAAATTAGGGTTTAGCTTGTAGGCTTTTAAAATATTTTCTAAAAATGATTTAAAATATGCATTTTTAATTTAGGCAATTTTTAAGGCGTGACAGTACGTTTCTTGTTAACTCAGTTCCTGCAACAGTGCTTTTCGATTCTGGTGCTACACATTCATTCTTATCTATGAGTTTTGCGGGAAATCATGGGATGAAAGTAGAAGATCTTAGACGTCCTTTGATGGTTAGTACCCCAAGTAATCAAGCACTCTCTTTGCAACGTAGCCCCTCTGTCAGAATAGAAATTCAAGGATTACCATTTCTGGCCAATCTTATCCTGTTAGAATCCAAAGACCTTGATGTCATCCTAGGGATGGACTGGTTAGCCAGACATAAAGGTGTGATAGACTGTGCTAACAGAAAAGTAACTCTCACCAGCAATGATGGTCGAGTTGTAACTGCTCATGCATTGTCTTCTGAGTCTTTAAGGTCAAGACTGAACCAAATAACTTTGGAAGAGATTCCTATAGTCCGGGAGTATCCCGATGTGTTCCCAGATGATTTACCTGGTATGCCGCCTAAAAGGGATATAGAGTTCAGAATAGATTTGGTACCTGGAACAACTCCGATCCATAAGAGACCTTATAGAATGGCAGCCAATGAATTGGCAGAAGTCAAGAGGCAAGTAGATGATTTGCTTCAGAAAGGATACATCAGACCAAGTTTGTCACCATGGGGAGCTCCGGTTATTTTTGTGGAAAAGAAAGACCATACCCAGAGAATGTGTGTGGACTATCGTGCACTAAATGATGTGACTATCAAGAATAAGTATCCACTACCCAGAATTGATGATTTGTTTGATCAGCTTAAAGGTGCCACTGTTTTCTCCAAGATAGATCTTCGATCAGGATATCACCAATTGAGAATCAAAGAGGAAGATATACCTAAGACAGCTTTTACCACTAGGTATGGGTTGTTCGAATGTACTGTTATGTCTTTTGGACTTACCAATGCCCCTGCTTTCTTCATGAACTTGATGAATAAGGTGTTTATGGAATACCTAGACAAGTTCGTGGTGGTCTTTATTGATGATATTCTTATCTACTCTCGAACCAAAGAAGAGCATGAAGAACATCTTCGCCTTGCATTGGAGAAGTTACGAGAACATCAACTATATGCTAAGTTTAGCAAGTGTGAATTCTGGTTGTCTGAAGTGAAGTTCCTTGGTCACGTCATCTCAGCCGGTGGAGTTGCCGTTGATCCTAGTAATGTGGAATCCGTAACCAACTGGAAACAACCAAAGACAGTTTCAGAGATTCGCAGTTTCCTAGGCCTCGCAGGATATTACCGGAGGTTTATAGAGAATTTTTCCAAGATTGCTAAGCCCATGACACGGCTGCTTCAGAAAGATGTGAAGTACAAGTGGTCGGAAGAATGTGAGCAGAGTTTTCAAGAGTTGAAGAATCGCTTGATATCAGCTCCTATTTTGATTTTGCCTGATCCAAAGAAGGGTTTCCAGGTGTATTGTGATGCATCCAAACTTGGGTTAAGTTGTGTTCTGATGCAAGATGGGAAGGTGGTTGCCTATGCATCTCGTCAGTTACGTCCGCATGAGAAGAACTACCCTACTCATGATCTTGAATTAGCTGCAGTAGTTCATGCGTTGAAGATTTGGCGTCATTATCTCTTCGGTACTCGTACAGAGATGTACACCGATCACAAGAGTTTAAAGTATATCTTTACTCAGCCGGATCTGAACATGAGACAAAGGAGATGGTTGGAATTAATTAAGGATTATGACATGGGAATTCATTATCACCCAGGAAAGGCTAATGTTGTAGCAGACGCTCTTAGCAGGAAAGGCTATTGCAATGCTACGGAAGGACGACAGTTGCCATTGGAATTATGCAAGGAATTTGAAAGATTAAATTTGGGAATTGTCAGTAGAGATTTCGTTGCAGCCTTAGAAGCGAAGCCCACTCTAATTGATCAAGTTAGAGAAGCCCAAATTAATGATCCTGATATTCAAGAAATCAAGAAGAATATGAGAAGAGGAAAAGCTATTGGTTTCTTGGAGGATGAGCACGGAACTGTATGGTTGGGTGAGAGAATCTGTGTTCCCGACAACAAAGATTTAAAAGATGCAATTCTGAAAGAAGCTCATGATACTTTATACTCCATTCACCCTGGTAGTACTAAAATGTACCAGGATCTCAAGGAAAGATTTTGGTGGGCAAGTATGAAGCGTGAAATCGCAGAATACATAGCAGTATGTGATGTTTGTCAGCGAGTCAAGGCAGAACATCAGAAACTTGCCGGTTTGCTGCAGCCTTTGAAGATTCCTGAATGGAAATGGGAAGAAATCGGTATGGATTTTATCACTGGTCTACCCAGAATGTCATCAGGCCATGACTCTATTTGGGTAATAGTCGACAGACTTACCAAAGTGGCACATTTCATTCCGGTAAAGACAACCTATTCCGGAAGTCGATTGGCGGAATTGTATATGGCAAGGATTGTGTGTTTGCATGGCGTTCCTAAGAAAATAGTGTCTGATCGAGGCAGTCAGTTTACTTCAAATTTTTGGAAGAAACTTCAGGAAGAGATGGGTTCTAAGCTGAACTTTAGTACTGCTTATCATCCGCAGACAGATGGACAAACCGAAAGGGTGAATCAGATTTTGGAAGACATGTTGAGAGCTTGTGCTTTAGACTTCGGTGGAAGTTGGGATAAGAATCTACCCTATGCAGAATTTTCGTACAACAACAGTTATCAAGCTAGTCTTCAGATGGCTCCTTACGAAGCACTGTATGGTCGGAAGTGTCGCACTCCGCTTTTGTGGGATCAAACGGGAGAACGTCAGGTTTTCGGGACTGATATCCTGAGGGAAGCAGAAGAAAAGGTGAAAATCATTCAAGAAAGATTGCGTGTGGCCCAGTCTCGTCATAAGAGTTATGCCGACAATCGCCATAGAGATTTGAGTTTTGAAGAAGGAGATTATGTTTATCTTCGTGTCACGCCTCTTCGAGGAGTTCATCGTTTTCACACCAAAGGAAAATTGGCACCGCGTTTTGTGGGACCTTATAAGATTGTCAGTAGAAGAGGAGAGGTTGCTTATCAGTTGGAGTTACCTCAATCTTTGGCAGGAGTCCATAATGTGTTCCATGTGTCGCAATTGAAGAAGTGTTTAAGGGTACCTACCGAAGAAGCTAATCTTGAACAGATAGAAGTCCAAGAGGATCTGACCTATGTGGAGAAACCAATCTATATTTTGGAAATAGATGAGAGAAGAACCAGGAATCGAGTTATCCGTTTTTGTAAAGTCCAATGGAGTAATCACTCGGAAGAAGAATCAACTTGGGAACGAGAAGATGAATTGAAGTCAGCTCATCCGCATCTGTTCGCCAGTTCTTCCGAATCTCGAGGACGAGATTCTGTTTAAGGGGGGTAGGTTTGTCACACCCTGAAAATTTAAAATATATAAATTGTTGTTTAAATGGAATTTTTAGAATTTATTTTAAAAGCCTAGAAGAGAAGATCTAATTTTAATTAATAAATTCCAATATAAAATGGGGCCAGATAAAATTTCATTAAATACTTTGCTTAATTCTATAATTCCTAGATTTTTCTGGGATTTATTTGAGCTAAGGGAGTATTTTTAATAAATGGAATTGCATTTAAGAAATAATTTAAATTGAAAAAGGTTTTAAAAGTCTTCTTTTGGCTTTGGGCCGAAAGCCGGCCCAAAACCTCTCTTCTCTCTCTCCTCGGCCCAGTCCGGCCCAGTCCGCTGCCGCGCGCGCGCCCTCGCTGTCGCTGACAGGTGGGGTCCACCTGTCGGACCCATCGTCTACCTCGCGCCGCCGCCGCCCGAAACCCTAGCGCGCCGCCGCCGCCGTTTCCTTCCAAATTCGGCCGCTCCTTTCCGTTTCCGGCCGAATTGATAGAGGGGAAATGATCCTCGGGATCTCCTCTACCTTTTCTCCTTTGGAAGCTTTGGCTAAATCGGCTTGGAAAGTGTTTGATTCGAGTTTGTTTCGGATCGGTCTCTCTCTCTCCGAGCCCGAACTTTCCTTCTCGTCGCCGGTCGCCGTGGGCCTTCGCCGTTGCCTCCTAGCCCCTTTAAAAGGACCCCCGGTGTCTCCTCTACCCGCCGCCACCCTCGCTTTCGCCTCTCGTCGTCGGAAACGCCCTAGCGCCGTGTGCCCTAGCGCCGCCGTCGCCGCCGTCGCTCCAGCCGTCCTTCGCCGCCGTTCCGGTCGTCGCCGTCGCTCGGGAAGACCGTCGTCGTGGTCGCCAAGTCGTCGCCGTCCTCGTCCGCCCCTTCGCCGTCGCTGTAGACCGCCGGAGCACCGTCGCCGTCGTCAAGCCGAAGAGCGCCGCCGCTTCTTCTTCGTTGCCGTCGCCGTCCGTTCCTCTTCCGCCGCTCTTTTGGTCACCGGTGAGTTCGCCGCGTCGCGCTCTACCCGTTGGTGTCCTCCGTTCGTGCCGAAGCGCTGCCGTTCGCCGGCGAGCGTGCGCCGTCCGAGCCGCCGAGCCGCCGCCGCCGGTGGTGACGTCACCGCTGACGTCATCGTCGCCCTCTCCCGTGAGCCGGTCGTGGACCGATCGATCTCGGCCGTCCGTTTTGGATCAAGTCGATCTCGGCCGTCCGTTCGCGTGAACCGTCGCCCGTGCGCCCGGTCCACCGAAACCCTAGCCCGCTGACGCAATAAATCCTCTTTTCCTTTTCAAAAATAATCCATTATTGCGTCATAATTCAATTAAAATCAATTTAAGTGTTTTAATCTGATTAAATCTTCAAAAATTCATAACTAATTCATCTTAGCTCCGTTTTAGTTGGTTCAAGTCTCTAAATTTTTATAAAATTGAGATCTACATGTTAAAAATATCCACATGTACTGTTCATGCTTGTTTATGTGCTGTTTTGGTGATTTTTCTCTTTTCTGCTTAGATTCCGTCGTTTCCGGAGAGTCCGTTTTCGCCGGAGAAGAGTTTGAAGAGTTCCAAGGCCAGCAAGGCAAGTCACACAGATCCCAAACAACCCTTTGAGCATGTTGATCCTATTTAAAGCTATTGTTTCCATTCAACTATTGCATTTATTTTCGAATGCCATTGGGTGGAATTAACCTATTGTTTGTTATAGCCCTTTTGTTCTTGATTACTTTATTCCTTGATACCTTGGGTTATTATAATTTGACTAGTTGAGCTTTATTTATATTGGTTCAACTAGATATTAGATATAATTGCTTAGCCCTGCTTAGAAACATTAGCTCACTATTGGGATAACTTATGACTCACTATGACTTAATGATGGCTTAATGATAGTTCACGATGGTCAATCGTGATTGGTTAATTAATTAATGTGCCAACTAAAACTTGATAATGGTGGGTTGTGAGCACATGGTTTTGATGGTCGTGCTCATGACAATTAAGGACCGGTTCACGAGTTTCGGTTGTGAAACATTAACCGTGCCAACCACAAGCCAGCGTGGGCAACGGCTTTATCTTTTGTATAGCATGGTTCATTGCGGGGCACCAGACTGAGAAGTGGCGGAGATAAGCCCACGGGGGTCGCTGGGGAGTCCATGCCTTGTTTTTAAGGGGGTGATTATGATCCAGGAAAGGTGCGCTGCAGTGGATTGTGTTATGCAAGGGGTATTGTCACAACTCCTTTCCGAGGTACCGTGGTGGTATTGAGGCACATGGTGACATGATGTGGGGTTGTGTCTTGTGGGTACAGTGGTACACCTCTGATAAGAGTAAAACTATTCGAATAGCCGTGCCCGCGGTTATGGGCGGGTCTAACAATGTCTTTCGTGATTAGTCCCACACTTCTCACCCTAATAGAAGATGCTATAATTGGTAATAATTTGATTAGCTCCTGGTTTGGAATGGTACATTCCTGGTTTGGAGATAGAACTGTGCAGCCGGGATGGTTGTTTAGAATGGTTGGGCCTATACAACAGGGTATGTTGTATAGCGTTGGATTAATATTGTTTAATACTTAACTGCTTTATTAAATTCTCAAATGTTTGTTAAATGCTGCTTTTGCAAATGCAACCCTACTATGCCATCCTTTGTTATCCTGTGCACTTGCATATTTGCTGCGTGGCTTGCTGAGTATGTCATATACTCACCTTGCAATCATTCATCAGAGGAAGAGTTCTTCAGTGAAGCCGATGGTGTGGAGGATTAGGTGTAGCCTTGGTCAAGCTGCCTGTGGAGTGGAGCCGTCTGCGCCGTTTATCTTATTTTCCGCTGCTTAGATCTTTATTGATTGAGAGGAACTATCTACCTCTGTAATGACATTTTATTCGCTTTTTAACTAGAGTAATAATTGTACACTATTATAAATTTGTTATTGTGTGCCTCAGCTGATTCCTGGACGAGGGTTCACACACATGTAAGCGTTTGGAATTTTGGATAGAAATTCCGGGCGTGACATTTTCTCATCCTTCGACAATGTGTGGCAGGCTGTCACGTCCTGATAAATTCATCCCGAAATAAAAATCATCTTCTAAAAGGAATAATAGAATTAATTAAAATTCGAAAAGAAATTGGCAAACCCTAAAATACGTACAAGAAAAATTCAAATGTGGCCCGGAGAATTTTTGTTAAATTCTCCTTGGTCTAAAAGGAGCCCTCAAATTTTAGTGGAATTTTCAGAGCACAAATAATAATTGAGAAGAAATAAACCAAGTTGAAAAGGTTTATAAAATGAAAAATCTCTAAAAGTCTTCTTTTCCCCCCCTCCTCCCTCTTGGGCCGGCTCGGCCCAATCCCCTCCCTCTCTCTCCTCTCCCCCGCGGCCCATCGGCCTCCTCCCCCGCGCGCGCGCCGCTGACAGGCGGGCCCGCCCGCCGCCCTCGCTGACGGGTGGGTCCCACCTGTCATCTCCCTCCTCGCGCCGCGCCGCCGCCCGCCCGTGCCCTAGCGCCGCCGCCGCCGCGGATTCCGCCGCATCCCGCCGTCCCCGCGCGCATTAAAGAGGGGGAAATCACTCCCCGTGATTTCCTCTCCCGTTTCCCCCGTTTTTCCCTCTCTCTCTCCCTCGGATTCGTCCGATTTCCATCCCGCAATCGTCGCCGGCGTCTTCAATGGCGGCCGAGATCTCCGCGCCCGTTTCCTCTCTCCCCGGCCGCGCTCTCCCCCTCCCGACGCTATTTAATCGTCCCCCGTGCCTCCCTCCTCCGTTTCCGCCGCTCGCCGCTCTCTCTCCCCGTCGGAATCGTGCCCGCGCCGTCGTCCTCTCTCTCCGCCGTCGCCGCCGAGCTTCGGTTCGCCGCCGTCGTCGCTCCGGTCTTCCTCCCGACTCGGCGCCACCTCCATCGGCTTCGCCGCGTTGTCGCCGACCCCGTCCGCCCCTTCGCTTCGCCCGCCGACCGCCGGAGCTCCGTCGCCTTCGTCGTCCCGAACCGCGCCGCCGCGTTCCTCCGCTCCGGCCGTCGTTTCCGCCGTCCTCGTTGTCCCGGGGTGAGCCGTGGACCGTCCCTCTCGCTTCCCTCTCCTCTCCGCTCTCTCGGGCGCCGCTCCGCCGCGCCGGTGGTCGCCGGCGGTGACCATCGGGGCGCGGGTGCGCCGTCTCCCGTCGGCCGTGCCGGCGAGGCCGCCTTCGGGCGCGCCCCGCGGCTGCCAGGTGGGGCCAGGCCGTCAGCCGCCCGCGCCCGCGGGTGCGGCTGACGCGTGGGACCCACGGCGCCGGTCGCCTCCAGCCGCGTGCTCCCGGTCCACCGTGGACCGAGAGGCTGACGCGTGGGCCCCACTTCCGTGGACCCGGTCCGCGCGCCCTCTCTCCCGGCTGACGCAATAATCCGATTTTTTAATTAAAATTTAAATGAAGAAATTCGCAAATATCCATTTAAAGAGCATATAAACTTCAAATGGCCATAACTTGGCCATTTGAACTCGGAATTGGACCGTTCAAGTCTCTAATTTTTCCTTAAGAAGTCAAGAACCCATTTTTGTGCTTTGTTTCTGCTTGTTATATGGAGTTTATTAGAGTAAAAGCCTTTTCTTTTCCGTTGGTCATGTAGACGCTGCAGCTTCGGAAGATCCGCTCTTCATGGAAGTTGAAGCCGGCGTTTGGGAAAGTGAGCAAGGCAAGTCACATCATCCTTGAGCATATTGAATCCCAGTTTATAAAATTATTTTGACTTAAATTATTGCATTATCGCTTTATTTAAATTCCCGCGTTGTCACTGTTTTATTTAGCCATGCCTATTTACCTTTGTTATGACCTTATTATTGTTATTGTTATTATTATTCCTTGTTCACCCTAGATTAAACAAAACCTCAACTAGTGGACACTCTACTCATGGCACCACTAGTTTAATTTTAGGTAGATGCTTCGCTGTTTAATTAGGTAACATTAGGTGGTTTTACAACTTTAGACTTTGGGAATTCTCATATCATTTGGACACTATGGAATGGTTAGCTTATGTTGGAATTGGACACACACCTCCCCCTCTATTCAAAACCCCCAAAATGGTTTAGGCTGGGCTCGAGGTGCGTGGTTGGGTTTTGTTAGTCGTACCTCGGGTACTATAAGGATTAAGCTTGGGCCTCTGTTGCAAAGCACTACCGTACTTCCACATGTCTAGTGGGTAAGGCTTAGTTTGTGGCTCAGCCTGGTTATAAACAAAAGTACACGGATTGGAGATGGATGAAGTCGGGGGTCGATGGACATTCTCCAGGGCAAATGAAGGCTACACGAGCTGCGGCCCGGTAGTCGAGATGTCATGGCAGAGGGTTGGTGCCCTGCTGCTAGGGGGCTCAGTCCTGCCTGCCTGTCCCGGGTGTCCCGGCCGTAGGGGGATTGGGTCGGTACTCTTGTTTATGGCTAGGATGGGTTGGGAACTATGTCACGTCTTCCGTCCGTATACCGTGGTGGTATGTGGCACGTGGTTGCACGTGAGGAAGATGTGTCTTGTGGGTAAAGATGTACACCTCTGATCAGAGTATAATCTATTCGAATAGCCGCACCCTCGGTTATGGGCAAGCCGAGCAATGTACCCAAGTCAGTGTTTTAATTCTTAAAATTTGCTCAACAACTAAAATGTGGAATGGTTGGCCTGGGTTGGCTTGGGACGAGCTGGGACCCAGGGTCGGGTTGCCAGTTCGGTCTGAATCATCGTAGGCCTTGGGTTAAGGCAGGTTCGTGAGGGTTCACGGCCTTGTTTAATAATACTGTGTAGCTCTAGGAACGTCTTTATAAAATGGCTTTGGGCAACTAAGTGACTTTTAAATGCTGTTTACTGCAAAACTTAACCCCTATATTATTATCCCCTTGTACTCCCTTGCATTAATTATGCATCTCCGGTGTGGCTTGCTGAGTACTGTGGTTGTACTCATTCTTGCTCAATCTTTCCCCTCTTCAGTAAGAGAAGCTTTGGAGAAGATGTCTTAGGTGGAGTCCTGGCTTATACCCCAGTTGAGCGCCTGTGAAGATGGAGCCGTAGGCCCGCTAGTCCGCTGCTGTTTATTTTTGATTGTCAGGCCTGAAGTGCCTTTGTAATAATGTAAATATTATCGATATAATAAAGATGTGTCTTTTATATCATGTTTGTGTGGTGTACCCCGGCTTTTCCTGGGACGGGGATTAATACACTGGCGTTCGGGAAAAGGCAATTTTCCCGGTCGCGACAAGCTGGTATCAGAGCCATCTCGACTGTAGGATAAGCCAAGTGGATAAAACCTAAGGACATATTTTAAATGAAACTATTTGCGAAAGTCTCTTTTCCTCCTTTCCCCTAATGCTGTTTGCAAAAGGTTTACTCCCTTCTTCCTTCTTCGGATTTCAACTAGTACTAGTTGGTCAGCTTTGTGAAGAAGAAGATGTCGTCAATTGTCTGCCGAAGCTCCAGAAGGCTGCAGGGTCCGCTAGTGAAGTGAAGTAAGCAGTGAAGCCAGCTGTGAAGCAGGAGTGAAGATCTTGGAGAACCCGTCGCAGAACCTAAGCCACCCTGTAGGGTAGTGTTGTTAGTCGTGTGTTCCTTGCTTGTGTGTGTAGCGCGTGGTTTGCATCGGTGGGTTGTGATGTAACCATGCTAGGTTGTTTGCTTAATCAACTTGCAGAATAAGCCTAACATACATCATAACAGCAAAAGACTTAGATCTGTTAAGGTCCTATCCTTAGTTTCTAATCTGTCTCTCCCCTTTGTTTTCCCTCTCTCCCTCTCCAAACCTTTGCAACAGATGGCTGACAATGAGAAAGGCAATAAGGTCAGAAGTCAGGACATTGGTACCTCAAGCTCCCGAGTGAATGAAGCACCAGACACCAGTTGTGTGACACTGGTCCAACACCTGATTAACCAGAACCGATTGCTTATAGAGATACTACAGCAGCATCAGACGCCAATTCTGAACCTGAGTCAAATACAACCTCAAGTGCAGTTGGAGGCAGTCCAAGCACTCACACCACAAGTCAGCATGCCGCCAGCATCCCGAAGGACCCATGGTGACGTGCCACATGTTGACCCAAAAGAAGCAAGTAACATTTGCTTTATGTGTGATGAGCAAGGGCACTATGCAAGGGAGCGTCCTCAGCAGAAAAGAAAAACACCAATGCGAACCGAAGATGAAGTCCGTAAGATGATCATTACCAGCACAGAATGGCCTCCACCAGGAATGACAAGACGTCAGAGAAGAAATACCTTCCGAGGTGCACCACAGTTGACAGAGCATCTTTTAGCTAATGGAGGTAGAGTGTCTGATAGTGAAGATTCAGATCAAGTCTCCTCAGATGATGAAGATGAAATGGAACGTAAGGCATGCTCTCGTTGTGGAGAAATCGGTCATGTCGCCAGCTCGTGTGCCACTATATGCGTTCATTGTGAGGAAGACCATCCACCCGACAGGTGTCCAACGAGCAGGATCACTTGTTTCTTTTGTGAAGGAACTGATCATGTACCAAAAGATTGTCAATTCAGTTTTCTGCTGACGAAGAAGATGGCTAACCAACCCGCCAGTTCCAACGGAGAGAAGCCTCAAGGCAACACCAATCCTCGCCAAGATTACAGTCTCAGCTTAAAACCAGTGCCAGGACAGAGGAATCAAAATGAGAAAAGAAAATGCCGAGTCCGGGAAGATATCTGTTGCTTCAATTGTCAAGGAATGGGTCATTTCGCCGACAAGTGCCCAAAACCGAGAAACATAGCTGCCAGCACGTCAGTCCACGCAACTCCCTGCAATCGGAAGCTTGCTCCTCAGCGAATTGACATCCATGCATCCCGAAGCAGTCCTATAGCCCGCGTTGCAACAGCTCCAACTCCAGCGAGTGCATTACCACAAGGTGTCAATGCTCAATTTCAGCCCCAGCCATCAGTTGACAAGACAGAGGCCAGTATCGGCATTGTACCTTTGGATGTTCCAGCACAGCAGCCAAGAAATCAAGTACAGGATGAAGAACCCAAGCGTAAGAAAGTTATTTACAACGGTAGTACCTGTTAAGGAAGCAGACGTGCCAATCGCCAAGTGGTCACTGGAGCAAATGCAGTACCTGTTAAGCCTAGCGCTAGTCAGAAGCAACCATAATACTCTTATATCAGTAATCATATACTTATGTTTTATAGTTGTTCCCCGTCAATCATGTAATAACAGAGAAACATGAGATTATGAAGGAGTTTGATAAGTTTATGAAGGATCCATGTTAAGATTGCAAGTGCGGTGAGTTGTGTACACTTTGTTGCTGATTAGGGAGACCTAGGGTCTCATTTCCGTAAACTCATAATCTATTATGAATCAAATAACCTCGCGATTGATGGCGAAGAAAATCAAGTGATCAACCCAAGAGACATTTGTTTGGACTAAGAGTTTCAGATGTGTCTTCTTCGGATCAAAGGCATGCACCCGTTGTGGAGAAATTGGACACGTTACTAGCATGTGTCTCACACTCTGCACTCCCTATGAAGAAGACCATCCACCAGGGGAGTGTCCCACTCGCAAGGTGACATGTTTTCTGTGCGAAGGAGCAAACCATGTGCCCAAGGATTGCCAACTCAGTGTGTTGTTGACCAAGACCGCAGAAATCCAACGAACAACCCTACGATTGTCTCGTCAGCTAGTCAGCTCCAACAACAACATCGATGATTATCATCCACAGCACCAATGCTCCTCTTGCTCCACCTAACTCTGCAAAAAAAAATCATGGCAATGATACCTTCAGCACTAACCATTCTCTGCACCGACAGCCTCAGCAAAGAATTGTCGTCGATGAAAGAAGTTGTGTCTCTCCCCGACCTACTCCAGGCCAAGCAAAGGGCAATCAATCTCAGGAGGGCGATACCAAGCAGAAGACCGTCATCCGCTTCAAACAGCAATCAAAAGGAAGCTTCTCCTGTGAATGATAGCATTATGCAGTCCTATCACATCATCACAGAACCAATCAAGGATGCAGTCACTAGAACAATGCCCGCTATATCTCTCCAGAATCAAAATGAGCAGCCACGCTTGTGGTTTTCAGTTCGCTACCTATCATTGTGCAGTCGAAAGTTTGCAGCAATCACGTAATTCATAAATATAATCATGTCTGTAAACAGTGAGCTTGCTATGTTTAGAGATGATTCATGTTGAGGATACAATGTACCGATGATAAGCACCTTCCCTTTTTGTTTAAGGCAGTGCCTTGTATTCGTGTAATAAGGGAGAAATGTGTAATACAGACAAGTTTTAAGAGGATTCTTTTGAAAGATGCGGATATGTGATCATGTGTATAATTGTTTACTGACAAAGGAGACCTAGGGTCTCGTGTCAGAGGAACTATATTCTAACCTCGAGTTAATAACCAACCTGTGGATGGAAAAGAAAAACAATTAAACTGTGTTGGGTTAAAGAGCCAACGAGACAGTAGTTGAGGATAGGAGTTTGGATACGCCTTTTACAGATCAAGATAAGGATTGTTGGATGAAACCCATAAGGGTACCTGCCATGCCTCTACATTGATAAGTTCGGATATACCTGCAAACAGTTAAGAAGATCCAGGAGACATCAATGTTTGAGAACATAGTAGTCGATGGTTGGTAATTAGTCTATCAAGTATCAGAAGAGGGTCAAAGGTGATATGGCAGAAGAACAATATGGATGCTCCCCATCTCGAGGAAGCACTAAAGATGATCATCGGCAATTAAACCCTAATGACATAGATACAGATAGCAAGCAATGTGTTTCCCTGAAGGAAGTCAGTGCAGCTTTTTGACGAACCACATCAAGGTTTCACGGAAAGGCAGCAAGCCAAAGGACCTCATCGTCCCCAGAAGCGTCCGCAATCCACATCAAAGAATACCACCTGTTAGAGATAAGCCGGAAGATGATTGATAAAAGAGATTGGCAAAGATGTTCTCCAGCATGAAAGAAGTAGGCCGAAAGGTGATTGATAAACAGAAACATGCTCTGCATCGCTCAAGGAAGACCCCTAATTGTAATTGCCCCGCAACAGTCACCTTGTCATTAAGTAAGCAAGATGACCTAGGTAAAAGTGTTTTTATGAAGGCAAAGAGTGAAATCTTCAACTCGGTATCAGATGCTACACGGAGTGAAAAGTGCAAGCACCGGTTACCAGGCAATGCCATGACTTGGGAGATGATCCAATGGGAAAGAACACATCAAGGTTAAAGGTGTAAAGGAATACGTTGAATGCTAACTGAGGACAACCTGAAGATAATAAGGGGAAGTAAACTGAATGTAAAGAAAGTGAATCCGAGTTGCTTGTTCGTGAGGGCTATTCCCAGTTATGAATCAAGTGATATGTTCGAAGATAATCTACAGAGGTCAGATTAAAAGCACATCTAACAACGAAGCCTCAGATTTGACAGGGTAATGATTAGACAATAACAAATCCAGCAATAAAGCCATTGGAGAAGACGTCAAAGTATGTCAAGTGGGATAAATTGGTTCTCTTGGGAAGCATAACTTATAGTTAGAGTGGTTGACCCTTGCATCGAATAGCCGAAGTACCTAGCACCGGAGACCAGGAAAGCTAATATGAGACAGTTGATGGCAAGTTAGAAGTGAATGACAAGCATGATATTCTTATGATGACAAACATAGTATCCTAGTAATGACAAGCTAGTGTTGACGCATGACGTGAAGTGGTAACTTGTCTGAGGTTGACTCCGAAGATATGAATCATGAGAAGTTCTGGAACGGAAGCATCACTGAACTACCGCAACCTAGTCTGAGTCAGCCAAAAGGTGCACCCTGGTCCAAGTCAGGTGAAGAGAAGATTCCATCCGCAACAGGAGGTCAAGCCAAGCAGTTCCGAGTGGTAAAGTTTTGCTGGAAGTTTGTCAAGACGCAACGGAAGAAGTCAGACAAGAAGAGAAGACCGCCCAACCTATCTTCTTGCTAGCCTCCTCGAATCTCGGGGACGAGATTCTTGTAAGGGGGGTGGATTTGTCACGTCCTGATAAATTCATCCCGAAATAAAAATCATCTTCTAAAAGGAATAATAGAATTAATTAAAATTCGAAAAGAAATTGGCAAACCCTAAAATACGTACAAGAAAAATTCAAATGTGGCCCGGAGAATTTTTGTTAAATTCTCCTTGGTCTAAAAGGAGCCCTCAAATTTTAGTGGAATTTTCAGAGCACAAATAATAATTGAGAAGAAATAAACCAAGTTGAAAAGGTTTATAAAAAGAAAAATCTCTAAAAGTCTTCTTTTCCCCCCCCTCCTCCCTCTTGGGCCGGCTCGGCCCAATCCCCTCCCTCTCTCTCCTCTCCCCCGCGGCCCATCGGCCTCCTCCCCCGCGCGCGCGCCACTGACAGGCGGGCCCGCCCGCCGCCCTCGCTGACGGGTGGGTCCCACCTGTCATCTCCCTCCTCGCGCCGCGCCGCCGCCCGCCCGTGCCCTAGCGCCGCCGCCGCCGCGGATTCCGCCGCATCCCGCCGTCCCCGCGCGCATTAAAGAGGGGGAAATCACTCCCCGTGATTTCCTCTCCCGTTTCCCCCGTTTTTCCCTCTCTCTCTCCCTCGGATTCGTCCGATTTCCATCCCGCAATCGTCGCCGGCGTCTTCAATGGCGGCCGAGATCTCCGCGCCCGTTTCCTCTCTCCCCGGCCGCGCTCTCCCCCTCCCGACGCTATTTAATCGTCCCCCGTGCCTCCCTCCTCCGTTTCCGCCGCTCGCCGCTCTCTCTCCCCGTCGGAATCGTGCCCGCGCCGTCGTCCTCTCTCTCCGCCGTCGCCGCCGAGCTTCGGTTCGCCGCCGTCGTCGCTCCGGTCTTCCTCCCGACTCGGCGCCACCTCCATCGGCTTCGCCGCGTTGTCGCCGACCCCGTCCGCCCCTTCGCTTCGCCCGCCGACCGCCGGAGCTCCGTCGCCTTCGTCGTCCCGAACCGCGCCGCCGCGTTCCTCCGCTCCGGCCGTCGTTTCCGCCGTCCTCGTTGTCCCGGGGTGAGCCGTGGACCGTCCCTCTCGCTTCCCTCTCCTCTCCGCTCTCTCGGGCGCCGCTCCGCCGCGCCGGTGGTCGCCGGCGGTGACCATCGGGGCGCGGGTGCGCCGTCTCCCGTCGGCCGTGCCGGCGAGGCCGCCTTCGGGCGCGCCCCGCGGCTGCCAGGTGCGGTCAGGCCGTCAGCCGCACCCGCACGCGTGGGACCCACGGCGCCGATCGCCTCCAGCCGCGTGCTCCCGGTCCACCGTGGACCGAGAGGCTGACGCGTGGGCCCCACTTCCGTGGACCCGGTCCGCGCGCCCTCTCTCCCGGCTGACGCAATAATCCGATTTTTTAATTAAAATTTAAATGAAGAAATTCGCAAATATCCATTTAAAGAGCATATAAACTTCAAATGGCCATAACTTGGCCATTTGAACTCGGAATTGGACCGTTCAAGTCTCTAATTTTTTCTTAAGAAGTCAAGAACCCATTTTTGTGCTTTGTTTCTGCTTGTTATATGGAGTTTATTAGAGTAAAAGCCTTTTCTTTTCCGTTGGTCGTGTAGACGCTGCAGCTTCGGAAGATCCGCTCTTCGTGGAAGTTGAAGCCGGCGTTTGGGAAAGTGAGCAAGGCAAGTCACATCATCCTTGAGCATATTGAATCCCAGTTTATAAAATTATTTTGACTTAAATTATTGCATTATCGCTTTATTTAAATTCCCGCGTTGTCACTGTTTTATTTAGCCATGCCTATTTACCTTTGTTATGACCTTATTATTGTTATTGTTATTATTATTCCTTGTTCACCCTAGATTAAACAAAACCTCAACTAGTGGACACTCTACTCATGGCACCACTAGTTTAATTTTAGGTAGATGCTTCGCTGTTTAATTAGGTAACATTAGGTGGTTTTACAACTTTAGACTTTGGGAATTCTCATATCATTTGGACACTATGGAATGGTTAGCTTATGTTGGAATTGGACACACACCTCCCCCTCTATTCAAAACCCCCAAAATGGTTTAGGCTGGGCTCGAGGTGCGTGGTTGGGTTTTGTTAGTCGTACCTCGGGTACTATAAGGATTAAGCTTGGGCCTCTGTTGCAAAGCACTACCGTACTTCCACATGTCTAGTGGGTAAGGCTTAGTTTGTGGCTCAGCCTGGTTATAAACAAAAGTACACGGATTGGAGATGGATGAAGTCGGGGGTCGATGGACATTCTCCAGGGCAAATGAAGGCTACACGAGCTGCGGCCCGGTAGTCGAGATGTCATGGCAGAGGGTTGGTGCCCTGCTGCTAGGGGGCTCAGTCCTGCCTGCCTGTCCCGGGTGTCCCGGCCGTAGGGGGATTGGGTCGGTACTCTTGTTTATGGCTAGGATGGGTTGGGAACTATGTCACGTCTTCCGTCCGTATACCGTGGTGGTATGTGGCACGTGGTTGCACGTGAGGAAGATGTGTCTTGTGGGTAAAGATGTACACCTCTGATCAGAGTATAATCTATTCGAATAGCCGCGCCCTCGGTTATGGGCAAGCCGAGCAATGTACCCAAGTCAGTGTTTTAATTCTTAAAATTTGCTCAACAACTAAAATGTGGAATGGTTGGCCTGGGTTGGCTTGGGACGAGCTGGGACCCAGGGTCGGGTTGCCAGTTCGGTCTGAATCATCGTAGGCCTTGGGTTAAGGCAGGTTCGTGAGGGTTCACGGCCTTGTTTAATAATACTGTGTAGCTCTAGGAACGTCTTTATAAAATGGCTTTGGGCAACTAAGTGACTTTTAAATGCTGTTTACTGCAAAACTTAACCCCTATATTATTATCCCCTTGTACTCCCTTGCATTAATTATGCATCTCCGGTGTGGCTTGCTGAGTACTGTGGTTGTACTCATTCTTGCTCAATCTTTCCCCTCTTCAGTAAGAGAAGCTTTGGAGAAGATGTCTTAGGTGGAGTCCTGGCTTATACCCCAGTTGAGCGCCTGTGAAGATGGAGCCGTAGGCCCGCTAGTCCGCTGCTGTTTATTTTTGATTGTCAGGCCTGAAGTGCCTTTGTAATAATGTAAATATTATCGATATAATAAAGATGTGTCTTTTATATCATGTTTGTGTGGTGTACCCCGGCTTTTCCTGGGACGGGGATTAATACACTGGCGTTCGGGAAAAGGCAATTTTCCCGGTCGCGACACAGGCTGGAGTGAGGTACACTCTACCTGTCTCTGCATCTCGTATGGGCTGGAGTTCACTGCGAATATTCATGTCCTGTAGATCAAGGCGCGCGTTCAACCCGTCCTTTGTCTTCCCGGGAATATTCAACATCAGGCCAACCAAACTCTCACACACATTCTTTTCTACATGCATGAGATCAGTGCAATGACGGACATCAAGATCTTTCCAGTAAGGTAGCCGCCAAAATATAGATTTTTTCTTCCACATACCCTTCTCATTTGTCTTGCTACGTTTTCTTTTCTTCCCAAACTCATTGCTTATGTCCTTGGCCATATCGTGGACCTCATCTCCGGACAAATCTTTGGGAGTAGGCTGAAGTTCTCTCTTATCGTTAAAAATTTTCTTCTTCGAGCCACCTCCGATGACCCATGTATACCATCTTTTGTGATTTCTTCAGCCACCGGCTTCGTGTATGTTCCTTGCAATCGGAGCATGCCTTCTTTCCTTTTATAGTTTTTCCGGAAAGATTACCGAGTGCAGGGTAGTCATTAATGGTGCAGAACAATAGAACTCTTAGCTTGAAGTTCTCCTGACCATATGCATCCCAAGTTTCCACACCTTCTTTCCAAAGAATCTCAAGATCGTCGATAACAGGCTCCAGGAATACATCGATATCATTGCCGGGTTGCCTCGGACCTTGGATTAACAAGCACAACATAATATATTTCCGTTTAAAGCATAACCATGGCGGGAGGTTATAGTTCACAATAAGAACTGGCCAAGTGCTGTGAGTACTACTCATGTCACCGAAAGGATTCATGCCATCCGTACACAGACATATCCTCATGTTTCTAGGGTCGGTAGCAAAGTCTTTGTGTTTTCGATCGATATTCCTCCATTCAATCGAATCCGCTGGGTGTCTAAGCATACCGTCATTCCTTCTCTCTGTAGCATGCCAATGTACTAACTTCGCTTCGTTCGGGTTGGCAAAGATTCTCTTGAAACGATCAATGATAGGTAGATACCACACAACCTTTGCCGGACCACCCCTCTTTGACTTCTTTCCTTCGTCAGCACTTTTCTTTCACTTGTATCGGGAAGCCTTGCAGACAGGACAAGCATCCAAGTCCGCATATTGCTTGTGGTACAATATGCAATCGTTTGGACAAGCGTGAATTCTACAGACCTCTAACCCCAGTGGACACAGAACCTGCTTTGCTTCGTATGTCGTCTCAGGCAATGTGTTCTCAGCAGGAAGCATAGCTTTCAAAATTCCTAAAAGATTTGTGAAACTCTTGTCTGTCCATCCACTACTTGCCTTCAACTTCATTAGGTCCAAGGTAACTGACAACTTAGTGTGTTTTGCTTTGCATCCAGCGTACAGAGGCATCTCGGAATCACTGACCAACCTGCTGAACTTCATGGAATCTCTCTCATTCTGGGCTGGGTCCTCAACGTCACGTAACATGTCTTGCAGCAGATCGTGATCCACATAAACCATTTCACCGCCTAATGGAGAAGGTATAAGCATGTCATGCTCATCTTCATCTTCGTGATTATGCACACCACTTCTGTCTGCTGCTGCTCCACTTCCTGATTCTTGCTCTCCATGCTTCACCCAACATGTATAGCCCTTCATGAATCCTCATTGTATCAAATGACCGTGTACATCCTCTCCGCTATCAAACATCTTCTCATTCTTGCAATCTGCACATGGACAACACATGTAATCACTGTTTCTTCTTTTCCTATCCTCCTCCGCGGCGTTCATAAAATTTATTACGCCCTTTCTGTACTCCGTAGAATGACGTTTCAATTTTTTCGCATACATCCAACTTCGATCAATTGCTACAAAATAAAAAAAACAAATTAGAGGCACATCTTATAAGATCAGTATTGCTAAAGTAAGACGAGATAAAATTGCTCAATTAATGATTAATATTACTCACTTGATTGCTCCATTTTGATCACTTTTGGGAATTTTCTGTTTTCCTTGGAAAAAAGACAAAAAATCGCCCCCTACAGCCTCCCACCAAAATAGTGAACAGTGGGATACAGTTATACTAGGTGGTGGGGGGTATTTATACTGTGCAACAAATATCTGTAACGGCCCTAAAACAATCAACCGTGATGGGCATACAAGTAATCTCTATCGGGCCTTCATAAAAGCCCGGCAAAGAATAGTGTCATTTGTGACGGGCATTAAACTTATCTTAATCGGGCCTCTAGTTGGTGCCTGTCACAGATGACCGTCATCTGTGACGGGCTTCTTTTAGGGCACGATTGAGGTATGGAACCCTCATCTCAATCGGGCCTCAACTATGGCCCGATTGAGATTACTTCCTTGTGACGGCCCGCAATTTCCAGTCTTGTTAGAGGCCGTCACAGATGGAAGAATCTGTACTAGCGGTGAACGGACATGATTAACGGCAAAGAAAGAAAGAAAGAAAGAACCTGATAAGTGGAGCAATAGGTTGAAGTTTAAAGATCTAGGCAATATCGGTGGAGTACAAGTTGGAGAACTATGGTTGGACTGGCTCCAAGATTTCGTATTAAAGCTTATGCGTGTTTTGCATGATCCCTTTTTAAAATTTTCAGCAGAATCAAACTGATATACTCTAGTGTCTTAGTCTCTTGTTGAATAAGCAGAGATTTGCTAATAGCTGTCTAAAATTATATACTAGAAAAAAATACCTATTGCGGTGGCCTCCCTCGTCAGATATCAGCTCTTGGCACGGTCAAGTCTGAGATTCTCAAATCCTTCTGATGGACGAATATACTATGGTTAATTACACTGCATTTTTTCCCCAAAATAGTTCAACTGTGCTTCGTACTATACATACATGCATGGAGAGTTTTCAATTCCCTCAGTAATCAGCAATTTCATCATACATATATATGCAGTGCTCCTAAAAGTGATCAGTCCTCATTGATGAGTGATGATGACCATTTCTCTCTTAATTAGCTTCGAATAATTAAGCTGACCAGTTTTGCTTGTCAAGAGCTAGCTAGCTAGCTGCAGATACACTGTCAAAAATTTATTATTTTCTTTAAGGGCCAATATCAAACTATTCAGTTTGGCACAAAGATTTCTTTGGAACGTGCAGGATATGATCAGTATCAGGCTCTCTTTCACGGAACGGTTCATAAGATACGCCATGCTGCAGTTGAATAGTAGTGGACTGGCCATATATATCCACAATGAGAGCACACTACATCCACAGTGGCGTGCCGATGTTCCACTACTATTTTTTAGATAATGGGTAACGCCTGGCCTCTGCATTCTAAAGGTGAATGCACACGGCTAACGATGTTCCACTACTATTGTTGGATGCAAGAAGAGAAGAAGAAATTACAGCGCCCCTCTATACACGCGGCTCTTGTTAATTTCGAACGCAGGAATTTAATTTCGTTAGGAAAAAAATGAGTGGTCGGAAAATCAACTTAATTTCACGCGCTGCATGTCATAGAGACATTAGAATGGAGCTTTCTTCCTTTTGGCCATTGGATGGAGAGATCAGCCTCAGAAAAGGAGAAAATGACAGTCAACGACAAGGTGAGGAGGTTATAATTGAGCGGTGGTTCTCACGTTGAAATTTGGAAGCATATATACGAACTTTTGTTGTGAAACGTGATACATTTACCTCGTCGTGTGTCTCGTTTTGTCAGCACCATTCCTATCGATTATGATGTTTTGGGTGCCAACTGTTTGATACATGTATGTACGATACAGAATAAACTAAGATTGTGTAAAGTAAAAAAAAATAAATTAGGTGGTAGCAAAATTACTAAAGGTACTCTTATCTTTCTTAATGTGAATAAACGAATCTGAAGTAGTTGGATGACAATATATCCCTTGCTCCTAAAAGAAGCCAAATATTGGTGGTGGCAACAATAAATGTTTCACCTCACCTCGAGATGACTAGACCACATATTTACTAATTGTTTCTCTAAGTTTTTCAATATTTCATGTTAGCCCTTTCATATGCCAGTGTTTTGTTATTTGGCCTCCAAAGTACACAGTTCTAATGTATGTTTCATTAACTTTCATATTGAAAGTGCTTCTTGGGAGGGTGTCTTCGATAAAAGACTAATGGTTCATAGCATGGTTTAATAGAGACGTCAATAAGTTAGCGGCTTAGCAAACGAAAACAAAAACATGAGGTAAGAGCTCATGTTAAATTTCATTTGGAATAGGGACGTAGGGAAGTAATCCATAGGAATTTGCAATCCAATACCTTTTTTCCAAAAAGGTGCTATAGAAAATCTCTCACAAGGATTCCATTCCTCTAAAATTCCATTGAATTTCCTTTATTCCAAAGGAGCCTTCAAACTCTTAAACTCAAACTTGGATGTCTACTCTTCTTCCTACTTGAAAGATTATGGGTTCTTAGTTCTTACTACTGTCTGCTCAAAGCATTTAATTTTCTTGATGAAAGAATAATCTTATCCTCTATCACTACTAGAAAAAATATTTTCACCGACGTTGGCAAATAATTTTCGTAAGCGGACCTACGCAATTGAGCAAAAACCCCACCGACGAATATATGTAATATATGTAGATTTCTCAGTATCAAAAGCTTGTTATTTACTAATATTATTTATGCAACAATTAATTAATTAATTGAAAAATAATTTATGAGCAAATTATCATTGTAACAAATTTCAAATATTTGTACCTATCTTCACAGGTGGCAATTTTTTTTTGCAGGCGGCCATTCTATATTTTCGCAGGCGAACCGTCTAGCTCCACTCCGCCTAGGGAAATGATCTTCCTAGGCAGACCACCAGCCCGCCTGCGAAGATCGGCGATCTTTGCAGGTGTTGTGCTGCAGGCGGACCGGCCGTACGCCTGGGAAGACACGTTTCCCTACTGGTGAAAATGCTTTTCCTAGTAGTGTATCAAACCCCAGACAAGTCGTCTCACTTTGCCATTGGCCCTCAAAACTTGCAAAACTGACCTTACATGACCTTCTTACATTCTTCATGTCTTCCAAATTGCAAAAGTGAACATCCTTCACTGGGTTCATCACAAAATTCAGATATAGCAATGCAGCATTTCCAGCAACAAATCAAAGTTACTTTACTACTTCTCTCCAAAAAAAAAATGTCTGAACAGATCTGACTAACTACAGGTGAAAATGGAAGGTGCTATTGGAAAGCAATTACCAACCCAGCTAGACCTTATGTATGTTAGTGCTTCCCAGCACAAAAGTTTGGCTTAGCGTTTTACAGACCGACAAAAAACCGACAACAGCGAAACCTCCTGGAACTAATACTTATGACAAGAGATTTCTTCAGGTTGTTTGACTCTTCGTCACTTGGAAAGTAAACTGAGGTAAAAGCCCTAATTGTTAATCTTCAGCTGCCGCAGCATATTCAGAAAGAAGTGTGCACCGACTTGATCTGATCGACTACAGCTCATCCAAGCTGTCTTTCTTCTGTTCGTATTTGAGCCTTTTTGTTTGAGCTTCACTAAACAATCTGTTTCTTATGAGGCTAGCTATATTGGCTTTGGTATGATTGTTCGTCATAGCATATGGTTTTCTTTCTCCAACTTGCGCAGGGTGCAGAGAACTAGGCAGGCTTGCTACTGAAACAAAAAATGGCCTCCTTTCTCGGCTTCTTTTTTTTTTTTTGCCTTTTTCTCTGTTTGTTAGCTGCACTAGTTTTTGTTCCTTATCTGAAAGGCTTTAATTTGCTTCAGAATCATCTATGGTGAAAGTGCAGGGGGAAAGAATACGGAATAAAGTACCGGGATTGTTTAAGGGATTGACAATTCTATATACATTCTCTAGTGTGATGATACTCTAGTTTAAAGGCCTGCTGCTTCGGACAAGAATTCCTGGCGACAGTTGTGGTTCGTGTTGCTGTCCTTAGTGCTTCAATTTTGGAGTTTGTTGATGTATGGAGGCCCTTTTATAAGAGTATATATATTTGGACAAATTCAAAGCGCACCACCACATGCACACACGCACAACTGAGTATTGTTGAGGGCATCAAACAATCCCCCGAGCTTGCGTATGTGCAATATATATGTGTGTGTCCATAACATTGGTGGGCAATAGTGAAAATCTTAACCTTGAACTTTGGTTGGCAATGGTGCAAAAAAAAAAAATCAAAACTATGAGCACCTAACTGGACCAACATATTTTGAGATTGGATACGTTCCTTACCACTGAATAGAAAAATTGGGCACGTTACACCAAAAAAATCTAGAGAAAATTTCCTATATACCCATGAAAGTTCACCTAATCCCTCCAGTGTTCTTAAATTTTGCTCATTCCTTTACATACCCCTGAATTTTAGTTTGGATCTCTTCCACCCCCTTTTCCCTAGTTGACCGTTAATTTTTTATGAAAAAGTCTATTTTGCCCTTTTGCTATGAAGAAACATAATAAATTAATGGATTATATTGTTGGAGTATAGAAATTTATTGGATGAGACTACTATATTTATGGGCTTATTATGCACCACATTATTTATGACAAATTTACTTTTAGATATGATGTAAAAAGTTAATATTTATTTATTAGTTATTAAAAGTTTTTTTATGTAGCATATGTGTTTTGATAGTAATATAACAGATTTGTTGTATAAGACAAATATATTTATATGCTACACAAAAAATGAGCATTAAATTTTTTATGTGATATCTAAAATCATATTTATCACAAATAATATGGTGCATAACTAACTCATATAATAGTCCCATCTAACAAATTTTTCGCTCCAACAACACACTATTAATTTATATGCTTCTTCACAGCAAAGGGCAAAAATGGGCTTTTTCATAAGAATTTAACGGTCAATTAAGGGTCAATTAGCGAAAAGGGCATGGAAGAGATCCAAACTTAAATTCATGGGTATGTAAGGGAATGAACAAAATTCAAGGGCGTAGAAGAGATTAGGTAAACTTTCAAGGGTACACAAGGAATTTTCTCAAAAATCTAACAAGTTAAGTTACACTAATAAGCCAAATAACCATAGGTCAGCTTTCTACAAGTAAATAATTTTCTGAAGTCCATCGTAAGTTTAATCACTCGTCCCAAAATATAATGAGCACAACATTTTAGGAAAATATCAATATTTTCAAATTTTTGACTAATAATTAAACTAATAGTATATAAATTTAGTTTTATGCATGTTTATCATTAGATTTGTATTTGAAAATGCTTTCATATGATGTTAATAATATATTATAAAGATATTGATGGTTAAAGTATAATGTTGGAGACCGTGTAAAAGCCATTTACACTTTATATTTTGGGACGGGGATATATTTTTTTCTCTCAAATTTAAAATATGTTGTGTTTCAATCACAATAAATGTCATTTTGAACACTAGCAATACTGGAGGATAGACCTGGCCAACCCGGAGCATGGCCCTCTACTTATTTTATTTATTGATTACTCCTTCTATTTTATATTATAAGTCATTTTAATATTTTTTTTCATGTCAAATTTCTTTAATTTTTATCTAGATTATAAAAAAATAATAACATCTACAACATCAAATTAGAACTAACATATAATATATTTGATAATATGTTTATTTTGTATTGAAAGTATTGCTATATTTTTCTATAAATTTGGTCAAACTTAAAAACATTCGAACGGAAAAAAAAACTAAAGCGATTTATAATATAAAATGGAGTAGTAATTAGTGATTATTCTCTAATAGGTCGATACTAGGTAAGTAAGTAGACGGAATGGCCATCTAAAACGAAAGATATGTAGTCAACTTGTTTTGGGGAAGCACTAGAAGTATGGTGATGGAGTCGTAGGTGCTGGACTCTACCCACCAAAATTCAAATCCTGGTGCTTACAATATTACTCACATGCAGATGATCTTTCAACATGAATTTAGTTAGATAAGAAATGTGTCGTTGGTTTCTGTCTCTTGGAGCATGGGTTAGTGGGTGCAATCACGGAAATGTGAGTACGTATTGATCTTCTATGTAATTGCAGAATAAATTTGTATTTGCCTAAGTAACCAGGACAATATATGTTGTAACAAAACTTAACCCATCCCCGAGAATGGGTGATATGCACTCTCATACAATATTCCGGCTGATTTGTTTCTATATAATTGTAAGTCGTTTATAGAATATCACTCTACACATTTACTTTTCCTTCTGATGAGAAAATAGCAGGAGAGGCTCTTATTGTCCTATATCTACACATTTATTTGATTACTATATATAAATTTGATCATGTGTCTTATAATAGTATGATTAAGCTCTACATAGAGGTGGATATGTATAGGTATTTTGATCCTTTCAAGATTTTGTTCATCTCCTCAGATATTAAGGGCCTGTTTGGCACAGCTCCAGCTCCAGCTCCACCCCTCCTGGAGTTGGAGCTTAGCCAAACAGTTTCAGCTCCACCAAAACTGTAAGTGGAGCTGGGTGGAGCTCTCTCACAAAATAAACTAGAGTTGTGGAGCTGGGTTTAGGCAGCTCCACAACTCCACTCCAGACCCAACTCCTGGAGTTAAATTTAGGAGTTGGAGCTGTACCAAACAGGCCGTAACTGACAACTTCTATTGCAATGTAGGATTACATGTAAAACATGCTAAAACAATAAATTTAAAGAAATACTTTTCATGTCTCGTGTCTAGATATTTAAAACTATATAGCCGCTTACAATTTTTTTTTAAAGTTTACTTATAGTTTGTAAGTTTGACTAGTTATTTGTAGAAAACTACATGCACATACACATGAGCTCCATAAGATCTTCCCACTTGATCTCCACATATCCTGAACATAATTTTAGACCCAACTAAGAGATAGTATAAAATATCAAGCAATTAATAAATAACTACTATATGTGGTGCACTAATTCCTCTTTAATTTCTTCCAATGGCAAGACAGTGAGATAACCATTATCCACATCAATTTTGGTACTTCATAATGCACATTCCAAATAAGGTTTATTTCGATAATGGAATTCAATCTAGCCTCTACGACGGGCCGGGCCTTGCTACCCTGGAGTTGGATGTCTAATAACTCCATCGTGTGTATTGCACACAGTCTCACTAGTCTCTGCACTTGTAGAAATGCAAGCAGGCGAACCCGCGAAGTTTATAGGTAAAATTTAACATGTAATTTGTGGGTTATCTACTAATTTAACTTATAAATGGGTTTATGGGTTGACCCACTTACATCATCTCTAGATACGGCAAGTCGGGCCAAAACGCGAAAACCCACGGATTACCACTTATTTGATTTATAAGTGAGCTCGCGGGTTGGCCCGCTTGCATTGCAACAACGGTTATCTAACCCACATTAAAGGGGAAAAAAACATAACGCATTAGCAGCAATGGCCTTCCTTATCAGTCAAGAGGAGACAATAGGAAGGAAATAACTTTTGATAAGGGAGAGATTTAGGCAAAAATAAATATTTTGATGGCATATGCTTTAATGGCAATCAAATCTGTTCATCCAAGGAGATTATCAGGTTGTTTGTATATATAAGCAGCAGAGGAGCATTTTGTAGAGTGTGCGGCGGCGAGGCGACAAATCTTGTCGATCTCTTCCTTCTCTCCCGCTCGCTGAATTTCTTGCGGCGGCAATGGCGGTCCTCGTGTCGCTCATGGTGATCGCCGCGTCGTCGCCTCTCGTGGCGCTGCTTCTGAGGGCGGCGTGGGTGACCCTGTCCTGCTACTGGCTGACGCCAATGAGGATCCGCCGCGCCATGGCGGCGCAGGGCGTGCGCGGCCCGCCGCCGCGCCCGCTCGTCGGCAACCTCCGGGAGGTGTCGGCGCTCGTGGCGAGGGCCACCGCCGACGACATGCCGTCCCTCAGCCACGACATCGTCGGCCGCCTCATGCCCCACTACGTGCTCTGGTCCGGGACATACGGTGAGCACGCCACGCGCGCGACACGCCGCCGCCGGCGATTGTTCGTTCGTTCGTTGACTCTTTTTGGTTTGCAGGCAAGCTGTTCGTGTACCTGTACGGGAGCGAGCCGAGGCTGTGCCTGACTGACACCGCGCTGATCAAGGAGTTCTTGTCGTCCAAGTACGCCCACGCCACCGGCAAGTCGTGGCTGCAGAGGCAGGGGACGAAGCACTTCATCGGCGGCGGGCTGCTCATGGCCAACGGCGCCAGGTGGGCGCACCAGCGCCACGTCGTCGCGCCGGCGTTCATGGCCGACAAGCTCAAGGCACGCGTCGAACACCTTTCGATTTGGCATCCCCCCCCCCCCCTCTCGATCTCTGACTGACGCGGGCGGTGCAGGGGAGAGTCGGGCGCATGGTGGAGTGCACGAAGCAGGCGATCCGCGAGCTCCGCGACGCGGCGGCGGGGCGGCGCGGCGAGGAGGTGGAGATCGGCGCCCACATGACCCGCCTCACCGGCGACATCATCTCCCGCACCGAGTTCAACACCAGCTACGACACTGGCAAGCGCATCTTCCTCCTCCTCGAGCACCTCCAGCGCCTCACCTCCCGCTCCAGCCGCCATCTCTGGATCCCCGGCAGCCAGTGAGTCCCCCCACCCCCTCGCCGCCGCCGGAGACGACGGTGCATTACGAGTAAATTAATCCGGATTAAGGCGGGTGTTGGATGTTAGTTAATTACGCGGTTCGTGCGGACCATCACTACTCTCTCCGTTCCAGGTTAGAAGACAACATTAAACTGTTTTAAATTTGATTAAATTTATAAATAAATTAATTTCATCAAATCAGTAATTAAATATATTTTTATAATAAATTTATCTTGGGTTTGAAAATATTACTATTTTTTTTCTACTGATCAAATTTAAAACAGTTTGATTTTGACTACAACGAACAGAATATCTGATTAGTTTTGGATGCGACAATTTGTCATCAGATGCACACGTTTTACGATTAATTAATGAGGAAATATTTGGCAGGTATTTCCCGAGCAAGTACAGGAGGGAGATCAGGCGGCTCAACGGCGAGCTGGAGGCGGTGCTGATGGAGTCGATACGGCGGAGCAGGGAGATCGCCGACGAGGGGAGGGCGGCGGTGGCGACGTACGGGAGGGGTTTGCTGGCTATGCTTCTGTCGGAGATGGAGGAGAAGGAGAAGAATGGCGGCGGCGGAGGCGGCGAGTTCAGCTACGACGCGCAGCTGGTGATCGACGAGTGCAAGACCTTCTTCTTCGCCGGCCACGAGACGTCGGCGCTGCTGCTCACGTGGGCGATCATGCTGCTCGCCACCAACCCGGCGTGGCAGGAGAAGGCCCGCACCGAGGTCGCCGCCGTCTGCGGCGACCACCCGCCGTCCGCCGACCACCTCTCCAAGCTCACCGTGGTAACCACCACTCGATCGATCGATCGATCGATTCGGCATTGCTTGGGCGCCGCCATTGATGATGTCATGATGATGAGAATCTTTTTCTTGCAGCTGCAGATGATCATCCAGGAGACGCTGCGGCTGTACCCGCCGGCGACGCTGCTGCCGCGGATGGCGTTCGAGGACATCCAGCTCGGCGGCCTCCGGCTGCCGCGGGGGCTGTCGGTGTGGATCCCGGTGCTGGCCATCCACCACGACGAGTCCATCTGGGGCCCCGACGCGCACGAGTTCCGCCCGGAGAGGTTCGCGCCGGGCGCGCGCCGCCCGTCGGCCGCCGGCGCCGCCAGGTTCCTGCCGTTCGCCGCCGGCCCGCGCAACTGCGTCGGCCAGGCGTACGCGCTCGTCGAGGCCAAGGTCGTCCTCGCCATGCTCCTCTCGGCCTTCCGCTTCGCCATCTCCGACAACTACCGCCACGCGCCGGAGAACGTGCTCACCCTCCGCCCCAAGCACGGCGTCCCCGTCCACCTCCGGCCGCTGCGGCCATAGATTCGATTCTTTTTTTTTCCTTTGTTCGTTTTGGCGCCATAGCTAGAGGAAGAAGAAGAAGAGGCGCGCGTGTGGCTGACAGTGGGGCCCACCTGTCAGTGGCCCGGCTGGTAATATGGTGCGTGTAGAGACATGTGATGTAACGATGCGTGCAAAATTAATGACATGATAAATATTAACAGAGAGGGATTACCTAGCTAGCATCCATGTGCACCTTCCATTTTTACTTTGGTCTATTTGACATGAATTTAAATATGATTGATGAATGAATTAAGCAATGCTAAATCATACAAGTTCAATTTTATTTTATTTACCAACAATCATAAAAAAAATTAAAAATTATTCTGCAGTACTGCTCAGATGAGATAAGAGACACGCATGCATGGCCAGATACAGAGTTAAGAAGAGATATATCAAGTTAGATAACTGGAAATCTACAGCTGTGAGATGATAATATATAAGCAGGATTTGCAGGAAGACGAAGCAAAACATACTGTTTTCATGTGCAGTGAGAATTCTAGGCGAGAGAACACAGCAGCAGGTCTGTCTGTCAGCTCAACTGTCAGTGTGCAAACACACATTGCTGTCTAATTAATTTAATTTGGCTTACAAGACTTTGTTTCTTTTCGTATCTTATTTTGTCTTGAGAAGTACGCATACATGGCGAGCCGCCAGAGCTAGTGTCCGATCTGGTTTTAACTTTTAATATATAATCACCGTGGTTCATATTCAGTTCGTTGTGTTCTGCCAATCAGTTAAGAATTATGCATGGATAATCGTGGATAAGCTTCCCAAGCTTCTAAATTAATTGTATGATTATTTTTTTAATAAAAGCATTCCTCATCAACAATTTTTGGAATTTTCGTACATCAACTTATTATTAACTTTTTAATATTTACCCCATTCATTTATACACTCAAATTAATAATGGTTATAAACTCGGTATCAACAAGCATCCAGGGACAGGATCTAGCATCAAGCAAGAGGGGGCTCGAGGCTCATCTTCTTCTTCCTCCTTAACTCATCTACTTTTCTTCCTACGCCTCTTTTTTCACCTTCCATCCCTCCTCTTCTTCATCAAGATCTAGCGGGGTGGGGACACACGAGGCCCCCCAGCATCTACACTGAATCCACCTCACATGCATCATCATTATGTAGCAATATTATCCAAAGAAAAATGATCAAAAATAACAAATGCAAACAACAGAGAGTTATAAGATAGTAACTTCCATTTATTGCGAACTTCAAGCTGTATACAACTTTCAAATTTTTTTACTTCATGTACTAAACATAATGGAATTGCAATATACATGTTACAAAGGTATTTTAGTTCATAAATGACAATAAAAGTTTGTTTTTTAACATATCCGTGGCATATGCTTTAGATAGTTTGACTATAATGAAATTAGGACGTGCGTCAAAAAAACAATTAGGGAATAACACATTTTAGGATATAGTTTTGTTGTCAATATTGTACTCAATGTATGGTTTTTTTTTCAAAGAAGCACAACAAATGGTACTTCATAATGTGTTAGACATGCCCTTAATTAATCCATAAAACAACATGATATTCTGCCCTTATATTTAACAACCTCCTAATCAATCCTTAATACTCCCCCTGGTTATAAATATTTAATGTTTAAAACAAAAAAAAAAATAAATTTTCAAACCATTAACCATGAATAACTTCTCTAATGCTTAGCCTAAAAACGAAACGGAATTGTATTGGCAAAATTGCCTTGAAAACTACTATGAAAATGTCATTAACTTATTAGAATTTATAAAGTTGTTTTAGTATAAAATCAATAGTTCAATCAAAAAACGATAGTCAAAGTTTGAAAACTTTAACCAAAACTTGTCCTAAATATTTGCAAGTATTTATGACTGCAGGGGTTTAATTTGTATATATAGATAGTATCAAGGTTGATCCTGAGATATGGACTGAAACTCAACCAAGACAAACAACACATTTTTTTATCGAAAAATTAATTAATTTGGTCCACTTCAACCTTCACATTACATGTCCAGTATTGGAGGAAGCAAATCATCAGCTCAAGCCTTTGGCATGAACTAGATCTTGACCGGCCGGTTTTGCCAGGAAACTCAACCATCAGCTTACCACTTTGCCGGAGCCAACAAGAGCTTCAGTACTAATCGATCATGTGGTAGTCCTTCCATTCTCTCATATACTATATTGCATTTCAGCAGCTAGCCCCTTGGATGATTCTAAGGTCGTCTACGGCAGCAGCGACTATACAAAACGCCTAAACACAAGCCCCAAGAGACATGCAACAACTACTACTGTCCATCTTCTTCCTAACTAGCTTAGAAACGGTTCAGATTGTAACCAAAATAAACCTTATCAAATTTTATCAATGCTAAAATTTTAGCAATTTTATAATATTATTAAGTTTTGGTAGAATTTTTTTATGTATTTATCAAAGTTTGGTTAAAAAAAAACTAAATAGATGTAAATCTTTGACGACTTTACGAAAAATTGGTAAGATTTGAAATGGTATCAGTCTGAACAACCCCTTAGCTTAGCTAGGTCACATGACGCATGCACGGTAGCCGTACATCCATGCTATGCATTTGAACTCTTGATCTGAATATATATATGTGTATCTGATCAGAAATACATAATTCAGAACCAGCTAATTAATTAATTAACTTAAAGAAAGAACGGATCGGTGGATGGACATTAGGCAGTGCGTGCGGCCATTTAATTAACATATCGGCAGGGTGTCGATGGCATCAAAGCCCCAAGCACTCAGCCCAGAAGAACCTTATCTCGCTCCCTCGCCGGCTAATTAACTAACTAACTACAGGTTAATTAACTAACCCGAGCTTCACTCACTCACTAACTCACACTCGAGCTAGCTAGCTGTGGAGCATTACATGCTTACATTGGACCGGTCTTGCGTTGGCTTTGTGCAAAGTGGAAGATCTTTAAGTATTTAATACTCCATATAATTAGTAATTTAATCACCCATCTTTAGTTTTGGAGTGGCATACATACCCTACTGAAGTTGCAGGTATCAGTCAGTTTACCCAAAAGTTTAAGCTAAAAGAAAGGAGGACAGTATAATTCGCTTATGCATTAATTATGCACGCCTTGCGCGATCTGTTCTTCAAGATATTATCAATCTCTTCTCCGGATTGAGAATATAATAGTTATATCCCAGTGTCCATATAATTTTAGCCGTGTGCATTCTTAGTTGGTTTTATTATTGTAAGGAAAATACAACGTAAATAAGTTGTTAATTAGTTGATAAAAGTGAGATATTCTAAACTAATTTCATGGCTAATCTCATACCACATGCATTCCATTCCATTCCATGCATGGTCAATGCTAAAGGAGAATGTCTGACCAGGGAGGATCAAAAGAGACAGGTACTGCATGCGTCCAATTATTATATATAAATCTGAAACAAATGGAGGCCAGGGCTAGCATACAAAAATGAGCATTCCTGTGTGCATGTCTGCCTGAATCTGCAGCTAAACTACAGGCGTCGCCGCTAACCAAGTGTAGTTAACAAAATAATTTAATCGCTAGATATACATACATATATTCAGAGTGTGTATGTGTGTGCTTGCAAGCTGCTAAATTAGCTTTACGTGATGCGATCGACAAGGGACGAAACACGCCGCTCGTGTCGCACACTTGACAAGCTGTGATTTGGCGTCAAGTGCTCAAGTTGAGCGCATATCTTGTTTAAATTAGCTCGATATTAATCTCTCTTTCTCTCTCGCTCACTGCGGCACAAAGTGCTCGTAGGCTTTATGTCAAACTTTGTGTAATGCAGAATGATTAGCACTTTTGCTTGCAGGTATCAAGCTTTAGTTAGTTAATTAATGTGTGGGTGCAGTTCGGTGATGGATGGATAGTTAGTTTCAGGATGGATGCAGGACCGATTGGGCCACTAAATATTTCCCTAATTATAGTATGTTATGATATTGTTTGACTTGCCTTGCTTATGTTTTTTTTTTCAAGAAGCAGAGAAGCTAGCAGCTAGCTTAATTTGGGTTAATTGCTAACAAGAAGCCAAGAGAGAAAGAGGGCGTATCCGATAAAAATGAGCTAAGTGTTAAAAACTTGTAAAAATCATACCTATTTTTTTAAAAGAAAATTTATGAAAAAATTATTAGAGATAGGTGTAGATATGAAATATATTCTCATCAAATTTCAAGTTCAAACTCAATTTTATTTGGGAGTAAAAAATAAAAGACAAATTTCGGGTGAACGGTATAACATGACACTATTTACCTGAAATTTGTCTTTTTTTTTCTATCAATTGAAGTTAAGTTTGGACTTGATATTTGATGAGAGTGTGTTTCGTTCTACACCTATCTTTAATAATTTTTCATGAATTTATAAAACTTTTAGGTATAATTTTCACGAGTTTTAAATACTTAGCTCCACATGATATTTTCCCGAGAAAAGATGCCTTCTTATGTATGCAAGCTGGAGAAAATATTTTTGGGCTTGTCTGGCTTATATAAATGAAGTGATTTAGTGGAAGAGATTATGAGAAACCACAAAAGCTAATCGAAAGCTAGCTATTGGTTCTCCTTTTCAAGTATAAATAATGGGCTTCTATTTCTTCAGAAACTAGGTGGAGAAGCCAACCGTCTTTAGGGTAAAGCAGCTGATTGTAAAATTATTCAAGAAAAAAAATTCTGCTTGACAAATTCAATTTAGAGTCTATCATGATGGGAGGATTATAAATTTGTTTTTTAATGTGTGATTCAACTGTAAGAACTGATAAGATTATACTCGATTGAGGAATGATATTTTCCTTCTGCCTAGCTCATTTTTCAGAAGTCCTTGTGTTGATTGATCGATCCCTTTTTATCCAGAATCTTTTCTTTTAACTTTCAGTATAAGTTATTGTGGTTTAAGTACTGTAAGCAGGCGCCTGCTGGAATTCCTAAATGATGTTTTGGTCATCTATTTTCAAGAACAAATGAATCTTAGCTTTGGGTTTGTTTAGTTCACGTTAAAATTAGAGATTTGATTGAAATTGGAACGATGTGACGGAAACGTTAGAAGTTTTGTGTGTATAGAAAAGTTTTGATGTGATGGAAAAGGTGGAAGTTTGAAAAAAAAGTTGGAAACTAAACCAGGCCTTTGTTTGTTCGTTTTTCAGAAAGATCGCGCACAGTTGCTGCTGGGTTAGCGAACAACTCCTGGGTTGGTGACATACGTGGCGCCCTCACTGTCCCGGTCATCTATCAGTTCCTGTTAGTCTGGGACGCGGTGCTTCCTACCCAGCTCTCGCCGGGTGTTGAGGATCACCTCGTCTGGCGTTGGACGGGTGACCAGTGCTACTCAGTGCGATCGGCGTATCAGGCGTTCTTCCTTGGCCAGCACTCTTTTGCCTGTGCCGACTTACTCTGGCACGCGAAGGGCCCTGTTAAATGCAAGTTCTTCCTTTGGTTTGCATTTCAGCGGCGCTGCTGGACTGCCGATCTTCTCCAAAAGTGTGGTATCGATAGCCACTCTGCTTGCCCCTTTTGTGCTCAGGAGCTTGAGACAGCGAACCACATCCTCATCGATTGCGTGTTCGCTCGGCAGGTCTGGCTCCGTGTGTTGTCCCCTCCTGGCTGGGCTGCCCTCTCTCCCCCTCGTGGCAGCTGGCTCCAGGATTGGTGGTCATCCTCCAGGGTATGTTTACCTGAGCACCTCCGCAGCGGCTTCGACTCCTTGGTACTCCTAGTCTCCTGGCAGCTGTGGAAGGAACGAAACTTCAGGGTTTTCGACTCTGCGCTCGCTTCGGTTGCAGTGGTTCTGGAGTCCATCCGCTCGGAGGGCCAGCTGTGGTCTTTAGCCGGTGTTACTTTTTTTGGGGATTTCTTAGGAGTGTAGCGTGGCTCTGCCCCCTCCCGCTGTTTGGAGTTGCGTTTTTTAACCGTCGTAGTAGTTCCTAGCTTCAAGTCCCTCCCCCCCCCCCCCTCTTTAGGCATAAGCCAGTCTGGCTGATTGCTTTGTGTAACAAAAACTCTTTTCCTGCTAATATATTGACGTGCAATCCTTTTGCGCGTTCGAAAAAAAATTCAAAAAGAACTTGGTATATTGTGTGGACATCAAGCTATATGTGCTATTAATGAGCGCTTAATGTCGTGAAGCATTTCCAGTAAACCAAGATCCTGCTTCACTAAATTTGCTAGTAGTGCGAGAAATTAAAGGGCAAGAGAAGTCAGAAGCGGCAAAATTCAGAATTCAGGCCACAACATTCAGAATTCAGAATCACTATTATCAAATGAAATAGCTAACTTAACACCGAAATTAATAAAAACCATTGCAGGTATAACTAGATCTAGCCAAAATAGGGCAATAAAAAATTTAGCTCTAAATAATTAGAACATGCATGGTTTTCATTGTTATTTCTTCCCTGAAAACATTGATCAGAACAGTCTATGGCCCCATGTATTATATAATCTTCCTATCTTGCTAGCTACGGGCAGCATCAAATCTAGCAGCTGAGATTGTCTTGTCTGATGAATCTGAGAGCACCACACGGTCGATCGTGCATGCCAATCTAGATATATATATAGCTAGAATCAGAGAATAATATGTGGGGGAGCAACTGAAACTCCACATAACCTTCTAATCAAACTGCTGTGACTACTGATGCCTCCTGACTAGGTAGGCAAAAAGCCCACTCCTGAACTGTGTTCTGCAGTCTCTTATATCCAACGGCACCATGTACTGCCTGCCGGCTATGGCGCATCAGTGCATGCATGGATGTGCCTAGCTACTATATCTTTCACAGAACTAACCTTCCCTGTCATGTTGTCCTTTCACATAGAGATCATGGCCAGGTAAAGATAGGGATGCAAATAAGATGGCAAACGGTTTTTTTTTCTCGCCTATCCTACTTTCAGTTTATTCTTTTTCTAAATATTGCATTACCACGTAAAAAAATATACTAGTAAACGGCTTTTTATTCGGGTAACGGACAGGAATGGCCACTTGTAGCCCTATGGCCGGATGATGGTAATACTTTCACTTCATGTCAATATGTCATGTGTCTTTGTACAGGATAGCTTGTCGTCTACAGAGAGGGTGTGTGTGACTGTTGGGCACACTCTCAAAAGCTTTTTCTACCTTTGAGTGTTAATTCGTGCTCATCACCTTATCCTTGTATTAATGGTCATGAATATGAGTAATTGAGTATACTACTCCAAGAAAGTTTGCTAGATGGAGCTTGGGACAGATTTCCCCAGCCCATGAGGAAGACAACCACCAATTCTTTAGAGATTCTCCAAAATGTGGGCATTTGAGGTCCATAAGAAAAGTGATGCCGGGAAATGGCAAAAGGAGGTAAAAGGATTCAAAAGGAGGTAAAAGGAGATAAGCCACTCTTGTACACCACTTCTCCAGCACGGTTTGTGCTATTGATCTCTCCAGTCACAAATATATGCATATATTTGTTTGATTTTTCCGTCTTTAGGGTATGAATTTGACAATACTTTTTAAATTATAGGATTATAAAATCTAATAAATTTACGGGTCTATGAAAGTATTTTTGAAAACAAATCTATAATTACGTACGATGGGCAAAAACACGCAAAATGCTTATATATTTTAAAACAGAGGGTATAGATACCATTGTATTATGTATGCATATATTGTTACTGGACCGATAAATCGATAGGGGGTTAGGTAAAATGGGGTCAGATTTATTACTAGTCTATATTTGCAATAATGCATGATTTCTCACAATGACCTAGGCTACACAGAAAACTGAGTTGCTTATTAACAAATAATTCATTAAGTATTATCTAAAAAACTATTTACAAAATATATTATGTTTAGAAGTTTGAGAAATGTGTGCATGGAAAACGAGAAAGTAGAGGTTGGGAACTTGGACATTAGAACACAGTTCTAAATAGGTATATAATCAACCGGATACATAATTCTTGTTGTTTTGAATAATATTGGAAATAAAATTATTAGAACTCTGACCATGAGTAACTTATAAAATATTTAGTTTGAAGACATTAAAATATATAGATTAGTCTTAAAATATACTTTGATGAAATTAGAAAATTACTTTTATATATTATAATAAAAAATATTGTTGAAGATATATTTTAAAGATCGTGTGGTTGTTTAAAATTAAAAGAATTATGAAATTGGAGAGAGTATACTAGCTAGCTATTAGTTATTACTGTGTGAGTCCCACGGTAACCTAGTACTCCCTCTGTCTCATAATATAAGGGATTTTGAGTTTTTGTTTATACTGTTTGACCACTCATCTTATTAAAAAAATTTGAAATTATTATTTATTTTTTTGACTTACTTTATTATCCAAAGTATTTTCAGCACAACTTTTCATTTTTTATGTTTGCACAAATTTTTTGAATAAGACGAGTGGTCAAACAGTGCAAGCAAAAACTTAAAATCCCTTATATTATGGGACGGAGGGAGTAATTTCTTGCAATTCGCAAACAAATTACTTGTGAGGAGAAATAATTATAGAGGTCTGGTGGATACTCTTGGTTGTGTGTCCTGTGTTCTAATTAAATGTGTATCCCTTAGTTTGATTGGTTATATCTCCTCAGTCAAAAATATTATGATGTTTTATTTTTATGTTAGTGTATTTGAGATCTAACTTTGACCTTAATTTTAACTAGAACTACGTACTTAAATGCCTATCTTTTGCTACGGATAAAATAATATATTAATGTGTTATCAGAGGCGGAGGGCCTCATACTGAAGAAATTTGATAATTTTACACTTTGTCATTGTTCACTTGTTTTAATTGACACCTGTGAGGATTAAATGTGAGACTATTTAAGTGAATGAATGTTAAATAATTGAAGCACATTTTAAGAAGTGTTGAATTATGATTTGATAATTCAACACTTCTTAAAATGTGATTTTTTTTAAAAAAAAAGAAATTCTAGGACTAACTACAAAATTTACAATAGGAGTAGGTTGGATAACAAATTCACTTTCACCACCAATATCTTATATTATATAGTATTATAGGAGTATAGATAAGTAAGGTTATAAGATCAAATAAGCATATCAAATGAAACTAATATTATTAAGCCAAATATTTTAAATATCTCCAATTAAGCACTTTCAACAGTCTGATTGAAAATAATAACTGGTCAGGGATATTATAAGAAACAAACTGAAAGTGAACATAATGCGGTACATATATTATCTATCTGGCATACAGTCGAAGCATCCTCGCAAGCCAAGGCGAGATCGACACCTCTGGTCCGACCGGCCGGCACAGTAGATCGCATGCCACCGCAGTTCAATTTGCAGCAGCAACAACTTGCGTGCCTTTTATGCATGCACATGGACGCCGTCTAATTAAGCTAGCGCTACGGCGCCGCCTATTTTTTTACGTAGTGGATTAAAAACCCGATCTCTACATTCAATGGGATGTACACAGCCAAACGGCGCCGCATATATATGTATATATGTATATGTATGTATGTATATGTATGTGTGTATATATGTATATGTGTATATGTAGATGTGTATGTATGTGTGTGTGTGTGTGTGTATATATATATATATATATATATATATATATATATATATATATATATATATATATATATATATATATATATATATATATATATATATATATATATATATATATATATATATATATATATATATATATATGTATGTATGTATGTATGTGTGCGCGCGCGCGCGCTGCCGTCTGCAGCTGTGATATGTCGCCGATGAGGCCGGCCGGCCGGCCACGATCGATCTCCCGGCAAATTAAAATGTGTGCAAAGTTGCATATGCATGGGCGAGTAGTACTGGTAGTGGAGCGGGCAACATCGGGTGGGGAGGCGGTGAATCGGGGGTGGACAACGCGAAGAGCAGATGGATCATACATATAGTCTCGTCCGGCAAAAGGAGCAGACAGATCTCTGGAAGGCACAGGGGAGGACGTACAAGCATAGCTTAGCTAGGCGCGTGTGTAGTGTACCACGTCGAACTGATTCTCAAATGTCTGATCTTCTATATTTACGTAAATATAAAATATAACTACACACTAGGTTTGAAAACGGATGGATGCATGAAGAGATGAAAGTTTATATAGGTTCAGACCCTCTCAACGAAAGGTAATACTCTACTCCTGTTTTGATCGATTATATCTGTCGGGTGTATTGATGTGTTTATCTGATTGCAGCTATGCTCTTCAGAGATTTTATATATATATATATATATATATATATATATATATATATATATATATATATATATATATATATATATATATATATATATATATATATATATATATATATATATATATATATATATATATATATATATATACTAGCAAAAGTGCCCGTGCGTTGCACCGGGTGATTACAGAGTGTGTATATTGACCAAAAGTGTTGTTTGGTTTAGCAAAAGTGCCCGTGCGTTGCACCGGGAAGTTTACAGATCAGAAAAATATGCAATTAATTAAAATACAAATTCGCTGAAATATTTGGTATTTTTAAGTAGGTATGTGTATAATTAAATAAATTTACAAGTAAAATTCTCCATTCTCCATGGTTAAATAAAATGACATGGTTAAATTTAATTTTATTAAATTCTCCATAATTAGTTACGCTCTTTGGAATTTTATTGGAATTTTCAGAGCTTAATTGCTAATTTTATTAATACAAACATCATTTAACAATTATTTAATTGGAAAAAGAAAGAAAATACTTTCTTATAGGTTTGCTTCGAAATAAACATATTCAATAGAACTATAATTGTAATGCTTCTGAAAAAATGAGCACTAAAAATGTACTTATTCTCTTTTTTTCGGCTCGAGGGACCAACAATAGACTTATTTCCGACCTATGCCGGTCGGCCCACGGCCTTTTGCGCATGCGCGGGCGCACTTTTCCTCCCCCAGGCCGCAACCTGGGCTTGGGCCGGAAAAGAGGCCTCACTCTCGATCCCTCTTGGGCCGATTTCGGCCCGGACGACACCGGCCGTCCGATCTCTAGGGTTTTGATCGGACGGCCGAGCGTCAATAGTGGGGAAACAAAACCCACTCCCTCTCAGCCGCGGAACCCTAGCCCATTTCCCTCCCTCCCATCTCACTTCGCCGCCCTCTCCTCCGCGCCCCCGAGCGGCGGCGGCGACGACGGCGCCCCTCCCCCACCACCGATGGCGGCGGCGGCGGCACCCCCACCACCCACGGCGGCGTCGGCGGCATCCTCCCCCACCACCGGCGGCGGATCTAGCGGGAGGGGAGGCGCCCCGCGAGCGGCGGCGACGGCGACGGCGCCCCTCCTCCCGCGAGCGGCGGCGGCAGCACCCTCCCCCACCACCGGCGGCGGATCTAGCGGGTGGGGAGGCGCCCCGCGAGCGGCGGCGACGGCGCCCCTCCTCCCGCGAGCGGCGGCGGCGGTGGAGTCCTCCCCCACCACCGACGGTGGCGGCGGCGCTCTCCCCCACCACCGGAGAGTGCCCTCTGCCGCCGCCGCCGGCGGATCTAGCGGGAGGGGAGGCGGCGGCGGCGGTGCTCTCCCCTCCACCGGATCCACAGCGACGGCGACGGCGGCGGTTCGGCAACGACGGCGACGGCGACGGCGGCAGCGGCGGCGACCCCCTTCGATCTAATTTTTTGTTTTTATTTGGATATATGTGTGCTGGCGGCGACCCCCTTCGATCTAATTTTTTGTTTTTTTGCAAAGTGCTATAAGGCTGCATGTGATTCTTTGTTATGTGCTATGATTTTTTATGCTATGTATGTATATATGCACTTGTTCTCCTGGTGATGCTAACCGAATAGGACTTGGTATAATTCAAACCAAGTCCTATTCGCCCAAACAGAAACAAAGTCCTAATCAGCTCAAACGAAAACAGATGGGAGTTTGTTTCCTATTTTTGTGGAATCGGACATATTCTTTTACCGCGTTGATGAATCGGATTCGTTCCGGTTTTTTTTCACCCGGTTTTTTTGACGGACGATGGAAGCACCTCTTATTTTTTAAGTAGTAGTAGATATAGAGAGAGAGAGAGAGTAGAGTTATAAGTAGAAAACCTAGTTGGATAAGGCTTGATTTTCTCGATCAATACAAGGTAGTAATCAGCGGTGCTATATACCTTATCTTGGGTTAATGACGAGTGTCCTAAACTAATATAAATACATCATTGATCCATCCTATCTCCTACCAGCAATAAGATATTCATTGATCCATCCTACTCCCTCTGACGGAGCTCGGGGCTCCTCACCGGGAGACCGCGCAGGCCCCCCTTTGCCAGTTCGGCTGGGGGCTTAGGGTGAGATCTCAAGCTCTCTCTGTGTGTGGAAAGATCGCGTGCCAGGAAGAAACGCGAGACACGGACGATGTATACAGGTTCGGGCCGCTGGGAAGCGTAATACCCTACTCCTGTGTTTTTGGTGGATCTGTGTAAGAGCAAGTTACAAAAAATCAACCAGCCCTCTCCTCTCCCGGGAAAATCCAGCCCCCTCTCTTTGTGGGCATGGTCCTCCTTTTATATCTTAAGGGGATACCACATGTACCCTTCCCTTTCCAAACTGGACTTTTCTTCTCTTTATGGACGGAGATTGGTATGGTTGCCGTCCGAATGACACTTCGATGGGACAGCCCACACCTACCTCCACTCCCGGCGGAGACAGGCGCAACGTGGGATCGTGGCTGTCTGTTGCTGACGCGACCAGTGTCAGACCGGTCACAGATCGGTCATTCTTGTCCTCTATGCGTCAGTTCAGCGATCTGCATGATCACCCTTCTTTTTGTAGCATCTTGCCTGTAATGGTTGGGATGAAGCCTGGTATTCATCTAACCAGGGCTAACGTGCCATCTCTAAGAGGTAACACGCTAGCTCCGGCTGGAGACGTGTGCCTAGAGGCTCTCGTCTTGACGGGACGGGGCGAGGCGTGCGTCAGACCGCCAGTCGCCACCTAACCGTTGATCCGACCGGTCTGTGACTGGTCACAGACCGGATAAAAGAGCGCGCTGCATTGCGCTGCATGCAGCGTGACACGCTTGACCAGACCGCAATAAATGCGGTTAGGTGAGCCCTACCGTGTTCACCCAACCTATGTACATAGTGCAAACCCCACAGGGGGTCGGGGCACCTCGGCCCTCGGGGCCGGGGCAGGAGCAACCCGACCCCCCCTTGGAGAAATCAGGAGGAGGGCGGACACCTCACCCTCGGGCCCGACGTCCCCGAAGGTGCCAGGCCACGTGGGCGATTCCATCTGCCTCAAGCCTCCGGGCGCAATACTCCCGGTCCCATATCACCGACAGTAGCCCCCGGCGTTATGTCAGGGCGATCATCCTTCTCAAGGGAAGCGGTCGGGCATGACGCCACTCATAAAGCCTGGTGACAGGTGGGACCGGTCTCCGTGATTGGGCGGAAACCCAACGGTCTCAAACCACGCATATCGGTAACGGTGTCTTGGCCGTCAGTCATGGGCGGTCTCTTCAAGACTGCCACATCACTTGAGCAGCGCTCGAATCTGGGCGTGCAGATTCGTTTCGTCTGGAGACATGGTAACGTCGCTTCGGTCGGCGAGCGTAATTAACGCGCACACGATACGATCTATCTCGACTGCCACAACCGCATATCCACCTCATGCGCCGCAAGCGGGCGAATGGAATTAGTGGAAGCGTGGGCGCGAGAAACGAGGGAGCGAGATAGCGAGTAACGAGGGAGCGAAATAGTGGGCACGAGAAACGAGGAGCCGGACTCAGCGATGGCAAGGGTATAAAGCCATCGAGGAAAGGACTTGCTCCCTTCCTTTCGCCACTATTCCCCTTTCCTTCGCCGTTTGCGCCCTAAACTCTCTCTTTGCTGCGCCTCACCTTCGCCACACACGCTCGTTCTCAACCCTCTCTTTCTCCGACGACATGGCACGGGGCTCCGCTCTGCTCGACGGTAGCGTACTACCACCTTCCCGCATTGTGAGCGAGAGGCAGGCTGGGCTGCCGCGCCGCTTCATGCCGGAATCTGCCACCGGCCGGGAGATAGTGATGCTGGGCGAGGCGCGCCCAGCACCAGATTACCCGGGGCGGTCCATCTTCTTCCTCCCCTTCGCAATGGCCGGGTTGGTTCCTCCTTTTTCTTCTTTCTTTATGGATGTTCTGGAGTTCTACGATCTCCAGATGGCGCACCTCACCCCCAACGCAGTGATGACTTTGGCAATCTTCGCGCACCTGTGCGAGATGTTCATTGGGGTGCGCCCATCTCTTCGGCTGTTCCGGTGGTTCTTCACCGTGCAGTCGGTGTCGCCGCCGTCGGTGGTCGGTGGTTGCTACTTCCAGCCGCGGGGGCCGGTGTTGAACCGCTACATCCCCTGCGCCCTCCGCAAGAAGTGGGACGATTGGAAGAGCGACTGGTTCTACACCCCCCTTGCCAACGAAGCGCGCCTCCGACTCCCGAGCCAGCCCCCGGTGCAGGCCTCCAGCTGGCGGGCGCCGGTAGATCTGGGGGATGGCTATGACGCCGTCCTCGACCGCCTCGCGGGTCTGCGATCCCAGGGGCTCACCGGGGCCATGGTGTACGGCGACTACCTCCGTCGTCGGATTGCGCCGCTCCAGCGGCGCGCTCGGGCCGCCTGGGAGTACATCGGGCCCGAAGACTATATGCGGACCCACCAGGGGGTCAGATGGGATTGGGCCCCCGAGGACTTCAAGATACTGATCCAACGGGTGCTAAATCTCAACTCCGTGGAGGCGTCCCTCATCCCCCACGGTATCCTCCCCCTCTGCAGCGACCCAGATCGCGTCTCCATCTTGACCATTATGACGGCGGTCGGGGCCTCAGAGGAGCAGGCTCCTAAGGGCCATGGCGGCGCAGGTGGGAGCCGCCGGGGGGATCAATCTACCCCCGGAGGGGGTCGTGCTTCTAGGCCCCGCGTCGGGGGCTCGGGGAGCAACCGCCCTACCGACGCCCGGGGGAAGAGGAAACTGGGAGGAACACCTCCCCCATCTCCTCCCCGAGGGGGCGGGGCGGCGCGTGCCAGCAGCAGGCGCCCGGAGGGGGCCGCGCCAACATCGCAGCCCGAGGGGGAGCGCAAGAAGAAACGGCTGCGCAAGATGGGGGAGACAGAACCATCCCAGGGAAACCTAATTTCCCCTCCAAGGTGGTCATTTAACCGACCCCCTCGCAGGTTCGTCCCGCTCTCTTTGCGACCGTCTTTTCTTCTATCCCAAAAGCAAGTTTTACCTTACCCATCTTGTTTGCCTTCTGGTTTTTTCTTCTGCTTCAGCGATGTCCCGTCGCGTCCCTCCCGCCATCCCAAGTCCGGCCAATCCGAGGCCGAAGATCCGGCGGCCGCAGAGGAACGGAGGCGAGAATTTGACCGGCGAGAGGCCGCAGATCGCCTTCGGGAAGCTGAAGAGGCCGCCCGGGAGGCCGCTCGGGCTCGCCAGGCCGAGGAAGCCGCTCGGGAGGAGGCCGCCCGAGTCCGCCAAGCCGAGGAAACCGCTCGGGAGGAGGCCGCCCGAGCCCGCCAAACTGAGGCGATGGCGTCTTTCGAGGCAGCCCACGACAAAGCTGCTGGCGCGTCGCTTGGGCCTACTCCCTCGGGTGACGCTCAGGCGACAACCTCCGGGGCGGCTTGCGACAAGGCCGCGGGCGCATCGCCTGGGCCCGCTCCCTCGGGCGACGCCCAGGACCAAACGGGTCCGGGGGACATCCCCGAGCTCAGTGCGTCTTCTGGCGGGCCGAGCCGCGTCGCATTTTCTCCAAGGCGGCTCTTCTCCTCGTTTTCTGCCACCCCGCTGAGTGCCGAGCCCCTTCTGCAAGCCTTGGCCGCCGCAAACACCGCGGTGCTAGATGGATTCAGCGCCCAGGTGGAGGCCTTGCGAGCGGAACGAGCGGAGCTCGAGGCCGCATGGGCGCGCGTCGAGGAGGGGCGGCACTCGGTGGACGCCATGGTGGAGGTGGGCCGTAAGGCTCACCGCCGCCACATCTCGGAGCTTGAAGCCCGCAAGGCGGCGCTGGCGGAGATCGCCCGAGAGGTGGAGGAGGAGCGAGAGGCCGCCCTCGTCGCCACCACCGCGATGATTGAGGCGCAGGACTCCCTCCGCCTTCAACACGGGAGCTGGGAGGCGGAGCTAAAGAAAAAGCTCGACGCCGCCCAGGGGGTCCTCGACGCCGCCGCTGCCCGAGAGCAGCGAGCAACGGAGGCTGAAGCGGCGTCCCGGCGGCGCGAAGAGGCCCTTGAAGCCCGTGCCATGGCGCTGGAGGATCATGCCGGCGCCGTGGAGACCAGCTTGGCGGACCGCGAGGCCGCCGCCGCTATCCGGGAGGCGACGCTGGCGGCGCACGAGGCCGCCTGCGCCGAAGAGGAGTCCGCGCTCCGGCTCCGCGAGGACGCGCTTGCTGAGCGGGAGCGAGCTCTTGAGGAGTCCGAGGCCGCGACACAACGGCTGGCGGACAGCCTGTCCCTCCGCGAGGCAGCGCAGGAGGAGCAGGCGCGCCGCAATCTGGAATGCATCCGCGCCGAGAGAGCCGCGCTGGAGCAGCAGGCTGCTAACCTCGAGACGCGAGAAAAGGAGCTGGATGCGAGGAAGCGCAGCGGCGGGGCGGCTACGGGCGAAAGCGACTTAGTCGCCCGCCTCGCAGCTGCCGAACACAACGTCGCGGACATGCAGCGCGCCCTGGACTCATCCACCGGGGAAGCCGAGGCCCTCCGCTTGTCGGGTGAGATAGGGCCCGGCATGCTTTGGGATGCAGTCTCCCGGCTGGATCGCGCCGGTCGGGAAGCGGGCCTCTGGAAAGGCCAGACAATTTCGCGCTCCACCAATCTGGAAGGCCTCGCCCCGCACCTTAGGAGGATGGCCTGGGCTGTCCAACAACTCCCCGAGGAGCTCGAGAAGACCATCAAGTCATCCTCGAGGGACCTCGCCCAAGGAGCGGTGGAACTCGTGTTAGCGAGTTACCAGGCCAGGGACCCCGGCTTCTCCCCATGGATGGCGCTGGAGGAGTTCCCTCCCGGGACCGAGGACGATGCGCGCGCGCGGGTCCGGGATGCCGCCAACCACATCGTCCAAAGCTTCGAGGGGTCGGCCCCTCGGCTCGCGTTCGCCCCCAGCTCCGACGAGGAGGGCGACGCCAGCGGCGAGGACGACGGTGGCGACGAGGCCAGCGACCCGGGCGCATTGGAATGAGCCCCCAGGCCCCCGCCAATCTCCAATTTTTTCTTTTTCTTTCTTCTTTTTGTATAGATCAACTTAATCTGCAATCAAAAATGATGAAAAATTTCTATGTTAACTTTATTTTGTTATGCATATGAGTTGAGGATGATTTGTGCCGTGGTCCTTTTGCATTTTAGCTTGATTTAAGGGCTCGTACTCAAGTCCCGATCCTCAAATGGCTCGGGTCGGGGCTAGTGCCTGGGGAGATCCACATGTCGAGACTGGCCAGGCCGGGAACATGGTGACCGAGGGTTATGGGTGACCCGATTGTGGGTTTTTGCCGATTCCCCCCCGGAGTTCACCACGCCCCGGGGCACGGCTCGGTTCTGGGCCCCGCTTGGCGATTTTAGCTGACCGAACCGAGCCCCCGAGGGCAAGGTTGAGCACGAGTGATCTTATTTCAAGTTAAGATTCTTCAGAAGGAAAAACGGCACAGATACAACCTTTAGGAAATTGAAACTGCTTTTATTGAAATGCTGAAATAAGAAAAGTAAGGCTGTGCATGTGTGGTAGCCCCCGGCTAACCCTGCACACCCGAGGGGGGTGCGGGGTTAGCCCGAGCCCGAAACCTGACACCCGACCCCCCCCCTCAGGGGTAGAAGCGACGAAGGTGTTCGATGTTCCACGGGTTTGGCAGCTTAGTGCCGTCGCCCGTGGCCAGCCGTACGGAGCCCGGCCGGGGGACGCCGATCACTCGATACGGACCCTCCCACATTGGTGAGAGCTTGCTCAGTCCAGCACGCGTTTGGACGCGGCGTAGGACGAGGTCGTCGACGCAGAGTGATCGGGCCCGGACGTGGCGCTGATGGTAGCGCCGCAGGCTCTGCTGGTAGCGCGCGGCTCGAAGGGCCGCGCGCCGCCTTCGCTCTTCCAAGTAGTCGAGGTCATCTCTACGAAGCTGATCTTGATCAGCCTCGCAGTACATGGTGGCCCGAGGAGACCTCAGGGTGAGCTCGGATGGGAGAACCGCTTCTGCGCCGTAGACGAGGAAGAAAGGCGTTTCCCCGGTCGCTCGGCTTGGTGTGGTTCGGTTTGCCCAGAGCACCGCTGGCAACTCCTCGATCCATGAATCGCCGTGCTTCTTGAGAATATTGAAGGTCTTGGTTTTAAGGCCTTTGAGGATTTCTGCATTGGCGCGCTCCACTTGGCCATTGCTTCTGGGGTGGGCAGGTGAGGCGAAGCAGAGCTTGATGCCCATGTCTTCGCAGTAGTCGCCGAAGAGTTCACTAGTGAATTGGGTGCCATTATCCGTAATAATACGGTTAGGCACTCCAAAACGGGCCGTGATGCCCTTAATGAATTTAAGAGCAGAGTGCTTATCGATCTTGACAACCGGATAAGCCTCGGGCCACTTAGTGAACTTGTCGATCGCAACATACAGATACTCAAACCCGCCCGGGGCCCGTTTGAACGGTCCCAGGATATCAAGCCCCCAGACAGCAAATGGCCATGACAGTGGTATGATCTGCAGGGCCTGGGCCGGCTGATGGATTTGCTTGGCGTGGAACTGACACGCTCTGCATCGCCGGACCAGATCGACTGCATCATTGAGAGCTGTCGGCCAATAAAATCCTTGACGAAAGGCCTTGCCAACCAGGGTGCGCGAGGCGGAATGGGCTCCGCACTCGCCCTCATGGATGTCAGCAAGAAGCTCAACGCCTTGTTCCTGAGGAATGCACTTCAGGAGGATTCCGTTAGCCGCGCGCCGATAGAGGGTCCCTTCTACCAGCACATAGCGTTTGGAAATGCGTTGTACGCGTTCACTCCCTTCGCGGTCCTCAGGTAGAGTCTTATCTGTGAGGTATGTTTGGATCTCAGAGATCCAAGCGATCAATCTAAGGGAGCTTGGAGCGCTCCCTTCGGGTCCCGAGGCCTGGACTCCGACGGGCCTCGGGGGTCGGTCAGGCGCATCCGTCTCCCCTAAGGGGTCGGGTCGCGCCGACGGCTGGGTAAGCCTTTCTTCAAAGGCGCCCGGTGGGGTCTGGGCTCGCGAGGACGCGAGCCGTGAGAGTTCGTCGGCTATCATGTTATCCCGTCTGGGCACATGCCGAAGCTCTATTCCGTCAAAATGGCGCTCCATACGCCGCACTTGGCGTACATAGGCGTCCATTTGCGGGTCAGAGCACCGGTACTCCTTACAGACCTGGTTAACGACCAGCTGGGAATCGCCTAACACCAGGAGACGGCGGATCCCCAGTCCGGCTGCCACCCTGAGTCCGGCAAGGAGTCCCTCATACTCTGCCATATTATTGGTCGCTCGAAAGTCAAGGCGGACCAGATATCTAAGGACGTCTCCTGTCGGGGAGGTCAACGTGACCCCCGCACCGGCACCCTGGAGGGACAGAGAACCATCGAACTGCATCACCCAGTGGGTGGTGTGAGGCAGCTGCGAGGGGTTCGTGCTGGCCTCGGGGATTGAGACGGTCTCTGGAGCCGGGGTCCACTCTGCCACAAAATCGGCGAGGGCCTGGCTCTTGATAGCGTGGCGTGGTTCAAAGTGCAGATCAAATTCAGAAAGCTCGATTGCCCATTTTACCACCCGTCCTGTACCCTCTCGATTATGCAAGATTTGACCGAGGGGGTAAGACGTAACCACAGTGACCCTATGTGCCTGAAAATAATGGCGCAGTTTCCTCGAGGCCATCAGAATAGCGTAAAGCATCTTCTGGGCCTGAGGGTATCGGGTCTTAGCGTCCCGGAGGGCCTCACTAACAAAGTAGACAGGCCACTGCACCTTTCGGTGGGGCCGATCCTCTCTGCTAGGGGCCGTATCCCCGGGGCGTTCTTCGTTCAAGTGGCCTTTCGGGGCGCACTTGTCTTCTGTGCCGATGACCTCGGGGTCGGAGGATGAAAGGGGCGGCCTTCCCTCAGTGGCCTCGGGGCCGTCCTGGGGGTCGGGGGCTCCTGGCATCGTCGGACAAGCGGGCAAAGGGCCAACTCCGGTTGTCAGGGGCCTCTGGCCTCCGTTCGACTCGGGGGCCTCTTCTCCCTGCTCTTTCCCGGGTCGAGTCAGCACAGGGTTAGCCTCGGGGTCAGAGGGCGTTAAGTGCGGCCTTCCCGCAGTGGCCTTGGGGCCCTCCTGAGGGTCGGGGGCACCTAGCACCGTCTGACAAGCGGGCAGAGGGCCGGCTCCGGTCGTCAGGGGCCGTAGGCCACCGTCCGACTCGGGGGCCTCTCCTCCCCGCTCGCTCCCGGGCCAAGTTAGCACAGAATGGGGGTGCACGAAATGAGGATTGTCTTCATCGCGCTCCACAACCAATGCTGCACTAACTACTTGGGGGGTCGCCGCTAAGTAAAGTAGCAGGGGCTCATTTGGCTCCGGGGCGACTAGAACCGGGGGAGAACTGAGATATGCCTTTAACTGAGTGAGGGCATGTTCAGCTTCCTCCGTCCAAGTAAACGGCCCCGAGCGCTTGAGGAGCTTAAACAAGGGTAGCGCCTTCTCTCCCAGCCTTGATATGAAACGACTTAGGGCGGCCATGCAACCGGTGACGCATTGCACATCCCTAAGTTTGCTGGGGGGGCGCATCCGCTCGATAGCTTGAATCTTCTCGGGGTTGGCCTCAATGCCTCGGGCAGAGACCAAGAACCCGAGAAGCTTGCCCGCAGGTACACCAAACACACACTTATCGGGGTTCAGCTTTATGCGGGCGGAGCGGAGGTTTTCAAAAGTTTCCGCTAGATCTGAAAGTAAAGTTTCTTGGTTGCGCGTTTTTACAACCAAGTCATCGACATAAGCCTCAACATTACGTCCTATTTGGCTACCCAAAGAAATTCGAGTAGTACGTTGAAAAGTAGGACCTGCATTCTTTAACCCGAAGGGCATTGATGTATAACAATAGGTTCCTACGGGGGTAATGAACGCAGTTTTCTCCTCATCCTCCCTAGCCATGCGAATCTGATGGTAACCAGAGTATGCATCTAGAAAACACAAAAGGTCGCACCCCGCAGTGGAGTCGACGATCTGATCTATGCGAGGCAGGGGGTAAGGATCCTTAGGACATGCCTTGTTAAGGTCGGTGTAGTCGATGCACATCCGAAGCTTGCCGTTCGCCTTGGGAACGACCACCGGGTTCGCCAGCCACTCCGGATGGATGACTTCACGGATGAATCCGGCCTCCAGAAGCCTCGCCACCTCCTCGCGGATGAAGGCTTGACGTTCCGGGGCCTGCCGCCGCACTTTCTGCCGGACCGGCCTTGCGCCCGGCCGCACGGCGAGACGGTGCTCAATCACCTCCCTGGGGACCCCGGGCATGTCCGCTGGTCTCCATGCGAAGACGTCAGCGTTTGCCCGCAGGAAGGAGACGAGCGCGTCTTCCTATTTGCCATCCAGAAGACCACCGATCCGTGTGGTCTTGGATGGGCCGTCGCCCAAGGCAACCTCCTTGACCGAGACCTCGTCGCATGTGGCAATCCGCTGCCTCGGGGCGGTGGGGGCAGAGGTGCCAAGCCTCTCGTCTCCACCCTCGGGCTTGGTCGCAGCAGCGAGGTGGTCCGCGCGCTGCTCCATGCAAGCGAGCGCAACTTTAAGGTCGCCACGGACAGAGATGGGGCCACCGGGGCCCGGCATCTTCATCTGGAGGTAGGCGTAGTGGACCGCCGCCATAAACTTCACCAACGCGGGCCTCCCCAGGACCGCGTTGTAGGGCAGACTGAGGTCCGCCACATCGAAGTTCACCCGCTCCGTGCGGAAGTTGGCTGATCCACCAAAGGTGACCGGTAGGTCGATGTGACCTAACGGCCATGTGTGCCCCGGCGTCACACCGATGATCGGTTGAGACGGCTGGAGCACCATCCCCGGGGCCTTGATAGCATCAAAGGCCGCGGGGGAAAGGATGTTGAGAGCCGCTCCTCCATCTATGAGGACACGCCCCAACTTCACATTGCAGATGGTGGGAGAAACCACCATCGCAATCTGCCCTCCCCGGGCAACGCACGGTGGGTGGTCGGTCTGGTCAAAGGTGAGGGCCACCTCCGACCACCGCGCCCGACGCGTCGCCTCATGAGTAGGGGCCGCGGCGAGAAGCTCTCGCCTCATGGCCTTGAAACTCCGGCGAGAAACGTGAGCACACGCTCCCCCGTCGACAGTGGCAATGGTGGCCCCAGGTTCTTGAAAACCTAGGTCATCATCACCGTCATCGATGTCAACAGCGGGGGCCTTCTGTCTGGCCTCACTTCGCCGTTTACCGGAGGGAACTGCCGCGGACTTGCCCTCACGGCGTTCCTGCCTCCTGTCCTCCTCCCACTTCCTCGTTCGCTCAGCCAAGTTTTTGACTGCGCGACAGTCCGCGAGATCGTGGAGGGAGGTGTTGTGGACGGAGCACCACTTGCTGGCTGGGCGCTCCCTGCTGGGAGTACCAGCCTCTTTCTTTTTGTCGCTCGCAGGCCTCCCCTTTCGGGTGGCCCGCGGAGCGCCCTCGACGGCGAGGACGTGACCCTCGTCGCCGGAATGGACCGACCTTTTCTTCCTCCTCCTGTCACGCCGCCCTGTCTGAGCGGCGGATCCGGGGGCGGCCGAAGCTGCCACACCGGAACCGGAGGGGTTCCAGGTCCAGGCCTCCTCCTTACGAGCCACTCGGTCCGCGAGCTGAAAAAGCTCTGCGGTAGTCTGGGGCTCTTTGGAGGCAATCTTTTCGAGCATGCGGTTGTGCCGCACACCCCCCCTGAACGCGTAGATCACCGCGTGTGCAGGGATGCAAGGTATAGTATTGCGGACTTGGCAGAAACGCTGAATGTACGAGCGAAGGGATTCATCATCCCCTCGCTGTACTGCGTGCAAGTCCGCTTCTTCACCTGGGCGTGGATAGGTGCCTTGAAAGTTCATGGTGAACTGCTGGCACAGATCCTCCCAGGAGTGGACCGACGCGGGTGGCAGGTTCATTAGCCAACCCCGCGCCTGTCCCTTCAGGGCCATGGGAAAGAAATTCGCCATGACCCTGTCGTCTCCCCCAGCGGCCTCGATCCCGGTCGTATAGACCTGGAGAAACTCGGTGGGGTTGACGCTCCCATCATACTTCTCGGTGATGGTGGGCCGGAACCTTGGGGGCCAACGGACATTCCGAAGACTCGCCACAAAGGCTCTACAGCCAACACCACCAACCGGGGGCACGGAGGGCTGATCCTCACGTCCATGTCGAGGTGACACCCTGGACGAAGAGGCACCCTCCGTTGCGCGGGGTGCACGCCGATCACTACGTCGGCGCTCGATGTCGAGGCGGGCATCCGGCTCTTCATGCTGATCCTCCCGAGTCGGAGGCGCCGACGAGGGAGTGGTAGCCGAATGGCGTGCAGCAGCCGCCGCTCGCCGCGCCCTCCGCCTTGATGACACAGAGCCGGTGGTGGCGGCGCCGGAGGTCTTGGTAGTGGCGGACCGTCCACCAGCACCCAGGCGCTGCTGTGCCGTCATGACCAAGTTGGCCACGTCGTCCAGCCATCGCTGGGCTGGAGACTCCGGGTCAGGGACGACAGGCGGGTGACGTAGGAGCGCGCCAACAGCCTGAAGCGCGCCCTGAGGCGTGCTGCCGTCGCCGTAGACGAGGAGGCGACGCTCCCCATCTCGCCGTTCTCCTGCACCACCCGCGACTGGCGATGCTGCGGATTTTTCGACTCTCTCGAGCGCCTCCCCCCGCTTGGGACTTTGGCGCGGAGGAGGTGGGGGAGTTCGAGCTCGATGGCGCGGGTTTGGCTCCCCGTCGTCGCCGCTCACACTCGGAGAGAGGTCGTGCGCCTTTGCTTGCTCGGCCATTAGGCTGAACAAGGGAAACTTGGCCCACACGGAAGAGTATGAGAGCTCAGAAAACACACGCTGAGCCCCCTACCTGGCGCGCCAGATGACGGAGCTCGGGGCTCCTCACCGGGAGACCGCGCAGGCCCCCCTTTGCCAGTTCGGCCGGGGGCTTAGGGTGAGATCTCAAGCTCTCTCTGTGTGTGGAAAGATCGCGTGCCAGGAAGAAACGCGAGACACGGACGATGTATACAGGTTCGGGCCGCTGGGAAGCGTAATACCCTACTCCTGTGTTTTTGGTGGATCTGTGTAAGAGCAAGTTACAAAAAATCAACCAGCCCTCTCCTCTCCCGGGAAAATCCAGCCCCCTCTCTTTGTGGGCATGGTCCTCCTTTTATATCTTAAGGGGATACCACATGTACCCTTCCCTTTCCAAACTGGACTTTTCTTCTCTTTATGGACGGAGATTGGTATGGTTGCCGTCCGAATGACACTTCGATGGGACAGCCCACACCTACCTCCACTCCCGGCGGAGACAGGCGCAACGTGGGATCGTGGCTGTCTGTTGCTGACGCGACCAGTGTCAGACCGGTCACAGATCGGTCATTCTTGTCCTCTATGCGTCAGTTCAGCGATCTGCATGATCACCCTTCTTTTTGTAGCATCTTGCCTGTAATGGTTGGGATGAAGCCTGGTATTCATCTAACCAGGGCTAACGTGCCATCTCTAAGAGGTAACACGCTAGCTCCGGCTGGAGACGTGTGCCTAGAGGCTCTCGTCTTGACGGGACGGGGCGAGGCGTGCGTCAGACCGCCAGTCGCCACCTAACCGTTGATCCGACCGGTCTATGACTGGTCACAGACCGGATAAAAGAGCGCGCTGCATTGCGCTGCATGCAGCGTGACACGCTTGACCAGACCGCAATAAATGCGGTTAGGTGAGCCCTACCGTGTTCACCCAACCTATGTACATAGTGCAAACCCCACAGGGGGTCGGGGCACCTCGGCCCTCGGGGCCGGGGCAGGAGCAACCCGACCCCCCCTTGGGGAAATCAGGAGGAGGGCGGACACCTCACCCTCGGGCCCGACGTCCCCGAAGGTGCCAGGCCACGTGGGCGATTCCATCTGCCTCAAGCCTCCGGGCGCAATACTCCCGGTCCCATATCACCGACACCCTCCGTCCCAAAAAAAGACAAACCCTGGTTTCTGTGTCCAACATTTGACCGTTCATCTTATTTAAAAAAATTATGAAAAAAATTAAAAAGATAAGTCACGTATAAAATATTAATCATGTTTTATCATCTAACAACAATGAAAATACTAATTATAAAAATATTTCATATAAGACGAACAGTCAAACGTTTGGTACGCAAATCTAGGGTTTATCTTTCTTTAAGGACGGAGGGAGTATCTCCTATCAGCAATAAGATATGTGGATAGTGTGCGTATCCGGTACCTATGTCATCTACATTAATATAAGGTCCAAATAAGTGGATATAACTTTTTTAAAATTTTAGGACGAGGGTAATAAATAGAGAAGTGCACGTGGATGCCCATGCCTGATCCCAAATGAAAAACGGAAAAAGAACGTATTCAACACATAATATAATATGTATGTTATATACTATACCATTAAATATACTGCAGTTTGAAAAATGTGCGTGTGAAAATAAGTAGAAATTAGAACATAGTCTAACGAAGAGCACATTTGAATGGATGTGTAGGAGCTAGCGAGCTTCTCTACATAGACGTGGGTCTCTGATAAATGGAACCCAACTTAATAGACCCACACGTTTAGTGGCCATGTCGTCTCTCTGGCTTTACGTCCGAGGAGCCTCGTCAGATGTGTTTTCTTCCCTTTTCCAGCTAATGTGGCAAACAAAACTCAACGCTGAGCGGCCTGTTTTCCGGTGCGCGAACGAGAGCTATAGCTCTGGTAGTTTTTTTTTTCAGCACGTCGTCCGTGCAGGCGTATGCACGCGCGCGCACGACTTTTGAGCTTGACGTACGTGCTCAGTGGCGGACCTAGGATTTATATTTGAACCCAGGGTAGGCCTAGCAAAAAAAATCCAAATCAATACATATGATTCGATATAAAATGTGGTAAACGATACGGTATGCAACTCTAAATAATTCAATACAAGTAGAAAGTAACAAATAAGTTTGAATCTTACCTAAATGACAATGTAAATAGGATATTACAATACTTGAATACTAGTCAAGATTAAGCTTTACGCTTCTTCATGGTCACAAAAGAGTGAATTATATCATCCTTACTTACATTGGAGAAGATATCACGCCCAATCTCCTGACAACCATCAAACCATGCAAAATTGTCATATGAAATTGAAGGGGTAGTACACTAGTAGTATGGTTTTGCTCGGTCTTTCGCCTCTATTTCAGAAATAGGAAAATAGCTGATTCTACTTCATGTATAACTAATCGTTCCAAGAATCTCTCCAAACATGTTTGTTGATATTGTTCAATGCCTAAATGATAGTTGTCATTCTGTACATCTATGGCTAATACGGCCAAAAGGTAATAACAAAATCAGCTAGTAGGTTTGGAATTGCTCACCGGAGTCCGGAGAGGTGGAGAGCCGGAGTGGAGAGGCAGTGGCACCTAGGCGGTTGCCGGCTAGGCGCTGGAGCCGCCGGCCGGAGAGGGCGCGCTAGCCGGCCAGGCCTGGGGCACGCCGGTGACTCGGCGAGGGGCGGAGGGAGTCGTGGAGAGTGCGCGGCCGCGGCGCGTGAAGGCAGCGGCGCCGCCGCCACGGCTGGGCGCGCGCGCCTGGCGGGAGCCGGGAGGCCACCGCCCGCCGGCCGGACGCGGCGGGAGGAACGGCGACGCGAGTAGCTGCCTCGCGGGACGGCAGGAGCGCCGGAGTCGCGGCTCATGGGAGCGTCGTCGCCGTCGGTCAGTTGGGACTCGGGAGCAGTGGCGGAAAGGGAGGGGAGATTGCACGGGAGAGAGGAGAAGAGATTAGGGTTTTTTTTGTTTGATGGGCCAGGCTTTTTTCGTGGGCCAAGAAAAATGAATACCGGGTCTTCTCTAGGATAAATTCTAGGGTAGTCCTAGGCCTATCTGGACTACCCTTGGGCCCGCCCCTGTACGTGCTTCCGAGATGTATACGTGAGTATAGCTAAGCTAAGCTAAGCCAGTGGGGCGCTAGAGCTATACGTGCGTCGTCACGTACGCTGCGCTGCGAGCCTGCAAGGGTAGTGAATGCTCAGTGGAATCCTGAATTTCATCGAGGACACAACACTCGGCACGTACCGCTGCACCGCCCCTGGCCCTGCGGCCTCGCGATCACGAGTCGCACACGAGTTCCCGCGTGCGATCCACGGGCGGCAACCTGTACGTACGCATACTCCAAGAGTTGAGCGGTGCCACCTCGGCGCACGCAGAGACGCAAAGGCGCGGCCTGCCTACGACTCCCACTGCACGGGCCGTGGCTCGGGGCGCCGCCGCCGCGCGCGGGAGGATTTCGGTGATTTGGGCCGGGTTTCGCACGACGGACCTGCGGCCTGGCTCGATCCTGACACTTGACTTGCGCGCGCGCAGCCGGAGGGCGCGCGATGGCGATCCATTACAGGTACAACACGTGTGATAATAACCTTTATAGTTTTTTAAAACCACGGTATATCTCGTGATAACCGTCAAACCGTGAGGTATACCGTGAAACTGCTCACGGTAACCCCACTTTAAACAGTTTGGTAAATCCTGATCCATTTTATTCACCGGCGACCGTTCGCTGTGCGTTTCTGCATGCGTGATGAATCGAACGCGACGGTACTGCTGCCAGTCCACCGGCACGGGAACACGTTCCCACGAATGCGTGCCGACTACTATCTCCGTCACAAGATATACGAATATTGTATCGAAGAAGACGCATCTTATATCTTAGAACGGATGCGAAACCTGTATTATTTGTGTGTTTGGCTACTGGTAATTTCTTAAGAAGAGCGCTTTTGTGTGTGTTCTCTGATTGCGGAGTGGCAAATGGGGCTAAGTTGTTTACCAAGTTTTGTTTTGAGGAAATTCCCTGTGTATATCCCTCAAAGTTCGCCTAATTCCTTCTATACCCCTGAGATTTGCTAATTCTCTTCTATACCTCTAAATTTAAGTTTGAATCTCTTCTATATCCCTTCTGTCAGTTGACCATTAAATTCATATCATAAAGTCCATGGTACCCTTTGGTATCAAGAAAATATAAATTTATGAAGTATATTGATAGAGTTTATACATTGTATACGACCATTATATTTATGAGTTTACTTTGTGAGATATTATTTAACAAAAATAATTTTTATCTTGCATAGCAAGATATATCTTATTAAAAAATTTCGTACTACTATATCAAAATATGCTATATATGTTATATGCTATATATACAGTTTTTAATGGTAAACAATATTTTTTTATCTAAAATAAATTTTGTCATAGATAAAAAATTATTTTTTCCCTTCGCGAGGCAAAACTAAAATATTAATTTTGCTAAATAATATCTCACAAAATAAAATCATAAATATAATAGTCGCATACAATAAATTTATATATTACATCAATATACTTCATAAATTTATATTTTCTTGATACCAAAGGGTTGTCATAGATAAAAAAAAACATTTTTATTTTCCCTTCGCGAGGCAAAACTAAAATATTACTTTTGTTAAGTAATATCTCACAAAATAAACTGATACAATAAATTTAAACACTTCATCAATATACTTCATAAATTTATATTTTCTTGATAGCAAAGGGCAAAATGGACTTTATGATAGAAATTTAACTGTCAACTAATGGGGGTTATAGAAGGGATCTAAACTAAAATTTAGGGGTATGGAAGGGAATGAGTAAATCTTGGGGGTATAAAGGGAATTTTCTCTTTTGTTTGTGTCATGATGCACAAGTTTGAGGGGGATTCCTAGTTGGCGCGTGCGCGCCGGCAACGCGCACGCGGCCCAACCCTCCCAGCCCATCACTTCCTTTTTGCTTTTCTCGCTTTTTTCACCCCGGGAAGGCCACGTGTCATTAGCGTAGAATAAAACACGATTAACGCCGTGATTAGCGCATAACTAGTTTTGATTTCTTGGTAATTTTTCGTGTCCTAACTTTTTCAGTAAAAGATTGAAAACAAATCTACACTGAAAGTCAAATTTTAAAAACTTTCAATCTAGATTTAAAAACTTTTTAACTTGAAATTTGAATTTTTTTAAGTCAAAATTTGAAAACTTTCAACTTCTCATCTCAAATCTTAAAAACTTTCAACTAGGGTTTGAAAACTTTCAACTCGAGACTTGGAAACTTTCAACTCGAGATTTTAAAAACTTTCAACTTGGATTTGAAAACTTTCAACTCGGGATTAAAAACTTTCTACTCGAAATTTGAAAACTTTCAACTCGAGATTCGAAAACTTTCAAGTTCAAATTTGAAAATTTTGAAAACTTTCAACTTGATATTTGAAAATTTTCAATCGAGATTGAAAACTTTCAAATCCAGATTTAAAAATTTTCAAGTCATGATTTAAAACTTGCTAGTTGGCGCGAAAAAAAATCAGAAAAGGAGAAAAAAATCACAAAAAAGGACAGACACACGGGAAAAAAGAAAAAAACGAAAAAAAAAAGAAGGGGATACGACGTGGTGGGGGCTGCGCGCGTGGGCCGTGGGCCAGAGTGTGCGCCGCGGGCGCGTACGCGCTAATCAGCTCCCGCGGTTTGAGTACTGTGTTCTGGCACTGTATCATAGGAGGGTTGCTACCGGTACTCGTGTCAATCTACAAATGTTATGGGCGGAAACTCGCACCACGCACGATCTAACAACGCTCGCATTGGCCTTGTAGCCTGTGTGTAAGCTACCCTGGCCTTTCAGCCACCGGCCCACCGGCCCACCTGGGCAGTTGAGCGGGCCGCATCAGCGTACTGCAGCGGCGGCCTGTCTGCCTCGGCACTTCGGCACGGCCCACCTCACTCTCTTGCCGCACGCGCGCCTGTCCATGGCCTCGTGATGGAAAAAGTGCATACGAGGTCCCTCGTCTCGTTACTGAGTTACGAAATCATCCCTAACCAAAAAATCATATATATTCCATTCCTATGCTTACAAAACCGGATAACTCTGGATCATTAGACAATATTAACTTCGGTTTTATTTGATGTGACAGCTGACTCGGCAAACCATATGCACACATACCACTTCACACGTGCAACATTATCTTACACACACCTGTGAATACGTCTCCTAAACGCACGCTCAAAAAGATGAGAATGAGCGGTATGTTTTTTATCTCACTAAGATTATGTTAAAGATCGAATTATGTGTGCGTAATATCGTGCTCATTAAGATTTAATGCCAGTGTGCGTGGAATCATACAATTTTATTCTTCATCACTGTTACTTTCTCAACGTACTGTGCCGCATTTTATTCTTTTAGAGAAAAGGTGACCGTACTCCCTCCGTCTAAAAAAAGACAAACCCTAGGTTTCCGTACCAATGTTTGACTGTCCGTCTTATATGAATTTTTTTTATAATTAGTATTTTTATTGTTATTAGATGATAAAACATGATTAATACTTTATGCGTGACTTATCTTTTTAATTTTTTTCATATTTTTTTCAAATAAGACGGACGGTCAAACGTTGAACACGGAAATCAGGGTTTGTTTTTTTTTTTTTTGACGGAGGGAGTACGTGAGAGGGTTGGAGTGGACCGTCCGTATCTCTTAGAATTGACTTGCATTAGCCATGAGCATTCACATCCCCTTTTGTGTCATGTTAATCATGAGCGTCTCCTCACCTCGCCCGTGCATATCTCTCATTCTTAATTAGGGAGAATTTAAACAAACTCAAATTATTTCTCTGGAACTTGCACAGCCATTTCCATGTGTAGGAGTAGTACCAAGTTTCATGTTGACAGCACAACGACCAAACGTTCCAAATGAGAGACGCAAAATTCAGACGCAAAATAGCACTCTGAAGGTGCAGCTCTGAAACGACGACTCGCCATTACTTCGATATCATATAGCCCCTGTCCTTTTTGTTGTTGTTTTAGGGAAAAGCTTGTCATTGTTGGTTGGTGCATGCTGCTGCTGTTAGTTATTAGCTAGTATTCCCTCCGTCCAAAAAAGAAAAATAACCTAGAATGGAATGTGCCATAATATAGTACAACGAATCAGATTATGGCACATTCTAGATTCGTTGTACTAGATTATGGCACATTTCATTCTAGTTGCTTTCTTTCAGGACGGAAAGGGTACGTTGCTGAGGGCCTGTTTGACATAGCTCAAGCTTCATCTATTAGAGTTTGAGTCCAATCAAATAGTTTTAGCTTTATCTAAAATGGGAGCGTAACTGGATGAAGCGTTCATACAAAAGTGATGTTTGAATCTCTTGAAGATGAAGATAAAAATTAAATGTTTTACGCAAAACAAGGTAGTAACGTGTGATTAATTGAGTTTTAATTATTACAAACTTAAAAAATAAATTAATCTGATATTTAAGAACAACTTTCATATATAAAGTTTTCGCACAAAACACATCGTTTAGCAATTTGAAAAGCATATGCCACTTTTATCTAAAAGTTTATCCAACTTTTGCTGGAGAGTTGAACACGACCAAAATGAACTAGAACGTGAAGCTGAGTTTAGTCTGCTTCACAACACCTGAGCTAGATTTTAGAGTTAGAACTCTATCAAACATGCCTAGCCGCTCCTCGCTCGTACAAAGTCGGGGTGGACTATCGCGAGCTATTCCACGAAAACGATGTATCCATGTGCCGATTTTGCCAGGTGATAATTAAGATGACCGGGCAGTGCACTGCACATGCAGTTCTCCTACGGTCCAACGCGATTAAAATCCGATGTGACCATTTGGTGAAAAAGGGAGCGAGGAGTGCGACGTCTATGGCCGTTGACAAAAGCCTCCAACACGCATGATTTGATCGCGTTTCATCGAACACCACCGGAGGTTTTTGAAATTTGGGACCGTTTTGGCATGGGGAGCGGATGAAATTTGTGCACCAACCGTGAAAGAGCCTGTAGCCTATTGGTTACGAGAGTTTCGGTAGCACCTGAGGTCCTAGGTTCGACTCCCCATGGGAGCGAATTTTTCAGGATTTAACACCGTTGTGCTTTCAGTGGTAGGCGACGTACCCGTCGACGGCGAGGCGCCTGTGGTGATTTTATCAATCTCTCCAGGATTTGCCGGCCCAGTCTTCGAAGATGCTTATAGGGGTAGGGTTTGCGTACGTGTGTTCATAGGGGTGAGTGCACGTGCATTGTGAGTGTCTGCGATGTACTGTGTAATTCTCAAAAAAAAAAAAGAAATTTGTGCACCAACCATGCATTCTCCTATCGACTTGGGCGTGCTAGCTTATAAACCGTTGCTAATTAGAATTGATTAAGGTCTCTTTATTATTACTATTGTTTCATCGCTCATCTTTAACTCTGGGGCTGCTATAGAAGCTTAAATGTTTTCTTTATTTTTTGTTCTATAGGTACCTATTTTGGATATTGATGGCAAACCCATTTGAGAGATATTATTAACCGGATTATTGCTGCAGTGTTTTTATTTTACCATTGATATAGATTAAACATTTAAAAAAATAAACTTAACAAATATCTTAGAAGTAGCAATTGGTCTGAATAATATAGTCGAAAAGTTTTTGTTTGTAGGAGGATGTATTTCTATGGGTATGGAGCAAACAATCCGTGACAAATAATCTGATGAAGGAAATGAAATCGTCGACCGAAGGTTGCCTTTTGATTTTGGACTTATCTGTTACATTTTTCTAACTGTTATCACGGTGACGGAGCCAACAATTTTACACTGTGGGGTAAATTATTATTAGTATTTGATATTTAGGCTGTGTTCTTATCTTCAAGTTCTCAACCCCTCTCCCTCATTTTCCGCACACACGCTTTTCAAACTGATAAACGGTGCGTTTTTTGCAAAAAGTTTGTATACGAAAGTTGCTTAAAAAAATCAAAATAATCCATTTTTTTAAAAAATAGCTAATACTTAATTAATTATGCAATAAAGTTGTTGCTTAAAAAAATCAAATTAATCCAATTTTTTTTTTAAAAAGCTAATACTTAATTAATTATGCAATAACGTGTGCTTCGTTTTGCGTGCCGGGAAGGAGGGGTTCCCAACCCCTTCTCTCGAACGCAGTCTTAGTGTATTTTACATGGAAAATTCCATGAATGGAAAAATCCAACAATTAGTATTATCCAGAGTCCTTTTTGCATTTTGTTTTAACAATTGATTGTAGCTTTTGTATCGAAGCAAATACCGAAATTAAGAAAAGGTAACCTTCAAGTATAAAAAATGGAGATAGATATAAGTAGCACTCATATCAATCAATGAAATAAATACTATAGAAATCTACAGCCTTCACCAACCATTATCCAGTCAAAGGTGGTTGGCTTTTGTACTACCAAGTTTGCTATTGGCACTTGGCAGAGCCTTCTTTGATCCAGTGGCATGCCACCTCACCTTCATTTAACTAGGACCCTTCAATGCCTGTCAGATGACGCACGCTGTCGTCAGAGACAAATTCCAGTAGTTGCCACAACTAATCTTCTTCTCTACCTTCGCTTACGTCCCCTAACCAAAATCTCCAGCTAACTTCTGCCAGAAAAACTGCTACAATTACCAAAGCTAATTACCAAAGTTGTTAGGCGAGCAGCAGCAAATAGTCTTTACCCGTACGCACAAGACATGCAACCCTGTCTCTGCTTGATTAAGCAAGTGAGCATCAGTAAACTAAAGCTCAAGTTGGAGTTCTTAGTGTCGAGTGCTGTGGTTAGGTGAGGGTTTATTCAAGCAATTAACATGCTTACCAGCCCCCAAATTGGATAAATTAATGGTTCTCGATTATCAACTTCGATTGGCCTGCTTCGCTTTGCCTTAATTAACTAAGTTTTAGGCAGCTCACAATGTGATCATCATCGTTGGAATGCATGTCAGCGTGATGGTCGAACAGAGATTCATTCATGCTGATCTGTAGCCGGAATGCAGTTGATTAATCTAATTAATTTGCTTATAATTTTTGGATTGGTCCAACTGGTCTGGTGAACTGGTGCCCCGGTCTCCTGGCTGAATCTTAGGTGGATGTGTTTCTTGTGTGAATTTTCAAAATCTGGTCCATGAGTTCGTCATGTCTAGTAGTACTTGGTAATTCCGTTTGAATTCACCTAACTCTCCCCCGAAAAATGGTTTCTGAAAGTTGTGAGATGCTCAAACCGATTTCGAAGTGGTTTTATGAGGGTGTGTAGTGTAGGAGGCAAAGATGATAAATTTGAGAGAGTTTGTTCCATTTTTCAATAATTATATATAAGCTGAACAAACAAGCAAAGTATGGTGGATGTTTTCTAGCTCAGAAAGCAAAATATGCAACTTAAATGGAATGAATTTACTCCATATATTGTGGAGCAGCCTGCCTTTTCAGTTGACTGGCATTTGCTGATACTTGAAGGTATAGCTTGTAATCATAGATGATGATTTCATCTCTTGACCTTCTATTGTCTACGCTACCTCGCCTGTCACACACAACACCATAATTAATCAGTGTATAATCAAGCAACCTATGCTTCTTTCTTAGGTAAAACATGCAATAAGTAGCAACAAAGAACATAGTATCAAGCATAAAGGGCAGGCATAACCAACACTAAAGGAAAAGACTGAAGGGAAAGGAAGTTAACTAATCCAGAAATCAAGAAAAGGAAGTTAACTAATCCAGCAATAAAGCTAGCCAGTGATGAAATCTGAACAAACCTCAAGACCAGGACAATCAAGCCAGCTGCACTCATATCTCTGTTTTTTCACACTAAACCTAAGCTTGCTTCTAACCAGGTGCCTACTGGCATAGGCTGAAAATGTAATCAAATTTCATTATCTTAAAAAATTGTGCTTACTTAGCCCCAAAATTCTCTGGTCCAGTAGATTCAGTGGACTTGCATCACTAGACAATTCTTGGCCACAAAACAGAAGAAGAAACAACATTCTGTACTACTAGCAGAGAAACACACGGACAAAAAAGGCCTTGTACGAACTGCATGAATTGTCCCAGGAACATGACAAATCTTTGCCCAAAAAAACTGACAAAAAATGCAAACAAGAAGATGGCACGAGCTGGCGTTTCCATCAGTCGATCGATCGATCGATCTGACAGGGCCATTAAACTAACCACCTATCATTAAGATCGAGTGTTCTGTCTGCAACTGCTGCGCATGCATACATACGCAGCAAGCTTCCAAGAAGAGTTGGCGGCTGGCATTGCTTGGTTTAATTAGCAGGTAAACAAGATAATACTACTGTTCCTGGTCATACTTAACAAATGTATACTAGTACTCAATTAGCAAGGAAACTGACAGGAAGCTTAGCTTAGCTATCTATATACTCCATCTATCTCATAATATAACAATCTAGTACTGAATAGGATATTTCATAGTACAACGAATCCAGACAGGAGGATGTCTAAATTCATTGTGCTATGAAATATCATATCCGATACTATATTGCTATATTATAAGACGGAGGAAGTATGTGAGTAAAAAAAGGCAGGTTTTCGTGAAAACCATACTTCTTGAACTGGTTCGATAGCACAAACAAACAGTTTTTCCATCGAGTACAAAAAATTAAAACTGCTTTTCATATTTTTGATAAAATTTGACCGGGTTTTATCAGCAGTCAATGGCTTTCGCGAAAATTGAAAAAAAACACCAATTTTTTTTTTTGAAACAGTTTGGTGAACACCGGTACTATCAGAGATGAGAGTACGAGAGATTGTGGTGATCGTTCGTGGACGTGGATGGGGATCACGGGTTGTCTCTCCCGTGACTCCTGGGCTCCTGTCTGCCTTGTCATCAGGCTAAGCGTCCATCTAAGCGTGAATTATTTGGGTTTTGGAAGCAATAGAAAAAAAGAGAGTATATATATGCTAATGTATGCTGCTACCGGACACCCGTACGTGTCTGATTGGCACTGTGTGAGCAGGACGTGTGGTTCATTTTAGTAGCATATCTTCTCACTTGTGAATGATATGATGGATCGTTTCAATTGTCGGGAGGGGGTCTTGTCGTCTGAATGCTCGAATTCAACATGAATTTGTATAGGAAAAATTTGGATCGAATGGTTAATTGGTACTGTCGAAATTATCGTGCCTACCAATAGAAATTAAACGTTCCATATTCCTATTGATATGAAAATGATTCCGATTATACAAAAACAATTTTAGGGAAGCATCGATGATATATATGATGGTTTTACTAGGATCTAAATTCTGGTGACTACAAATATTATATATCCGCATGTACATTTTTGATAGAATTTCAATGAGGTCATGTATATTTACCGATGACTTTCATATTTTCAAGCGTGTATTAGGGGCATATTTATGGGTTTGTGAACATGTGTATCAAGGTGACACTGATTTTTCTTATATTCAGCATGACGACTCTTTTTTTCCTTTAAAAACTCACGAATTTATTTATATTAATTAAGCAATAAATTGTGAAGTATACATGGGTGATGATAATCTCTCCTAGAGATAGAGAGTTTATCATATTGATATTAATTTGGACAACTCTGAAAATAACATGCATGTGTGGAGTTGTGACAATATTTCTCTCTCTAGAGAAGATGGTGACAACGGTTATTACCTCTGTTCAAAGGGAGTTGAACAGCAAGCAAATTTGGCGCATGCTTATGTCTGCATCAAGCAAAAGAAAATAACGATCTCGTGACAGCCTGACGAGACAGATAACAACAGAGAAATATATATGTAAGGACTGGATTAATTAAATTTCCTCTGGAAACAGAAATTGCAAAATCTTTGTGCAGAAAAATAGTACTATGCCGAGTTGCCGACGTGGATCATCTAGATATGCTTCCATTTCTTCATTTCTTCTGTTTCTGCGACATTTTGAAAAGAGCATTGGATTTGTCCCAACATTTCTTCACAATTTACATTAACGGATGGGACAGATGATGAAAAATCTTGACAAATCTCTTCAGTTCCAAAAGTCCAACCAACAAGTAGCAGTCAACGGTTTTACTGTCCCTAATATTGTATTACTTTTCTATAATCACGTTCATGTACGAGTACGACATATCCATCACCATAATTAAGATTGTTACCTCAAATTCACGTAAACTACCATCGACATCGACTCGTCGAGCCTGCCAAATACGTATTCAAGTTGAAATTTTTGACATCTGTTGAGTGCATTGTGCCGGCAAAATCCCCTGAAATCAGGCAATGTGCTTCAAATCCGGCTTTGCGTTATCTTATCTTCTTTTTTTTATTTATCATATCTCTGCTTTATGGTTGACCATGCAACAAGCACTGAATTAATCTAGCTCTGAATTGATTTTTTTTTTTGGTTACTGCAGATCGTATCATCATCATCATAGGACGATCGATGGATGGCAGTTATAGTGGTCGGTTGCCCAATCTTGATCGTCATTTGGTGAATCATTATGGAAGATCGTGCACTTAGCTCTCAAAAAGGCTAAAGAGGACAAAGAAAAAGCTCTTGAAAAGGGTGAAACTTGGGACCCTGACGAAAGCAAATTGAAATGAAAAGAAACATGAATTGGGTCAGGGCATCATGAACATCATTTAAATTTCGTATCGACCGGTTGATTTTCGATCACCTTTGGTACATGATTTTCATGATTTACAGAATAATAAAACACTTATTTTCCAGGAAGGTTTCAGTTGGTCAATTATCATACCCATCCTTGAGACTCATTCACTGGAAAATAATTGACCAGTAAACCGAAAATACAATTAAATATGCGGATATTTAGTTCATAATTTTGTTCCGCATACTTAGTTCAGTTTACTTGTATTTTCAGTTCATGGATACAATTATGAATTAAAAATACAAGTTGATTGCACTAAATATGCGGAACAAAATTCATAAGCTCTCTTGTGCTCTCTCAACATACAAAACATGTACATATATGCTGATTGGACTCGGTTTCACCCAACAATTTAGGCAAACTTTTTATTTTATTTTATTTCACTTCTTTGAGATGGAATTATTAGGTAAAGTTATACTACTACTAGATTAGGCCTAGATGCTTGGAAAAAAAAGGTTAGGTGATTGTAGATTGAGTCATGGAGAGGGTTTAGGATCTATGACTCTTGGGCTCATTTACACATACGAACACCTAACAGTACGCACAAGTAAGCCTTGACATGGTCATCATCTAGTAGAGCATGTCTCGTAGACCAGACTCGATTTTTCGATCATGGCAACCGCGTTACAACATAGTAACACCAGCGATTATATAATTAATTATTCCTCCGTATTTTAATGTATGACGCCGTTAACTTTTTGACAAACGTTTGACCTTTTATCTTATTCAAAAAATTTATGTAATTATAATTTATTTTATTGTGATTTGATTTATCATCAAATATTCTTTAAGCATGACATAAGTATTTTTATATTTGCATAAAAATTTTGAATAAGACGAGTAGTCAAACATTGATTAAAAAGTCAACGGCGTCATATATTAAAACTCCTGAGAGAAAAATGAACGCTAAGCTGACCATGACAAGGAAAATCAACGCAGTCGATCTATACTTGAAAGTTTCCTAATTACACGGTGTTAATTCTTCCTAACTGAGTAATTCCAAGAACTTGGCATGCATTTTCACACTGCCAGGGTGTAGATTATTCTATATACCATATCAATATCTCTGACAAGACAGTCCGATGAGATGGTTGTATTTGAGAGTTGGAGATTCTAAGAAGCAGGTAATAGATTGTGGACAATCATTCAGTAATAACATAAAAAATAAATTTTCTAGCTTCTGACTTCTAATTTATTTTTCTAGAGTCCGGCCGGACAGCAAGCTCTTCAAACGAGCTCATCCCTATTGGCACTAGTCAAGAACTTCTAGTTGTGTTCCCTGATAACCCGGATCAGTTCGTCCAACGAAAATCAGAGGCAACATGACATATTCAGACATACTAACAGGGAATTAAGCAACGGCTAATTAATTACCCGCACGCCACGATGCTCCGGAAACCCGGCGTTTTGTGGAGAATTTCTCTTTGAACGATCTGATGACCCGTTGTTTTTCTTTCTTTCTTTTTCGATTGTGTTCGTCAAAATTCAGATCATAAACTTACGCAATCCAAGCTAGGAGCCTACGATCAAGCTCGGATACAGCATAGTTAATTGATTAATTGTTGTGATTAACTCACGGAGATGTTTGTGATTGGCCATTTCTGCGTTAAAATTATGGAAGCTGTAACACTGGCTAGTTTAATATGCTTGATATTTGGTTTATTTTAGCCACTGTTTGAGATAAAAATATTAGGTTCAATTAAGGTCCAGCTCGGATATCGCGGAAGACTTTTCTTCGATTTGACCAAACACGAGGGTTTGAGGGATTACGCCAGCTAACTAAAATTTTGAATTTATTAGTATTTGGCAACTTGAATACTTAGGTTACCGTTCAAACCTAAGTCCTCAATCGACGTATTTTTGGTTTGATATGACACATTCGAATAGGAGCTAAAATTCATATAAATCAGTGAGCTTTGAACTTCATGTATGCTTTTTTTCGATTGGGTAAACTGAAATAACCGATCACCAGGTTAACTTTTGATTTAAAAAGCTACCTCGAAATATCAATAATATGACTAAATGAGCTCCGTATATAATACAAAGATACGTAAAGCTATTGCGTATTCTTAAAAGAAATTAAGGAGCTTTAGTCAGGGTTCAATTTGTTGGTTTGGCAGATTCTATCGGAGGTCACTGGTAAACCGAAATTTCTAAAATTTTGAACAAATGTTGGTCAAATGTGAACAGAATATTACCAAATTCATAAAATAAAATAAAATTTTTCGCCGAAATAAACTGAAACTTCGGAAATTTCATTCCGGAATTTCGAACCCTAGCTTTAGTAGAAGTCAGATATAAATTATTTCCACCGTTGAAAAAGATATCAATTTGAGAAACACACGTTAGGATCGCATCTATTGTGCAAATTCCTTCACAACATACCAACCAAGCTTACTCAGTACTCTATTTACACACCGTTCGTGTTCGACGATAGGGCGGGGGGGCACACTTAACGGTCTTGTGTTGGTCATTTACAAAGAGGAAAAGGACATTGCCATGATTAAAAAGGGAAAAGTTAGTGTGATCTATGAATTAAGAACAAAAACACACGCATAATAGCATTTCAACTAAAGTTGTGTAAAGAGGAAGACAAAAGGGATACAATTTTTTTTTTTGGTTTAGTGTTTCCAATTAGCTCATGGGAACACCTACAAAGTAATTAAACAAAAGTAGTATATATATACCTTTATCTTCCTTTTTTCTAGTGAGTTAGTGACAAATCACAAAGCAAATTAAAATGGTGGGTACATTTTGACTCAAAAAGGCTATAAGCGCAAACACACACACCCACCAAATTTACAGCTATATAACTCGCCTCCTCGATCTTCTCTCTCTCCCGCTCACTCTTGCTACCTCCGCGCGCGCCTTGTGTTCGACCCACGTCAACCCAACCCAACCCAGCCTCTCGCCGCGGCGCGCGCGCGACGTCGCGCCATGGGCAACGCTCTCACCGGCAAGCGGCGCGTGGCGAAGGTGATGACGGTGGACGGCGCCACGTTCCGGTACAGGGCGCCGGCGACGGCGGGCGCGGCGCTGCGCGGGCACCCGGCCGGGCACCAGCTGCTCGAGTCGGAGGAGGTCCGTCGCCTCGGCGTGCGCGCCAGGCCGCTCGACCGCGACGCGCCGCTCAAGCCCGGCAAGCTCTACTTCCTCGTCCAGCTCCCCCGCGGCGCCGCCGGCTATGGCGGCGACGACGACCCGCGGGCGCCGCGCAAGACGTGGTCGGGGGCGCTCCACGTGGGCGCGAGGGAGCGGCTGGAGAGCCTGATGCTGTCGCGGCGCACCGTGTCGGACATGGCGTCGGTGGTGCCGGCGGCGAGGGCGGTGGCCGGCGGCGGCGGCGAGCCGGCGCGGAGGCCGTCGTCCGTGGAGGTGGGCGTGGACGGCGCGGTGCGGCTGCGGATGCGGCTGCCCAAGTCGGAGGTGGCGCGCCTGATGAAGGACAGCAAGGACGCCGCCGAGGCCGCCGAGAGGATCATGCAGCTGTGCGTCGCCAGGGACCAGGGCGGCGCCGGCGCCGGCGCCGCCGTCACGCTCGCTGCCTCCGGCCCGGTGTCGGCGATGTCGGGGAGGAAGACGTCGGCCATGAAGAAAGAGGTAGGCATCTTCTTCCTCTCGTTACTACCCTTACCCATGCTCACGTCACTAGAGCTGCCACGTGACGTCATTCTCTAGTACTACCATTGGCCCATCAACTTGGTGTTTAGTTTGCAATTTGCATGTGCTCTACCCTCTCAATTAGGCTTAGCTGACAAGGATGCCTCACAGTACATACGCAATTATAATTAATACCAAGCTAGACGATCTATATTTATACGATGAGAAATACAGCACCAAGGTTAAATTTTTTTTATGTCGTATTTTATGTATTATATTCGGGGCCTAATTAATACAGAAACTGCAAATCTTGAAGCAATAAGAAAAAAATAAAGAAAAAGATTATCCAAAAAATAAGAAAAAAATGCCATCATGATATCGAGTTACATGCCTCAACCAGTTCATAAAATTTTAAAACTTGTTTGGTTTGATGCCACTTGTTACCCTGCAAAATTTTGGCAATTGCAAAAAAAATGGGTCATAGCTAAAGTTTTTGGCAAAAAATTTGCTATAGTATTATTTGGCTTGCTACCAGGTATAATTAGGTATTCCACTGAGCTAAACAAAATTAACAATGCCTTTTTTTAGCTACAAAATAAATACTACCTCTATTCTAAAATATAAAAAAATATCTACTTCCTCCGTTTCACAGTGTAATACTTTACAGCATTGCCTACATTCATTTAGATGTTAATGAATCTAGACATATGTATGTGTTTAGATTCATTAACATTTATATGTATATGGGTAATGGTAGAAAATCTTATATTATGAGACGGAGGGAGTATATATATTACAGAATAAAATCTCTTATATTTCCGGACAGAAGCACAATAAATTCTGTTAAGCTGACGAAACAAATACCCACTCGATATTTTTGGTAAGAGAATCATCTAGCGAGCGGCAATGTTGGAGCAGTAAATTCTACTATGATGAGACAAAATTAACGTAGCGCATCTTTCCGGCCATCTTTTTCATGTTCTTTTTTCTCGACTCGCTTCGATCAGTTCGCCGGCGTGTGTGCTGCACTTGGCGTCAGTAACCTTTTTGGCTCACGTGGTGCGCATGTGCGTGCTGCCCAATAAGCCAAAGCCAGTCGAAGCTTCTTGCATTGCCCCTCCCATCTTGATCGATCTCTTCGCGCAAACATACAAATTTCATCCATTTATTATTATTATTATTATTATTATTATTATTATTATTATTATTATTATTATTATTATTATTATTATTATTATTATTATTATTATTATTATTATTATAGAAAAGGCAAATCTCATCAAAATTTTACACGAATCCGTCTGATTTTGCCGTGAACTCGAGCAGAATTCGTCAGCCCAATAGCTAGGCATGTGGGTGAGAGATCAAAACCATGGCTTGCATTTTTTTGTGTTTGGTATTGATTGTTTACAACTATGGAGTATACTCCAGTTGAGAACGTTAAGGGTCAAGTCAATTAATTCCAGTATTTATGTGATCGCATCGATCCAAGTTATTAATTAACTACTCCGTAACCCAAATAAACATACACACATAATTTAACCAGCAAGAGCTAATTAATTTAACGATGGTTTGCTATTGACGAACACGTAGCTAGAGTGATCGACAGCACGGAAGATGGATAATTAATTAGCTAGGTAGCTAGGCTGAGCCAGCAAGATTAGAGAGATAAGCTAATCACGCGACACGTACGTACGCACGAGGGTGCCAACCTCGCCGTGCATGTGCCGGGAGATTCGTTAGTTAGGGGCCTAACCACGTGTACAGTGCTAGCTTGTACGACGACCGTACGACGGGCACGGCTGCCGAGACGGCCCGTGCTGGTCGTGAGGCGTAGTAATCCCCATCTATAGTGAAAAAACATGTAATGTAAATCAGGGTAAACTTATAAATTACTCCCTCCGTTTCGAAATGTTTGACACCATTGACTTTTTAGCACATGTTTGACCGTTCGTCTTATTCAAAAACTTTTGTGAAATATGTAAAATTATATGCCTACATAAAAATATATTTAACAATGAATCAAATGATAGAAAAAGAATTAATAATTACTTAAATTTTTTGAATAAGACGAACGGTCAAACATGTGCTAAAAAGTCAACGGCGTTAAACATTTCGAAACGGAGGGAGTACTCCCTTGTAGAGGTGGAGTCAGAAAATCGATTTGTTGATGTCATAATATGTTTATAATTGTCATAATATGCTAATTATACTTTGATCATGGTGTTATAATATATAGATAAGTAGTTTCGCTATAAGTTTTGTCGAAAGTCGTCGGTGTCGCCTGATACTGGCCTTTACGCTGTAGATCTGCCCCTGCTCCTTCGTTCTATAAGGGATTTTGTTCATTCTATTTGTCCCACAATATAAATGATTTTGGTGTGCTACTTAACACATCCATCAATTCCTATTCAAATTTTTACATATTTTAACCCTTAACTACCCACTCACATATAAGTAAATACTCCATTCGTCCCAAAAAAAAAGGCAACCTAGAAGGGTTGCTCAGATTCGTTGTACTAGGAGCTTAGGTTGCCTTTTTTTTTTATGGAGGGAGTATCATTTAATAGAGACATTCTAGTATTTTCTTGCTATCCTTAAACTTACCTAAAAAAGAATAATCCCTTATATCATAGGATGGAGGGAGTATCGATCATAAGATTAAAATAGACGTATGGGATTCATCATGAATAAAAGTTTTACGTACAATAATGTAGATACATATTTTATGGTAGTTTTTAAGTTTGTAATATACTTTCTTCGTTTCAATATAAGTGCACTTAGGACAACCGTTCCAATATAAAGCATTTACTTCATTACGTAGAAAGTCGTTACCCAAAGTAGTTAGTAGTCCGGACAATTAATCATGAGGCACGGCTTAATTAGTTTTGCTTAACGTTGAAGATCAATTGAAGAAAGGGATTCTCGATGCAATTCAAAGGGACTCGTTTTCTCTTTTGTCAATGGCTACCAATCGAAAAACCGGATCCATCGATCCCTTTCTCATGTACATGTTGCTTTACCAAATTCGGTGATACCTTTTTCAGTATCCTACGCTTCATGCTTTGATTATGCTAGTACTAGTAGTTAAGTTTTAGCTGAAAGCGTGAAATGAAATTGTGCAAATTTTGACAGGTTTTTTCTCTTTTTGATTGCAGAAGCGGACGAGGTTTGTGGCCTTGCCTGACGAGATCATCGGATGACAAAATGGGGCCAAAATGTTATTCTCTCTTCTTCTTTTTTTTTTTCTTTCTTCTTTGTTTGGCTTTTCAGCAAGAGGAATTGCAGGGGCTTAGAACATGAGAAGCCGCTCCTAACATGGCTTCCTATCTCTCCCCTACAAATTCCTAACTTCTGAATTATTAGGCCAGTCGATGTCGATCATCACCATCCTCATCTAGTAGGTAATCAAGTTTTGTTTGTAAGTACCTAGTAGCTTAGCTAGTGAGAACAGAAGGTTAAAAAGGGGAAAAAAAAAACAGAGCTAGAAATGTTTGCTGTGTACGTAGTGTGCCTTTGATAGTTGATATGTATGTATGATGGTGCTGTCATCTGGATAAAGAAACTACTTAATTAGTCAATTAACTTACTGCTTAATTAGTTCCAGTGCTGTTTATCGCCATCATGCATCTTGATCTTGTGGCATCTTTGCGGCGTATCTGCTCATTCACACCGCCCTTTTCATCACGGACGGTGAAGTCGATCTTCAGAGTTTGCGGCGCCGCTCCGACGCCGTGACAGGTCTTCCTCGTCGCCGTCGCCGTCGCCGTCCAGGCTTTTAATCTGAGCTGAGTGGACGACCGTTGACAGAGTTGTATATATAGATATGGATATGGTCAAACGTTATGTAAAAAGTTAACGGTGTCATACATTTTGAAAAGGAGCTCGTGGTATATCACATTAGGCGTTGCAGCATCGATGTCGGCGAGGCGACCGATCGAGATGAGGGGAGCGCTGGATGGATCAGGCGCCTTGTCGACAGCGGAGACTGGAGAGGAGAGTCTGCCGAGCAGAGCGACGAGCTTGGTGGCCAGGGCCGCATCAGCAGAACAGAGCGTGTTCCATCGCCGGCGGGGCATTTGGTCGAACAGGCCGCTCGCGGGGCAACAAGGCCACGGGCAGAGCTTCCATGTTGCTGCCGCTCTTTTCTTTCTTGTCACTGAAAGAAAGGGAAAACAAAAAGGAATGTATGGTATGTGGGCCATGGTTTTTTTCTTCATTTTCTCTTTTGTATGGACCCCACCGTTTTTATTTTTTATTTCTACTAGCAAAATGTCCATGTGTCATAATGGATGAAATTGTTCATAAATTGTAGTTTTTACCAACTTGATCTATGTACAATGTTGCATTATAAAAGATAGCTTTAAAACTCATGATGTTTGTTTTGGAAGTCTAAAAATTGTTTACATTAATTAAAAAAGATTTTGATAGTTAAATCGTGGTATGGTTCTTATTACATAGTATTGCCAACATATAATTTGTCAAAAAGCCTTTACCAACAAATAGTTTATTAATTGTTTATTTTTATCGACGGACGTCTGTTGGCAATCTAGTGTCATAGTGTAGTGTATAACGGGATAGGTTGATCAATAAACTTGGGGGGCACATAAGTAATTTTCTCAGAATGAACACCAGGTAAATTTGTACAGGATCCAAATATATTTGAGAATCAATTTGATCTATGTCTTGTCCCAGTTGTATTGCTCGCTTCATCTCAATCGTGGAAATCACTTCATAGTAAATGGTGACACCAATAAATATAGAGGCATGGTTTCTATCTGTTATCTAAAAACAATGTTTGAAAAATAATTATGTTCTCATATCCACTGTGAAACATTTTTAGATTTTTTTTTCATAAAGTCAACTTGTCCATTGATTGATACAGGAATAGCATATAATTCCGTATAGGATCAAAATATATTTGAGAATCAGTTTCATCTCAACTGTGCCCAAGTTTAACTCGTGTACGTACAACCCATCTACTAAGGTGGTGTTTGGATACATGGACTTAACTTTAGTCTCTGTATTTAGACACTAATTTAGAGTATTAAATATAGACTATTTACAAAACTAATTACATAAGTGAAAGCTAATTTGCGAGACAAATTTTTTAAGCCTAATTAATCTATAATTAGAGAATGTTTACTGTAGCATCACATAGGCTAATAATGGATTAATTAGGCTCAATAGATTCGTCTCGCGAATTAGTTTAAGATTATGGATGAGTTTTATTAATAGTTTACGTTTAATATTTATAATTAATGTCCAAATATCTGATGTGATTTTAGTCCCATCTAAACAGGGTCAAGGACAACTGGCCATTGGGCTAAACAAGAAGGGCTCAGTTGAGTAGACAGCACTGACACAAGACGTACAAAGATTCAAAAAGATGCGACGCTCGGTTTACTCAGTTTACGTAGCAGAGGCTCGCACGGTGATGGATGAAAATATATGTGATTGAATCAGATACGGACTTGTAGTCGGACGGCGTATTTATACTCGAATTGAACAACGTACCAAACAATTAGCAAAAACGTCTTCAGTTTTTATAATAGTAGAGATAGAGGTAGAGAATTGTAATGCTCGTAAGTTATATTGGTCCTATGTCAGCCAAAACATGCCGTCTAAACCGATATAAGACTACATTTGTATTGGTTTTGACATCCAGGGATGCCTTGTATGCGGTTTTTTTCTTATCAAGTTAACCGATCCGGTGGGGGTGGCCTTTCATCTTGGGCTGGCCAGGAGCAAAGGGCACATTGCCCATCAACGAGCTGAAGGCCCAGGTGGGGGAGCCCGTGGAGCTGCGGGCCTCCATCTACCGCGTGGAACACCGAACACGCATCGTTGAAGGAATTTTTCCATTTATAATTTTTTTTAAAAAATATACAAATATATTTTTGTTTTCAAAAATTACATAAATATTCAGCTAAATGGTAGGAGTATTTGATATCTTAGCCAATCCTTGGTTAGGACTTGGGAGTTGGGGCTATGAAACAGCATACTTCTACCTGGTGTCATATACCAATCAGCTCTACGTTTGGCTTAATCAAGGAATAAACCAAATGGCATATTTTCAAATGAAAAATAAGTTGTGAATAAAAATTTTATATACGTGTTATTAACGATTTAAAATCAAAGGCTGAAAAACAAACTACTATGAAAAAAAAAAACCCTAAAATCAACTTCAAATTTTGGGTTAAAAATTCAAATTTTAACTAATAATTAAGCATAAGTATTACCGAAAGGATGAGAATAAAGATGGGCTCATTTCAAGAGTAAATTTTACCGTAGCTATAGATCGAACTGTTTCCTGTCACCTAGCCAAAGCAAGCAAATAAATGCTTATTATGCCACGCTTTAGATTTGAGCTACAAAACTAGCTACTTGAATAACTAACAGAAGCACTTCCATTAATAATAAAAATATCCTACTAGAATTCCAATTGTAACAAGACTTCTAAGGCAGCTTAAGAATGAACTAACAATACCATCTAATTAATCAACACATAATTATTGTCTGAAACCGTTTCACCTGCGAAGGGCAATGCAGTTATACAGTACAGGGGTGCATGTTTGTCCGCTCATGTAGACTTAGAGCTTGTCCTGATGAAGATCCGATCCTAAGCAGTAGCCACGGTGAAAAACTGACAACGGCGACGATCGAGCATCCGGATCGTGCCGCCACGGCCGAAGTGCAACTCTATTCGTGTCACCGAACCGTGTTTTCTGTTACCTGGGCATGTGCTCCCCACCGCTCGATCAGGTACTCTCCATGCCACACGAACAAAATCTGATGCGATCTAATTAATTAACACATAGTGGTATTGTCTAGAATTGTTTCACCCGCGAAGGGCAATGCACTTATGCAGTGCAAGGGTGCAGGTCTGTCCGCTCATGTAGACTTGGAGCTCGTCCTAATCAAGATCCTAAGCAGTAGCCACGGTGAAAAACTCACAACGGCGACGATCGAGCATCCGGATCATGCCGCCACGGCCGAAGTGCAACCCTATTCGCGCCACTAAACCGTGTTTTCTATTACCTGGGCATGTGCTCCCCGCCGCTCAGGTACCCTCCACGTCGCACGAACAAAATCTGATGTAATTTCGTGTTGAAAAAACTTGCACGATGCATTGAGTGCGTGAAGCATCAGTTGTTGCGAGACCGACGGACAAAGGTAGCGATACACACGAACGAGATATGCCATGGCTTCTCTCAATCACTAACAGAATCAGATTGCGAGATGATATCAGATTGCGAGATGATGTATAGACTCTCGGTGACGGACCAAAAATAGAGAAGACAATGGAAAAATTACTTAATTTTTTTAAGAAGTTTAGATTTAGATTAGATTTACTCCCTCCAGTCCCTCCGTCTTAAAATACACTGTATTTTTAGACTTTAACACAGTTTTCGAGATGCATCTATAAAAGTAAAATGATCTAAATAAAAGAGTTGTATATTATGATATTAGTTTTGTTAATGATAAATCTAGTAACATTGATTTGATATGATTGATTTTTTTCTATTAATAGTCAAAATAAAAAATGTTTGACCTAGTACTATTTTAAATTTGAGTAGAATAGACAACTTGAGCCGACCGGACAGACAACTTCAAAGGAAAAAAAAAGGAAGGCAAACCTAACCTAGGGTTCGAGCAGAGAGAGAGAGAACGAGGACGATGGCTTCGACGATCCTCCGGTCAGCCGGCGGCGCGCTCCGGCGGTCCGTGCTCGCGGGGGAGCAGCGGTTGCTGATCCGCCGCGCAGCCGTGGTCCCCGCCCTGTCGGCCATGGAGGAGAACCCGCGTCGCCTCTCCAGCTAGCGCCAGCTGCGACGATGGCTCCACCCACAAGGCCGCGGCCACCGCGCCGGTAAACGACCTCTTCCTGGAATCTCCCTGCTCCGATCCTCTCTTCCTCCCTGGGTTTCTACTCACTCTTGCTGCAATTCCTTCTCCCTCCTCTCTCTCCTGGGGTGTTCTATTGATTTAATCTAATCGGTGAAATTATCTGGCTGAGGCCGGGGAGGGAGAAGAGCAGAAGAAAATAATTAAAAGAGGGGGTTTTCTCATCTTCTTTTTATTGTATACTAAAAAAGATGTCCATACGTTACAACGGATGAAGTTTATTTTAATATTTATTATTGTTATATGGTTTAGTTAAGGGAGTTCGCTTGGATGTATATATTTGTTGGAAAATCATAAGCTGCAGTTAGGAGTCCAATCGTCTCAAGTTAGCATGCGCGTTTTTTTAAACAGATTTCTTATAATTCCTTCTATATTACCAAAAGTGAACGATCTTAAGAACCGACTCAAATACGGATATGTATTTCCAAAAGCAAACGAACTTAAAAACAGACTGATACACAGATGACGTACCAAAATACCGGCAAAAACAACTTCAAACTTTATAATAGTAGAGATTTGTAATTTTTATGTCTAGATTCATTAAATATGAACGTGTAAAATGCTAGAATGACTTATATTGTAAAACGGATGGAGTATCTGTTTTGAGATTATTAGTTTAGCTAGGAACTTTTTTTTAAGTAAATACTGCATATCGGGCTAGGATTAATTACAAGGTTTCACTTTGGACATGAGTGGTCACTGTTTTCACTTTGTACTAGAGTTTCTTTCCTTGTGTTTGCACAATGGTACACCCTTCTCACCATCGAAACCATAGCCGGCAATGTGAACCTGCTGCTCCTGCTGCTATAAGGCGGCGTGAAGCACTGGTGTTGTTGCTGGTGTGAAGAGCAACAGCACATGTGAAGGAAGAGGAAGCAATTAGCTGCAGTTCAGGAGGCAGCGATCGGTCTGATGATGACTGATGAGGCTATACGTGTGCCTCACTTGTTTATATTGAAGTTAGCAGACTAAAATATTTAGCGGTTGATCTTCTCAAAACAGTTACAGCGGACTAAATTGTACATGTAAGCAAATAGCTAGAACCCTTGTCAAGATGATAACGGTAGCTATGGACGGAGATTTAAAACCCTGATAGGTTCTGCACAGATGGAGCTCACCGAGTTGTCATCGTATCTACATCACAGGAAGAGAAAAAACGGCCCGGATAGTGCGGTGGTGAGGAGCTAGGAGCGAACAAGACAGAGATTGAGAGATTGTTGTGTGTGTGTGTGGAGGGGGGGTCTAAACTAGAACAAAGGCTATGTTTCTTAGTCTAAAGTGAAAATATTGGTATCCCAGTCGAAAATGAAACTTTGATAATAATACCTAGCCTAAGTTATAATTCACTTTTTTTTTCTTTATCTGTATCCAGAGTTCTTCCTCAGATCCTGCATCGGAACTTGGTGACATGGAGAACAATGAGTTTCTGGTTTATTCTTATGTCAGCAAGAAATTGGATAATATCGAGAACCTCCTTGACAAGATGGAAACTTTGAGAAAAGAAAGTGATGAGGCTGATGCAAGGTAACCAAGCAACTAACTTTTGTGAATGTGTGCGCATTTTATTTTTTCTGGTTATCCTAATTAGTTTTCTTTAAATTTAAATAATCTGCTGCAGGTTCGCTCAGCTTAGACCATACAAGGCGTTTGCATGTGTCTCAGGTATTTTTGCCTTCTGCTATTGTGCCAGTCTTTGGTTGAGATAGCCCATGATGGAGAAATGGCTTCATTATACTATGTATATACTCCCTCATTTTCTAAATGTTTAACGCCGTTGACTTTTTTAAACATATTTGACCGTTCGTCTTATTCAAATTTTTTTTAAATGTGTAAAACCATATGTATACATAAAAGTATATTCAACAATAAATCAAATGATAGGAAAAGAATTAATAATTACTTAATTTTTTTTAATAAGACGAACGGTTAAATATTTTTTAAAAAAGTTAATGGCGATAAATATTTTGGAATGGAGGGAGTATATATATTGCACTAACGTCTTATTGATACCGTCGATATCTAATCACACATCAGGTAGCAGAATTGGGTTTGAAGTCCATGACTATAAACAGTATATCAATAATCTCGTACTCCCTCCGTCCCATAATATAAGGGATTTTGAGTTTTCGCTTGCAACGTTTGGCCACTCGTCGTATTTAAAATTTTTTTAAATTATTATTTATTTTATTTGTGACTTAAGCACAACTTTTCGTTTTTTATATTTGCAAAAAAAAATTGAATAAGACGAGTGGTCAAACGTTACAAATAAAAACTCAAAATCCTTATATTATGGGACGGAGGGAGTATGTCAGACTAATTTCTCTGTTTATACTTTATAGCACCTTATGACATCAGCCATTTGTATTTAATTTCTCTCATCAAACAGAAGAGTTTAATTCATTGTTACTTGAAGGATGATTTGGCATGTATTGATAATTAATTATCATCGAACTGTTCTAGCTAGCTACGACCATGAGACATTGGTATCTAATGCGTTATGAACTCAGATTACACCTATTTTTAAGTTTGTAATGTTGGCTGCACAGGTCATACTCGTGAGGATTTTTGAAGCAGATAATGAACAAAAGCGTGCGTCATGAATTAATTTCTATTTTTCCTCAATTTATACCGTATAATCAAATTCATTTCAGGGGAGTTTTTGTGATTATTAATTTCAACTTGAGATGGTTTTGACAAATTTGGATTCAGCATTGGATCATGTTCCTTTTCCAGCTTGCATTGTGGTAGGATAGTGTGTCTGCAGTTGGCGGGGATTTGATCTTACGATCGATCAAATTTCTCACTGTTTAGGTATACCATATATATTTATTCTCTGGCATTTCAACGGTTTAACATCTCTGGAGACGATAATTTGCTACTCATCTGGAGACTATAGAGTGATGCAACAATAATTTGCTACTCATACAACATAGTGATCATCAGATCACTTGCAGCAACTCCTACGCAACATTGCAGCAGATCGAGCAAATGATCGTAACAACTCACACCCAGAGGTTTGTGGTGTGCTTCGCTGCCGGCAACAAAAACCAAATATTGTATGGAGCTCCCAACTGTGGGTAATGAACAATAATGTTATAGATTGGTAGTGAACTAGTGATCGATAACCGTTTCTTAGGTAGCAAACAATAACTTCATCCGTTTCATCCGTTTTATATTATAAGTAGTTCTATTTCTTTTTTCTAGTTATTTTTTTTAAGTTACACCAAATTTATAAAAAAAAATTAGCAGCATCCATAACATCAAATAATCAGTTTTATTAAATCCAAATTTAAATATATTTTGATAATATATTTACTTTATGTTGTTAATGCTATTATACTTTTCTATAAACTTAATTGAAAATTCTGACTAGAAAAAAAGTCAAAGCAATTTATAATATAAAATGGAGGAAGTAGCTATCTAGTCCCTTTCAATGAGATATATATATGGTTCTTCCCAAAGTATTACTACCTCTGTCCCATAAGATAAAAAGTTTTAAAATTTGATACGGTTATTAAGAAAGTAGGTTTATTTAAACAGAGAGATATTGTGATTGGTTGAGAAGTAGAGGTATGTGAGAAAAGTGAATGGTGCAGGGTTTGTGATTGGTTGGAAGAGAATGTTGGTGGAAAAGTTATTATATTTTGAGACAAATCCTAAGTGCTAAAGGTTGTTATATTTTAGGACGGAGGGAGTAGTTCTCATCGACCACAAATACTCATGAATATGACCGAGAACTAATTTTCAGTTTCTTTTTTCACCACCCAAAGATACACGAAATCCTCAACCACTGTTGGTCCATATGCTTAACACGTCGTATCTCACTGCGATGTCGTTGTTAACAAGCATGATCTGAGACCCAAAAAAATGTGCCGATGTCCCCCTCTCACGCCTGCCCAACCTCCTGAAAACGAACATGTGTGAAACTGGAGTTTGCAACTCGCACCTCTTCTCTGAATCTGCAACATCTTGGAGCAGGGATCACATCATTTTTAACCAGGAACAGTACAAACTTTGCTGTCAATTTCCATCAATTCTAGCCAAGTTATCTTGTGGCGATATTCGGTCGTGCGCAAAATGCCGAAAGGCGGGGCGAAAATCGGAGAAATGTTCTCGTATTTTTAAAGATGAAAGATTCAGAGAAAATGACTGGACGGCCATGGAGGATGGCTGCTTTGTTGTCCATGGCTAAGCTCTCCATGAGCAATATTGTTTGAGCACTAAACAAAAGTGTCAAGCTCCTGACTAAAAAGTACGAATTATCTTCCCCCGAACTATCATAGTCGTCCGAATTACCCTCAGAACCATAAAACCGAACATTCTTCACTCCCAACTATGCAAACCGGACGAATTACCCCTCCCCCCGACCGAATCCGTGGTGGTTTTGGTCTACGTGGCGTACACGTGGTAGTCCGGTCAGCATCCTATTTTATAAAAAATGTGAAACCCACATGTCATACTCTCTTCTATCTCTCACACACTCTCTCTGTCTCTCTTCTCCCGGTGACGGCGGAGGCAGCGAGCGCGGGCAGAGGAGGCAGCGGCTGAAAGTGCATTAATCCCCCTAGTGGGTTTTGGTTATTAATGACAAATGTGGTTAAGGGACTAATGAGTTTATTGAGCTACTTTCAGGTGCATTAGTCCAAGGCGTGGAAGATGGATGCTTAGAGACCCCCCAAAAGTATAAAATCAAAGCGGACCGGAACTCGAGAAGTGCATAGGATAGTTTATTTATTGCAATCGAGTTTTTAGGAAAAACCGTAGTATTAAGAGGGGTTCCAGGTGATGCTCTGAGATATGTCAAGTGCTCTTAGTGTGAACGAAGTGTCAAAGTTTCCCTAGGAGTTATTTTTGCAAATACTCCATCTGTCCAAAAATGCAGGTCCGGAACTTCCTATCTTCCAGGTCCAGAAGTTTCGATCTGATGAAAGAAATTTTCCTAAGTGTTATCCGGAAGTTCCTGTCTTCCAGGTCCGGAACTTCCTATCTAGTTTCCAGTTCAAAATTGAGTAACGGCTAGATGACGTCACCTAACCGTTATACATATATAGCTCGTTTCCAACTCTTTTCTTGGCAATTCCACTTTCACTTTTCATTCCTAGAGCTGTTGCTAGCCTCTCCCAAGTGTTTTTTGCCTTCTCCACTCAATCTAGAGCCTAATTCTTGTGAGAAAGAGAGATTGAGAGGGAGAGAGGAAGATTTGGAGATGTGTGAAGACTAGGAACTTAGGTGAGCACTTGGAATATCTCGTGGGCTGTCATCTCTGTGCTTATTACTCTTGGAGATGATCTCCTAGACGGTTAGGTGTCGCCCGCGAGAATCCGTTGCATATTGTGGATGTCCCGGATAAATTTGTGAAGGATTTCCTCTCCTCCGAAAGGGAACGAGGTAAGTTAATGAAGTTCTTGTGCTGAGATTCTAGAGGTTTTCCAAGTAGAGCAACCTACACTTGTGGCGGATTTCTAGAAGGAGGTTGAGTTGGATCTTGGTGGTCACTCAATTCTAGAAATTTGCTTAGGAGTGTTTAGGGTTGAAGGCTGTGGATTTCCTCTGGGGTTTTTGCACAAGTGAGGCAAGGGGTTAATCGAGACCCAGCTCTTTGCAGCTCCTCAACGGAGAGTAGGATCGCAAGATCCGAACTTCGGGAAAAAATCGCTCTTGTCTCTTGTTGTGTTGTTTCTGTGGATGTTGCTGTGATCTATCCCCTGCTTAGAATACCTGTGCATCATCTTGTGAACATTGGCTTAGTCTCTTGATTCGAAATTTGAATTCCATCTCTGTTCGGTAACCCGAAAGTTCCTGTCCTAAGAACACCGGAAGTTCCGGGCCTATCAGGCCGGAAATTCCGGAGTTCCTTACCAGGAAGTTTCGGGTCTATTTGAATTTTACCGCTGCGATTTGTTTTTAAGTTTTCAGGGACAGACTATTCACCCCCCTCTAGGCTTCATCAGCACGTTCAGCGGCGAGGCAAGGCGAGGCGGCGGCGGCGGAGGAGGTGGGGTGGCAGAGAGGCGAGCGCGGCGGCAAGGCGAGCGGTGGGGCTCTCTCTCTCTCTTCTCCCGGAGGAGGCAGCATGCTATGGTACTATTTGCAACGGCAAGAGCAGCATGCATGCGTCCGCGGCCGCGTGACCTCCGTGGTCTCCGCAGCGGAGCCGGGGCTCCCGGGTCTCCACGCCGCGGGCATCATCGGGGTCCTCCGCCGGCCGCGCCCCCCGCCGCACGACCTCCGCCGTTCGGCCTCCTCCACTCGACGTGGGCGAAGCCCTCGCACAGGTCCACCGCGGCCCCACATGCCTCCGCCGACCACGGTGGCTTCGCCATCTCCGGGGGTGCTCGTGCCTCCGCGGCCGGCATGGCCCGCCCTGCGACTGCCACGCGCGCCTCCGCGACAGCCTCGCGGACAAGGTGATCACCCGCGCGTGCCTCTCCGCTGTCGACGCCGCCGCTCGGCTCCGTCGTAGGCCTCGCTGACGTGCGGCTCCGCGCACATGGCCAAGACTGACTCGCCGCCGCCACGTCGACTGCGCAGCGGCATGGCCTCCATGGCTGCCTCCGTGCCGCCACCGGACCGAGCAGTTCGCCGACGCTACGTGGGCCTAACCGCGTCAAACCGCGTCGCCTCCTGCCGCGCTCGTCTCCTCTGCCGCCGCGCTCGCCTACTCCGCCACACCCCGCCACCGCTCGCCTCCTCCGCCGCCGCCACCGCCTCGCCTCGAGCAGCGCGAGCTCCCGCCGCCGCCTCGCCTCGTCTCGAGCAGCGCGAGCTCCTGCCGCCGCTCGCCTCCCCCGCCGCCGCCGCCTCGCCTCGCCTCCTCCGCCGCACCCCGCCGCCGCTCGCCGCCTCATCCCACACCTGTCGCTGTGCGCCTGAGAGAGACATAGAGTGAGAGAAGAGAGAGGAAGAGTGAGAGAGAGAAGAGGGAGGAATAGGAGAATAGTATGACAGGTGGGTTCCACATTTTTTTAATAAATAAAATGCTGATTGGACTATCACGCGTACGTCACATAGACCAAAACCACCACGGATTGGGTCGAATGGGGTAAATTCGTCCGGTTTGCATAGTTGGAGGTGAAGAATGTCCGGTTTTGTGGTTCCGGGGGTAATTCGGATGACCGCGATAGTTCGGAGGGGTAATTTGTACTTTTTCCAATAAACAATCTTTAAGTGCAAATTTAGTTCTCCATATTGTTGGCACTTGTTTTTGAGATCACAAGTATCAGAGTTCAGAAAAGCATATTAATTTCTGCCCTGAATAAAAAAAAAAGTGAAGTTCAGCAGGATAGAACGTGCGACAATATTTTATCTAGTTAAAAACAAGAAAACACGGGTAAAAAAATCAACTCTGAATCCTGATTCCTAATCGATATTAGCGATGAGTTAGACAAGTAGGGCTCGTGAGCAATTAATGAATTCGTGGACACGGTGCATGTGCACGGACGTGCACTGCATCCTGCAAGGTGAAAATGAACGCCATTTTAGACCTTTTTAGAATCAAAATTATTAATTTAACCATTTTATTACGAAACTCAGTACAGATGCAATGCTTTTATAGATGCACGTGCTTATAAATTTGTCCGCTTAACTTTTATATAAATTAAAATTTTACACCGTAGGAGTGTAATATTATGAATTTTTGTTCGGTTAAATTTGGATGGATTATTTAGTTTTCATATGTCCAGAACCTATACTTCAAATAATAATTATAGTCGATGAAAGCTAATTTGCAATGACAATACACACTTATTTTTTTTTTAAAAAAAAACTAAGAGCGTAAAACATTATTCTCTCCTTCTGCCATACGAATGGTGTTGTTGATGGTTGTACGTCCATGTAGATGCACTGTTTTCACCCCTTATGAAACAATATTACTTAGCAAAAGAATATTTTAGTTCTTGGAAATAGTGAAACACAATCGAATCACTAGATGAAATAATTTAGTTCAACATATAAAACAAATTATTTAAGCCATTAAAACATCAACAAGATCCGAGAAAAATCAAAGAAAAAAGTGACACATCATCGAAAACCTCACCGGAACACTTTGATCTAACTCCATATGCATGGATTGGAACATTGAAAAACACCCCTGTCTTCCCCTCTCCCAACACCCACACCCCCCCAAAAAAAAAAAAAAAACTTGCTAGCTAGATCCACTACTTCCTCCTCTCTGGTGGTTTGCTAAATTGTCAATGGCAGATGATGCCTTGATGTGTCTCTTAGAGAGTGAGACACATATGTAGTTGTAGTTTGTCACGCCCCGAACTAGTCCTGACCGGAACTAGCCCGTGACGCTCCAAATTAACCTGTTAATCGATACCAGTCCCAGGAAATAGTGCTGGTATCACAGGGAGACAGAATATCACAGCAACAGAGGTCTCTTTATTATAGAATAGAGGTACAGTCATGTTGGGCTGCGGACAGATCCCGAGCTCACAACTGCATTACAAAAGGGAAACGGAAGCGAGGACTTGGACCAAACAACACAGGCGCGACTTGGGAACTAGGCCGAAACCCTAAAACTCATCGTAGCCGGCTTGCTCCTGGAAGAACTCCTCATCAGCAGGTTCCGCTTCATCTTCTTCAGCAACTGGGGGAAGGATTATTTATATAGAGCAAGGGTGAGTACGGGAGTACTCAGCAAGCCAGGGAAAATAAGTGTTTAATGCAGGCTTCAAGGAAAGGCTGTTGTTTTTGCAATTGATTTTATTTGAACTCTTTTCTAAAAACAACTAAGTGAGTGCTTCTCAAACGACACGGATGAGACAGTACGTCTCGTCCGGTCGGAGTATATGCAATGTATCAGTCTTTAGAAATGAATCAAGGTTGGCACCCGGCCAACAGCTTTTCAAACGGCCACCCGGGCCAACAGCTTTCAAACGGCCACCCGGGCCTAGCTGATCCCATCAGCTGCAGATTTTTCAAACATCGAACCCCTTTCCACAACAGTAATTTCACAAGCAGTAGTCAAACAAAACTACGCTAGGAATCACCTCACATCCGCCCATGACCGTGGGCACGGCTGTTCGAACAGTTTGTTAACCTCTACAGAGGGGGTACACTTTACCCACACGACATTACTAACCCGGATCACCCAGCCCGTGGGGGATCAGCCACGTCGGGAGACCTCCAAGCTTTCATGACAAGGCATTTCCAAAGCCGACACAGGTTTACCATGTGCCGACGAGAGGGGTCCCAGACCAACAACAGGTTAGGTCCCAGACCATACTGTTCCAGGAAGCCCAGGGGTCCTCCCCGACACCACCCCGGCGAATCCACATGTCTCTCGGCATCAAGGCTCCCTTGATAAGCTAGTTACTCAGCTAGGGGTGTCCCATTCCACCCATGTGGTCGTACTTGTCTTATGTTTGGATGAAATTCCAAGGAATCGGTCCTTAAGTGCGAGAGCGGAAAACCGTACACCCGGTACGTTCCCCGGTCCGCGGTTTTGGAAATTCATTTAGTTCGCAAGCACCGACCCAGGTGTCGGGTTTTCCAAGTCATTTGTAAAACCCAAGTTTTACCCAAGATGTTTTTCAGATTTTAAGTTTGAAGGCGGTCGTCGATTCTCGTGCAGAGTGCACGAATATCGAGACGCAACTAGATGGTTACAAGGGGATATGGTATAGCAATTAACAAAGGAAGGGTCAAATGCAACGAATTAGGTAGGTCCGCCAATCTGCCTTGCAGACGGGACAACAGATTAAGTGCGATCCTTATCAATGCATAATATTTTTCAAGCAACATAATTAAATTTCAAATATAGGCTCAAGATGTTCAAAGGTGGCTTGCCTTGCTCGAGATCTGGAGCTTGATCCTCGAAATCCTCGCACTGCGGGTCTTCGGGCTCCGAAACTACACGCGAAACGGGACAACTCAACAAACGGCGAAAAATAAAGCCCTATTAATGACCTCTAAGCATGCCATTAGATAGATCTCGAGATTTGAGGAATTTTGGAAGTTGAACGGAGTCAAATGGATTTACGGTTGGGAAGATATTGAATTTCTAAGATTATTGGATTTTTGGTCTAAAGGAAAAGGATTTAATTAAATCCTTTTTTTTTGGAAAAGAAAATAAAAGAAAAGAAAAGAGGGAGGAAATATAGACTTCTCCTCGGGCGGCTAGGGCGCGGCCCAAGAGAAATAGAGCGGTCCGGCGGAGCTAAATGGGCCGGCCGGCCCAAGGCGGCCCAAGGCACGCGTGCGCGCGGGAGGGAGGAGAGAGAGCCGGTGGACCGGGCTGACCGCGCGCGGTCCCGGGTGGGACCCGCTTGTCGGTGACTCGGTTCACCGTGCGGAGCGTGCACGCGGCGCACGCGCGCGGGCGGGGCTGGGACGCGGTGCACACGCACGGTTCGCGGAGGAACGGATGCGGCGGGCCCACGCGCAGCTTCACGGCTCGCGGTGGAACGCGCGCACGGGAGGGGCTGACCGGGGTCGGCCCGACCCGATCTCGGCCGAGCTGGCGCCGACGTGGCGCCTACGTGGCTGCCACGTGGGCTGGCGGGAGGTAGACGACGACGCCGGCCGGAACGGACGGCGGACGACAGCGACGAGCGGCGGAGCGAACCACGGCGATACAGGCGAAAGCGAGCACACCGGGTGGTTGCTCAGGACGAGGGGAGACGAGCCAACGGCTTGGATTCGTTGGAGGGAGCTTGACGGCGTCGAATTGCGGCGGCGGCAAGCGGCGGCGAGAGAAGGGGGAAACGGCGACGAGGTCACGAGGGGCCAATTCCCGGCGGTGAGAGCATCTACGCGGCTATGGGAATCCGATGCTAGCGTCGGATTGAGCGGAGCTACGCCGAGCAAGGCCGGCGACGAGCGGGTGCTACGGAGCTCGGGCGGCGACGGCGGCGAGCACACGGCGAGCGACGGCAACGGTCGGGGCGGTGCCGGCTAGCTACGGGGAGGCTACTCGTGCTACTACCGAAAACTAAGGGGGAGAGATGGAGCGAGGAGGAAGAATGGAGGGAGGCACTACCGAGATAAGGAGGGGCGCTGTGACGAGAGGCCGACGGCGCGGGAGTAATCTCTCCGGCCTCGGGCCGGGGAAGAGGAGGAAGACGAGCGCCCGGAGTCCCCTTCCGCGTCCTCGTACGCACCGGCTCTCCCGGCGCTTGGCGATGAACGGCGGAGGCGAGACAGAGCTCGGAAGGCGGCGGCAACAATGGAGTGGAGGCGATGGGATGAGAAGAGAGGGAGGGCGCCCGGGGCTTTAAGGATGGCAATGTCGGTTTGGAAACCGACTTGGGCGGTCAAGGCGCGAGCTGGCGCTCGGCGCTCGCGTCCAAATCGGCGACAGGGCGGAGGGAGGATGACGCCAGCGGGAGGAAAAGGGGAAAAGAAGGGAGAGAAAGGGGAGCTCACCCCTTTCTTCTTTGGGAAAATGAGGAGGGGAGCGGGGGCGACGCGGCTGAGGGAGGAGGGCTCTGCCTCCGTCCCTTGGCGGCTTGCGCGCGGAGTGGCGGGGCCGAGGCGATGACGGCGGCGATGACGACGGGGCGGTGTGGAGCGGAGCGGCGACACGGGCAACAGGCGCGGGCAGGCGCTGACAATGGCGGCGACCAGGCGGTCGGCCACTCGGCACGCGCGCGCGGCTTGCAACGGGAGGCGCGGCGGATGGAGCGGCGCGGCTCGGGCACGCGCGCTGGCTGCGGGGCCGAGCGGCTGCAGGCGCGGCAGGGCGGTGGGGCCGGGCGGCGCAGATGCGATGCGGGCGACGACCACGCGGGCGCGCGCGCGAACTACGCGCGGGGAGCGGCAGCGAGAGAGCAGAAAGGAGGGCTCGGCTCGGCGCGGGCGGCTCACGCGCACACGCGCGGGCAGAGCGGAGGGGGAGGGGCGCTCGGCGCGGCTCACGCGCACGCGCACCCGGAGCGGAGGGAGCGGAGGAGGGGCGCTCGGCGCGGCTCACGCGCTCGCGTGGGCAGCACGCGGGCGGAGCGGAGCGGAGGGAGAGGAGGGAGAGAGAGCGAGAGAGAAAAGGGAGAGAGAGCGGGAGCGCGCCGGGGGAGGGGAGGGGGAGATGGGCCGAGAGAAATTCGGCCCATCGACCCCGGGGGAGGCAAAATAGACTTTTGCGGAGGAAATTGATTTGGAAGGATTTGGATTCGGGATTGAACTCGACGATAGATCGGGGATTGAGATCTTGAGATGGCACGGACACTAGACAACAAGCAAGGAAACAATTTCGCAATTAGAGTTTTTAAGAGATAATTTTCCCGCTAGACGCCACGACGGAACGGGCGCTACATAGTTGTAGGCGGAGGAAGATGGTCATATGGCGATTATGGCGGCACCGGCACGGAGGAGGCCCGACTTGGGGTGGTAGAAGATCGAGATCCGGTGCATCGAGAACGAGGAGGCACGATAGGTGTGCTTCTCCAGGCGCCGCGCTAGCTTCTTCGAGAAAGCCAGCGAGCTGTCCATCTTGTGCAGCACCAGCGTGGCCTCCATCGTCTTCTCCCCTGCCGCCAAGGCCTACTCCTTCGGCCAACCGTCCGTGGAGTATATCTTGGAGCACTTTCTGCAGAAGTCGGCGTCAGCGGAGACACAATAGGGAAGGGTGCGAGTGAATGGTGGGATGGTGAGGGAGCTGAACAGGCAATACGCCGACCTGCGTGCGATGGCGGAGGCGCACAAGGCATGTTGGGAGAGGACAGAGAAGAAGATAGAGAAGGAGCGTGAGAGCAAGGTTAATAGAGAAAGCTTATCGTCGGCACCAAAGAAGTCTAGCTCTGCTTTATAACTAACCATATACATGTAGTGCGTATAGTAGTAATATCCTCATATTATCTCTAAAAGCTATTTTATCTTTTACCGGACTTATAATTCTAATTTGATAGGCTCATACACAGAAATTATCTCTTGGCGGGCACGTGTTAACTAGCCGTTTGCTTTCTTCACCTAGGCGCTTGTGCTCAGCCGGCGCTTGTGCAATCGCTCGCTTGCCTCTCTCTCATCTCATCTCCCTCATCCACGTAGGACTTATTTGACGTGGCTTGGCTATTAGCCAGCAGAGCTGGACTTATTATACCTGCTCTGAGGCAGGGAGGTGGATGGAGGCGAGTGGCAGAGGGCTGTGGGGGCGTGGAGTGCAGGGCGCCCGATATTTCCGTTCTCTCATCAGGCATCCGAGTCAAAGCATTTTTGCAATCCTAGCTAACTTCCCCCTCCTGAATTTCAGATATATATTTCTTCCCAACCAAAACATTAGTAGTTTTCATCTAATCTTCTACGACACGTCTACCCCCACGAATTAATACTACCGAGAAAAAAAATTAAGTCAGTTTTTCACCACCCAAACATACACGAAATCTATCACAAGTTGAGAACCCGACACCGTCCCGAAATTGATCGATCCGATCGATTCTCCTTCAGCTTCCAGCTACCCATATATATATATACAACCAAATTGACCTTCACAAATCACAACTCTAGCTAGACACTCTCGAGTACCGATCGGGTCGGATCGATGTCGCTGATGTTCTAGTACTTCGTCTGGCGGTGGACACGGCCCAAGCCGGAGCCGGCGCCGACGACGACGAAGAAGACGACGGCGTCTACCTACTTCCGCCGTGGCGAAGGTGGCGGTTTAGCGTCACATGCCGCCGCAATCGGTGACCCCGACCTGAGCCGCCTCGTCCAACGCGTCGACACCAAAACGAAGCTAAAAAAAAAACTTGAATATTAGAGAAAGGACCTAATATCAAATAATTAGAAAGGGTAAGGCTTTGAACTCAGGCCGTCTAGCCCACCACCTTGTGGAGCTAGCCGGAAGACCTCTGAGCATTTCTCGACACCAAAACGAAGCTATCACCGAGTGGTTGAAATATCCAACGATCGATCGAGCTCGATATTGATCAGCTCGAACGAAACGTCGGATTATATATTGTCCTGTCATCGTCGTTACGTACGTGGTATATTTGTTTTTTATTTTTTTTTATAGAAATAATGCACGCGCGTTGCAACGAAAAAAACTAATTATTTAGAATCATGCTTTTTTCGAATATATTTAGAATTGTATTGCATTGTATATGTAGTATTTTGATGTTTATGCATGGATCGTGACATTGACTCGTGTGGCAAGCTATTACATCGCGCTGGCTTCTCCCAATCATAACCAAGGTGCACCTAGGCATTTACTCCCTCCATTTTTTAATGTATAATGCCATTGACTTTTTAACCAACATTTGACCATTCTCTTATTCAAATTTTTTATACAAATACAAAAATACTTATGTCATGCTTAAAGAACATTTGATGATAAATCAAGTCACAATAAAATAAATGATAATTACATAAATTTTTTGAATAAGACGAAAGGTCAAACGTTTGTTAAAAAGTCAACGGCATCATACATTAAAATACGAAGGGAGTATTTATGTAGGGGCCTTTGAAAAGGCTAAGTTATATTATCTGATATCTTTTTCCATTTCGATCGGGATTGCGTTGCGGCCGATTATAAATCTAATAATTTTATTATGCACGCTTAAAAAGTAAGGTATGTTATCATGTATATACTGTTAATTTTTTTTAGAATTCTTATGAAATTAGGATAGATATCTTCAAATTGGAGGAACTTGACAAATGAATAGTATAAAATAGAACTTTAGCCTAAATAATTTAGTTTTATCGATTTAAGCATGGGTAGTTTAAAAATATAATGAATATAGATATCAACTTGTTTGGTATTTTAAACGGATTAGAAATCTGATAATTTTGAAAGATATTCGGTTTGAACATTACTATTTTCTTAAAATTAAGAATTAAATAGAATTAGTTGCATCGGTCATCAACAGGAAACCACCGTTACGCTCGAGTCTGGCTAACCATGGACTCACAATTAGCCACAGGAGACATGCCGACTGAAAACAGATGCAACTATTCTCAATCAATATTGTAAAAAAGGTCGGAATACGAGTATTCGAAATAGTTTCTGCACCAAAATGCCATAATGGAGAGATAAATCATCGGCTGTTTTGGAACCTAGCGCTGAAAGCACAAACATAGAGCTTATTTGGGTTGCTCCCTTTAGGCCCACAGAGAAAAATATTGTTGGCAACGTCTTAATCGGATAATTAACTGCTAATCAACTGATTAATGGAACTAATCGGCCATTTTGGCGTTTATGCAACAAAACCCGTTCCGAACTGCACGCACGTATAGTTTTATCGGACGAAAAGAAAAAGATATCGAGAAGGAAACGGATAACGTACTTAAAATTAGAAAACAACATCAAACACGATTGATGTATCAAAATCTCAGCAAAAATATTTTTAATTTTTATAATAGTAGAGATTGATATTTACTTCTTTTAACGTTGTACTTTATTCGATGCGCTGTTTTGATTATTATAGACTCTCGATTCCGTAAGCAACTATAATGCTATTGTTATTAATGTCGCATGTTTAATTCATTCTGTTCACCATGGACACATGGTTTGGCTCTTGCGGGTTTAAAAGCATGTTGGTTAGGTTTTGAGAAGCATAATGCTTGATAAACTAGAAAAGGTTGGTTTTCTGACTTTTAGTTTATTTTTCAGCTTTGTTATATTTATGATGACAGAAAACTTGTTCGTTTGCAGTCAGTTTTTATATGCCGTCGGATTCTTTTGATTCACCTGATTTGCTGCATAGCGTGCAGCATATACAAGTATACACATATACGGGTTCTTGTACATGCATGCGAACTGGTTTACTCAATATACTGATCATATTTTAATTATCGGATTTGCTGTATTTATGGCGATATATTAGTTATACCATAATTACATCCTACTTATCACACTATAACTACATATATACTAATTACATGTATAATTCTAGGGCTTCCATATGTAATTCTCTTACAGTGTAAATCTTAACTAATTAAAATATTCGTATTTTTCCTTTCGTCACCTCGTCCGTGCGGTGGTTTTTCGTCCCCCCCCCCCAAAAAAAATCCAATCGGAATTCCATCGCACAACCCCCCCCCAAAAAAAAAAAATTTAAGTCCCGGTCGGAATTTCAATCGCACAAATAAAACTGAACCATATGAATCGGAGACAAGAACACAAGAAGAAAAACGATACCGGAAGGAGAGAGTGCCGCCGAACTGCCACAGCCGTCGAAGGGACGCCGGTCCACCGCCGGCTCCCCTCCCGCTGGATCCGGCGGAGGGGAGGCCGGGCCGCCATCGCCTCCCTTGCATTCCCGCTAGATCCGGGATGCCGGATCTGGGCCGCTGTCTCCCCTCCCACTGGATCCGGCGGAGGGGAGGGCGCCGCGCGGAAGATAACAGGGAGGGGTGCCGGGGCAAGGCCGCTCGACAGTAGCACACTCACCCTTGGGGGAGTGCACACACCGGCGAGGGGGCATGCGCCGGCGCCACCGCTTTTCTCTTTTCGGGAGAGGGGTGAGGAGGCTAGGGTTTTCGCCGGCGCCGGGAGGGATGGGATTTTGTCCCTCTAACGTCGGCGCCCGACCATCCGATCGAAACCCTAAGATCGGACGGCCGGCACTGGCCTGACCGAATTCGGCCCAAGTGGAGGCGCGCACGGGGAAGCTTCCCGGGCCCAGGCCCAGGTTACGGCCCAGGGAGGTGGAGAGCGCCCGCATGTGCGCATAAGAGGCCGTGGACCGACCGGCCAGGCCGGGAAAAAGTCTGATTTGGGTCCCTAAGCAACACTTTTTCTTATCATTGTACACACTTCGTAATCATCCGGTGCAACTCACCGGCACTTTTGCTAGTACATTAAAATTATATATATAGTTTGAGGGCTTACAATGTAAAATATATGCTGACTAGTCCCTTATTCTTTTTATTCTATAGCTACAATTTCATAAAATGTGGATGAGATAATCTAGACTACATGAAAAGCTAGATATTCTGGAAAAGCTACAACTTCCCAAAGCTCCCCAAACATGAACATAGACCAGTGAGTGAGCGAGCCAAGCGAGTGTGTGTTGTTGAATAATGTTGGTTCAGCGGGCGGTGAGTCGACGACAAGGGCACAAGGGTTGTGACCAGGGTTGACGTTACCGCCAGTAACCGCGCGTTTACCACGATTACCGGGCTTACCGCGGGGTACGGTAATATAAATACCGCGGTAACCTCCTTAAATTCAAATAAATTTAAAAAATAATTTAAATTTTTGATAAATTTTACACGGTTTTTCACGGTTACCGCGCGGTAACCGTGCTTACCACCGGGGCGCAGTAACCCAGGCCCCGGCGGTTTGGGAAACCCTGGTTGTGACCGCGAGGGCACGACCGCACGGGCACTGGTGGTCGGTGGCGACAGCGCGATACGACACTGGGTAGTGAATAAGATCAATCTAGTCTAATTTTGTTACCCCAAGGGGGGAGAGGATGATGGATGATGGGCCTTGGGCTGAAAATTGCAATACAATCTCTTAACTTATTAAGGTAATAGGAAAATGAGTGTTGACGTTCTCACTCGCGGCCTAAAAATTCTCATATTAATCAGAGAAAAAAATAAAAGAAATAGTCCATATAGAAATATTATTTAGAAACAGCAAAAATTTGAAATTAAAAAATAGAAATATTAGAAGAGAAGACTAAAACAATTTAGAACTAACTAAAATTCATAATAAAAAGTAGAAAATTAAAAATAAAAATAGAGGTTAGAGTACAATTTAGAAATAACTAAACTTCAAAATCTTAAAAATAAAAAAATATTGGAAGAAAATTATATAGTTCATGAAAAAAGTCGAGTTTTTAGTAGCACTAATTTCTAGGATGGTCACAATAATGTGCTACTAATCTTTTGGTCAAAAAAACCTACCTAATATTTTACTGTATATGGCATAACCTAATACAACGAATCTAGACAGAATCTTATCCATATTATTTGTACTATAATATGTCACATCCAATAATAATTTGGTTTTTTTTGAACGGGGTAGTATAGAGTGATGCAATAAAAATTGGGTTGATCCGTGCCATTGCCAATATATCACTTCAGAAAAATACTATTACAAATCATTTATTCATAGTTATACCACTCAAATATTATAAAATTAGAACCATATCATCGTCATCACACGTTTGTCATCTTCTCCCCCATCTACACGTGGGACCCACCCATCAAATTCATCTTCTTCCTTTCACCCTCTCTTGTCTTCTTTCTTCCCTACAGATTTTTTTTATTTTTTTTAGAGAAGGGTATTTTCTACCCTGCCTCTGTATCCAACCGGATATATACGGCCATTGAGATATGGAACTTAGCCCCGCAAACAACCTAATCTGAAATTCGCTCCATAGGAGATTTGAACTCAGGACCTTGGGGTACTACTCAGGTCACTGTAACCACTAGACTGCATGCCCTTTCGTGGAGCGGCCAACGGTGGTCGTTGGCAGCGGCGACGACATTGGGGGCGGCCAGCGCCGCAACGGCCTTGTGCTGCTGCTGTTGCGCCACAAGGAGTTCGTCATCCCCGCCGAGGCCGCGTCGCTCAAGGTTGTTGGCGAGGGGCCGAAGTCGTTTGTCGTTGGAGGAGGAGGTGAAGGGGAAGCGGGAGAGGAGGGCAGAGGCGAGGGCACGGGAGAGGAAGGCGAATAGGAGGAATCGGACCCTGTCGATGGCATGGAGGAGGTGGATGAGCACCCCGTGGAGGATGGTGAGCTGAGACGGGAGGTGGTGGAGGAGGAGCGGGACGCACGCGTGGCGTTGCAGTTGGAGCTGGAGAAGGAGAGAAGTGCCACAGCGTCAGCGGCCGAGGAGGCCATGGCCATGATCCACGCTCGAGATCGAGGCGCGCCAGCAGCGCCGCACCGCCAGCCGCTCCACGCCGCCCACGATGACTCATCTGTAGGAAAAAGATAAGGGAGGGTGAAAGGAAGAAAATGAATCTGACAGATCGGTCCCACGTGTAAATGGGGAAGGAGATAGAAAAGGTGACGGCAACGACACAGTTACAATTTTGTAAATTTTAAGTGGCACAACTACGAATAGACGAATTATAATGGTATTTTTCTAAATAGGTATATTTACGATGGTACGAATCAGATTAACCCTTAAAAATTTGCTACTCATACAACATAGTCAGTTCACTTGCAGTAACTCCTGCGCAACATATCAACAGATCGAGCAAATGATCGCAGCAAACCTCACACCTAGAGGTTTGTGGTGCTTCGCTGCCGGCAACAAAAACCAAATATTAACGATGTTACATACCGGCAGTGATAACCGTTTCTGTAGTACTCCAAACAATTAGCTATCTTGCCCCTTTCAACAAGATAGTTCTCCCCAAAACATTTAGTTCTCATCGACGCCAATCTACACCCATGAATATGACCGAGAACTAATTTTCAGTTTCTTTTTTCACCACCCAAATTAAGATACACGAAATCCTCAATCACTGTTGATCAACATGCTTACATGTCACATCTCACTGCAATGTCATTGTTAACAGCATAATCTGAGACCAAGAAAAATGTGCTGATGTGGCGATGTTCCCCTCTCACGCCGGCCCAACCTCCTGAAAACGAACATGTCTGAACCTGTAGTTTGCAGCTCACACCTCTTCTGAATCTGCCACATCTTGGAGCAGGGATGATCACATCGATCATTTTCGATCAGGGACAGTACAAACTCTGCTGTCAATTTCTACCAAATTCTAGCTGTTTTGTGGCGATATTCGGACGTGCGCAAATTGCCGAAAGGTGGGGCGAAAAATCGGAGAAATGATTTCGTCTTTGTGACGATAAAAAGATTCAGAGAAAATGACTGGACGGTCAAGGAGGATGGCTGGTTTTTTTTTTTTGTCCATGGCTAAGCTCTCTCCATTAGCATTATTTGAGCACTAAACTGAAGTGTCAAGCTCCTGACTCCGACATCCATTGTGGCCGATGATGTGGCTGTAGAATTCTCTTTGTTTTGAGGTAGAAAACGAGAGATCAGTGTGTGTCCTGATGTGGCTAGAGAATTTTTCTTAGGTAGAAAAACGAGAGATCAGTGGCCTGATGCTGTGCCCTGATGTGAATTGATGGATCACTGATCTGTAGTAGAATTGGTTTTTCACTCGAAATTTTCAGAGTTCTCTGTAAGCAACTCACCGCAAAGTTCTCTGTGTATCAGAGTTTAGAAAGCATATTTCTGTCCTGAATAAAAAATAAAAGTGAAGTTCAAGAAGCAGGATAGAAGATGCAAACAGTATTTTATTATTATCTAGTTAAAAAAACCACAAAAACAAGAGTAAAAAACTGATTCTGAATTCTGATGATCCCTAGATCGCTATTAGCGCTGATTTAGACACGTAGAGCTCTTGAGCAATGGAGACATAATGAGATCAAGTCGATGCCGTTGTTTTTGATCGAGTAGACATGGTGCATGTGCAGGGACGTGCACTGCATCCCGCAGTGTGAATATGAGCGTCATTTTAGACCTTTTGAGAATCAATTTAACTGTTTTAGTTTGTTTGTGATGAATAAATTTAACCGGTTAACTTTTTCTATAAATTAAAAATTTACACTGTATGACTGTAATATTATGATTTTTTTTGTTGGGATAAATTTGGATGGATTATTTATTTTTCATATGTCCACAACCTATACTCTAATTCTCTAAATAATAATTATATATAGTCGATCAAAGTTAATTTGCATTGACAATACATACCTAAAACATTTGTTGCTAACTAAGATAGTAGGGCATTATTATCCTCTTCTGCCATACTATTGGTAGCTGTTGATGGTACTGGATAGGAGTACTCCCTTTTGGTCGTGTGAGAATGATGTTTTTGCCCATTAGTACATCTTAATTTCTTCGATATATCTTGCTAAAATAAATTTGGCGCTACCGATCAATGCGCGTAATCACTAAATTATAGAAATAATCGTAAATAAAAGCGCGTTAATCCCACAAGCAACGGGTGGAAAATAGTTGCGCGGGATTTTTTTCAACACAAGTATCTTGCAGAAGATTAAGATACTTCCATTATCTAAAAATAACCTTTTTTGAAGCAAGAAATGAGATACGGTTTTAGTCTATGATGACATCCTGTAATTAATGGCCTTAACTGGAGTACTAGTAGTACTGTAGTAGAGTACGAGAGCATGTACTCTGCACTACGGCTCAGGCGGTTCAAGCGAACCTTCCCGTATTTATAAGCTTCAGTACATACAGATCTGGGTACTGTCCTTTTGTCTAATAGTAGTATAAAAATAAAGCAAAAAACTTTCAACAAACAACTTGTAAGTAATAAGAGGTTGATTGCACGATCGATGAACTAACAGCTAAGCTACTGGCACCGTCAATTAATTAATTAATTATTGTATGCCATCTAAACTTTCGAGTTAAGGCGAAGCGGTGGGACACATACAACGTATACTTTCGAGTAAGGGCAATTGCTATAAGGCCATTCCTAACCCAAGACACTAGAAATAATTTACATAAACTCCACATCATCAAGAAATTAGTAGACACTACTCTTCCAATACAAATATCAATATTCCATACTTAAATTTAATGCTACTTATCTCACATGATATCTTGAATGCTGTGTATAAACCATGTCTCATGCAAGACATGGTTTCCTTCTCTTTCCTCGTTTACTCACTTGCCACATTATTTTTCATCTTAGGTGGCACCTTATTTAATGTTATGGACACCATCCTAATTATTGGGTTGGGAATGGCCTAATGCTTCATGTGCTACCTCTAAAAATAACACATAGGATTGAGTGATGAGGTGAAAAAGAGAAGTGAGGAGAGAGATGAGGAACCACCCCTAAATCAAGAGGTGGCCTCCACATAAACTCTAGGAAGGATGTGAGAGTACTAAAGATATTGATATTTGTGTATTAGGAGTGACCTATTGTATATCTTACATCTTAATTTGTAAGTAAATGATATAAATAAATTTGGAGGTAGCAATCACATCTACCATAGCACTTGCCCTAAGCATGTGTTCGAATGAGCCAAAGGGCTAACATTTTTACTTTACGTAAAACAAGACAACTTATTAATATATGCTTCACTCGTCCTAAAATATACTCCCTCCGTTCCAAAATCCCATATATTTTAAAATAGAGGGAGTAACTAATTAAGTATCATTTATTATAAACTAAAAAGGTGAATTTATTTAATTTTTTAAAGAAACTTTTATATAATTTTTTATTAAAAATATACCATGTAACAGCTTGGAAAATATGCTACTGAAAAATGAATAAATAGCTGAATACATAGCATCTTAGATTCCAAGTAGTAAAAGCTAAGGGAGTAGTAAAAGATTTATAGAAGTTCTGTAATTAAGTTGTTATACGTATAATTATTTAAGCTTTTGATAAAGAGAGGACTAGCAAATACGGTGTTGTTGTGGGTTTCGGCACAAATTAATCGTGATGAAAACGATTTTTTCACCGCTCCCACGACGTTTAGATAGAGTAATATAAGAGGGTGAATTGATCGATCGATCGATCAATCAATCCCAAGGCGCCGAAAGCCGGGCAATCCACACGGACAGCTCGAGATCATGTACAGTACCGCCCATGTGTGCAGATGTGCTTTTTTTTGCCTGCTGGATGAACATGCGATCGAATCGCGGAGCCAGACACGCGTCCGGCGGCGCCCTATATATGCATTGCATTTTGACATGAGAAAAGTATTACGGACATTCTGCCGGACTTTCTGCAGTTATTTCAGCCGTCGGTCGTCACACGCATCCCGGCCACCTTGCTTCTCTTTTCTCTTTCGTTGAAAATAACTAAAATTATACTACTACCTCCGTCCCATTTTACTTATCGCTTTGAGTTTTTTTTTTATAATATTTGATCATTCATCTTATTAAAAAATTTAAAATTATTGTTTATTTTGTTTGTGACTTGTTTTATTATCAAATGTACTTTAAGTATGACTTATCCTTTTATATTTACATAAATAAAACGAATGGTCAAACATTACAAACAAAAAAGTCAAAGCGATAAGTAAAATAGGACGGAGGTAGTATTCAGGATATAAGTGAATGCGTATATAAGTAAGTATAAATAGATGCAACAATTTACGAGCAGTTAGGCCCCGTTTGTAAGGGCTCCAAACTCCAACTTCTAGCTCTAAACTCCAACTCCAGTGGGAGCTAGATCAAGAAAAAAAGTGTTTGGCAAGCTTGTCAGCTCCAGAAATCTTGAAAGAGAGGATAAAGGGGAGGTTGACAATAGTGCCCTTGTAGTAATTTTTTCTGTTTTCGTGATGTATGACTAATAATTGTTTATTTTTCTTTAGAATTTCAGCAACAGTATAATTATAAGGTTAAAAATTAATCGACAAAATAATTAACATAATCAGTGAAATCACCCTAGTGATTTCATGTTTCAGATCTGAAATTTGTATTATAGTCTACCATTTTGTTTTCACTTCAATTTGTATAAACACATGATAATTTTTCACATCTACAAAGTTCCTATAAACAAGAATCATCCACAACATACATGAAAATCACCCTATTGTTCTTTTGGTCTAGATTTGAAATTGAAAAAAAAAATGTAAAAAGAATCGAGGGGATTAGCTCCTCGACGCCTGCCATGCGCCGCCTAGCCACGCCGCCGCCAGCCTGCTGCCCGCGCGCGCCGCCGAGCCGCCGGCGGAGCGCCGCAGCCAGTTGCTCATCTACGCGCCGCCGAGCCGCAGTCGCCCTGCTACCTGGCCGCATGCCGCCGAGTTGCCGTCGGGCCGTGCTGCCCCATCGCGTAGCCGCCGGTCTGCTGCCCGCGCTCGCCGCCGGAGCACCGCAATCTGCTGCCCAGCCGCATGCCGCAGAGCCGCCATCGTCCTGCTGCCCGGCCGCGCGCCGCCGAGCGGCTGTCGGGCCCTGCTGCCCCGCCGCGCGCAGCTGTCGGCCTACTTCCCGCGCGCGCCACCGAGCCGCCGTCGGGCCCTGCTTCCCCGCCGCGCAGCCGCCGGCCTGCTGCCCGCGCGTGCCGCCGGAGCGCCTGTTCGCCCGCCGCCACCGCCTGGCTCGATGGGAGGGTTACGGGAGGGAGGTGAGGAGGTGGGTTGGGGGTATAGGTCAGTGGCAGTTTCGCGTAAATACGTAAAATAATTAAAGGGTATGGGTCTTTTAGGGTGGAGTGGAGCTGTGCAGCAGTAAAAACCCAGCTTCACCCCGTAGTTTTTTTTTTAGGAGCAACTCTGCAAACCCCACTCTAAAAAATATAGGATCTGGACCGTTTGGCACAGCTCCAGCTCTAGGTAAGTTGGAGTTGGGAGCTAGAGCTGTGCCAAACAGAGTCTTCGATACATAACTTAATTGGATAGTCCATGCGAATCTGAATCTGATCTAAAATAATCATGCAAATAAAATAATATGACATGGCACACCAATGTTAAGCGCCCCTGGAAGTGATAATGGCATGTACATGTATAGAAATTATATGAAACTGTTCGCTTATCTATGACAAAACATTCAAGGGTACATGCAGCATACAGGGAAAGATTGCACACTTTAATATTTCGTGAATCGGTGTAGTTTAATTGTTGTTTAAAGCTTTAACCTAACAAAATAAAACACATCCTCTGTATTTTAAAATGTAGGGAATAGTAAAAACCAATGTAATGGAGTGTAGACAAACTCTAATGTTAATTAGAATATATGCCGAATATACAATTCTATTTGATTATAGTTACACCTAAAGTTAAAATAGGTAGTAGGAGTGGAGCTAGAGTCGGACTCTCCCAAATAGAGAGGAGGACACCATGATGTAATCATAATAGCAACTATAATGTAGCATATGCAAGCAGGGAAAGGATGGCGATGATACCATGGTCTCGGAGTGGTTAGGTGCTATATTGATTGGGGAGGAGCGCCCGTAATCAGAGCACGGAAATGTAGTCTTTGGCTGAATTTTGTTAATAGATATGTATTCATAAATATGTAGCTAATGAGAAGATTTAGTCGTTGTTTCGCTATATTGTCTAATTTTTATAACATCTGACACTCCAAATATTGACCATTATCTTTACTTTTCTAGCATATAATCAAAACAACGTCGCCAAACCGACCCAAGTCGATGCCAGCTAATTGTATTATACTTCATCCATCCCAAAATATCTCAACTTATATTACAAACAATCTAGGCAGGACATAGATTGAGATATTTTGGGATGGAGAGAGTATATCAATAACACAGTAGACATGATTTTCTACATTTTTGCTGAGAACCTCGTAAACAGCCACTGATAAATAGAAATAAAAGATAAGAAACTCTAAATAAATTTAGTTCCATGATACATCTATCTATTTGACAGTGTGGGTGCATGTGACGATATGATTTAGTTCTTCTTAATAAGTCCTACTAATATTTTTCCTCCACGGAACTCAATATACTTCTTACCAGAAAAGTAAGGTAGATATATACCAATTAACCTATAGCTATATCACCCTATCATTGTCAAATTACCACATGATAAATAAAATCATTAACCAGGTGTATTAGGGCTGTAGGCAACTAGTCTCAGATTCTCACATTCTCGATCCTGACACAGACCAAACCACTCTCAACTTCAGTTCTCGTCATCACAAGATTATTTGTGGATCCCTTTTTATTATCTGTTCTATATCGTAAGCATGATCGAAATTCTAGTTGCCTATGCAATTGTAGAAATCATAACAATAACACGTATAGAAAGAAAATGATGATGTGTTATTTAATTTCATTCAATCGGAAAAAAACAATATTTGAAAAGCGATAAAAGAGCCAACTTACACAAAAACATTTTGTCCATACAAAATTCAGAATAAGACAAAACGAAACACAATCATAAGCTAGATGACCACAGGACAAGAAGACATGTGTATCTTCGTCGATAACGACCACTCTATTTCTCCTCTCAGAAAAAGACCCTTCTACTCCATGTCGTTTTTCTCACAACCTTGGCCACCAATTATATACTCCCTCTGTTTCGAAATATTTGACACTGTTGACTTTTTAGCATATGTTTGACCGTTCGTCTTATTTAAAAACTTATGTGAGATATGTAAAATTATATGTCTACATAAAAATATATTTAACAACGAATCAAATGATAGGAAAAAAATTAATAATTAATTAATTTTTTTAATAAGACGAATGGTCAAACATGTGATAAAAAGTCAACGGCGTCAAACATTTCGAAACGGAGGGAGTATATACTAATCCCTCCATCTTATAATACTTTATTTTCCCAGTCTAGTCTAATTAAGTTTATATAAATCGGACATAAAACATATAAGTTATAAAAACATATTTAATGTAATGTTTAATAAAACTAATTCTATATGATAGATGTTTCTATGCTAACTTCTCTATAAAAGAAAAGTTTGATGAAGTATAATAAATAAATATTTTCTCATTTTATATTATAAAACTTTTTAGCATTGTCCACATTCATATATATGTTAATGAATAATATTACCTAGTGTTAATGAATGTGGATAAGACTAGAAAGTTTTATAATTTGAAACGGATGTACTAATGAATAAATGAACATAGAAAATGGATTATATCATCTGGTAGTAAAGCGGATGAGATAAGAGCAAAAACGCGCACCACCACAGCTTCCACGAGGCGAGATCACGGGGGCGGCCCATGCGCGGACGGACGGACTGGATCGAGAGCCGCGTCCGCGTCGGCGTCGCGAGGAGATATCCGGGATTTTGACCGCGTTTTTGTTCTTTTTTTTTTACTTTGCGATTTACCGCGTCACTGTCCCCTCACCCAATCACCCCCCATCGATATCCACATCTCAAAAATCTCCCTCCCGAATCGCATCCTCCCGTATAATAAGAAGCCAAAGCCTCCTCTCTCTCCCCCACAGCCACCGCCCGCCGCCGCCGCCTCGCTCGCCACGTCCACTCCTCCTCATCCAACCTCACACCTCTCTCGCCTCGTCGCCTCGCCGGAGCATGCTCTCTTCCTCCTCGTCCTCGTCGGCGCACGGCTCGCGGCGTGTCCGCATTGGCTGAAGATCGATCGATCGATCGCCGCGTCCACACCGCTGGTTTTGGTCGGCGCTGTGGTGCTCCGCCTGCGGAGGCGGGTGGAGGGTGGTGGTGGTGGTGGTGGTTGGTTTGGTTGGCGCGGTGCGGGGGCGCGGGCGCGGGCGCTGACTTTGAGTGGAAGGAATTCAACGAAGCTTCGGCGTGGACGCGCGGCGTCGGCGTTCGTCCTGGTTCGCTCGCTGCTGATCTTCCGGGGGGCGGGATTTGTTACCATCGAGCATTGCTTGTGAGTGGTGTGTGGATGGGCGTGGTGGATTTCGCGGCGATGGTGGGGGCGGTGGAGAAGGTCAGATCCATCGTCGCAAGCCACGCGCACCAGCACAAGGGCGGCGGCGGCGACGGGGACGGGGAGGCGCGGCGGCGCTACCAGGGAGAGGGCGCGCCGAGGCCACGCAGCCCGGAGTCGCGCTCCGCCTTCGAGCCGCCCACGCCGCCGCGCGCCCGCGCGCCCGACGCGAGATCCGGGACCAAAGGCGACGCCGCTCCCTGCTCGCCTCCTCCCTGCCGCGATATTAGGTAAGGCCTCGAGCGAATCTCAATTCTCACCTAGGCGTAATGCACAACACAAAAATGTGAAGGGGAAAAAAACATATATCTGGAACTGAGCCATATCGTGGCGGGGATCAGGTTGTTCATAAATTACACATTCATTCGCTACTAATAGATGTAAAATGTGCTGAAATCTTCAAATCTAGGGGTCTGATGGTTATTTTAACATGTGTTGACTTAACTGTTGGAACTTGGAAGTGTTGATCGCTACTACTAGTAGATGCAAAATGTGCTGGAATCTTCAAAACTAGTCTCTGATGGTCATTTTGATGTGTGTTGACTAAACTGTTCATCGCTACTAGTAGATGCAAAATTAGCTGAAATCTTCAAATCTAGTTTCTGATGGTCATTTTGATGTGTGTTGACTAAACTGTTTATCGCTACTACTAGATGCAAAATTAGCTGAAATCTTCAAATCTAGTTTCTGATCGTCATTTTGAGATGTGTTGCCTTGACTGTTCATCGCTACTAGTAGATGCAAAATGTGCTGAAATTCTCAAATCTAGTCTCTGATGGTCATTTTGATGTAGTGTGTTGACTTAACTGTTCATTTGGTTTTTGGTTGTGGATATAGGCGAGCAGATGAGGAGATTGACGAACCCAGGGTCCAGTTTTTTGCCCCAGGGACTTACTTCTCACATGACTCTTCAGATTCAGATTCTAGTGTTAGTGTTGCTAACTCAATGTACAGATCAGTAACCCCAAGCCCATCAGAGAGCCCTACGGTTAGGCAGAATGATGCTTCTGATCATGGTGCTACAACCATGTCTGACTCAGATGATGCTCGGGAGCATGTCGGTGCTAGCATAGCTTCCTGGTGTGAAGAGGAGCATAAATCATTCCGTATTGTTGATTTTGATGATGATATTTGGTACCCACCACCTCCTGAAGATGAGAGCGATGACGTTGAATCAAAATTATGTGCATTTGATGATGAGGACGATGAATATGGTGACTCCAGCAATTTTGTTGTGCCTAATTGCTTCAGTGCTGATAAATTTGCTGGTGTTGATAGTTCCGTTAATGGATCTCACATAGAGAATGTTCAAAATGATTTGCTAAGGCATTTTCAAGCTCTAGTTGCACAGTTGTTAACAGGGGAAGCTATTAGTTTGGCCAGGGACAAAGAATCAAAAGGTTGGCTTGAGATAGTGTCCTCTTTGGCATGGCAAGCAGCTAACTTTGTGAAACCTGATACAAAGAAAGGTGGTAGCATGGATCCTAGTGATTACGTGAAGATTAAATGCATAGCATCGGGGAAACCAAGTGAGAGGTTTGTGCTTGTCTGTATTGTTGCCTACTTATTTCATGCATCTTCTCATCATCATTACAAGACACTAATGGATCTCATTGCATGCAGCAATTTTGTTAAAGGAATTGTTTGCTCCAAGAATGTAAAACACAAACGCATGGTCTCTGAGCACCAGAATGCCACATTGCTCATTTTAGGAGGGGCACTTGAATACCAGAAAGTTTCTAATAAACTAGCCTCGATAGGAACTATACTTGAACAGGTTTGTGTCCGTTCATGTTTCCAATTATCCTTTTTTTTTGTTGTTGTGGCCATGCTGATGAGTGTTCTTAATGTAGGAAAAGGAACATCTCAGAATGATTGTTGGAAAGATCGAGTCAAGACGACCTAATGTGCTGCTTGTTGAGAAAAGTGTCTCTTCTTTTGCTCAGGAGCTCTTAGCAAAAGATATTTCATTAGTTCTGAATGTGAAGAGGCCACTTTTGGATAGGATATCAAGATGCACGGGTGGTCAAATTGCCTCATCAATTGACAACATTGCCTCAGCAAGACTAGGCCATTGTGACACGTTCAAGGTGGAAAAAGTTCTAGAATCCTCAACAGAACATTCAGAGAAAAAGTCAACTAAGACACTTATGTTCTTTGAAGGCTGTATGAAGCGTTTGGGTTGCACGGTAATGATCTTTTTGTGAAGATGTTTGATCAAATTGCCTTACTTTTTTTGGCTTTTTTTTCTTGTCTCTCACTATTTTTTTTGATCAAAGCACAGTGAGGGAGGTCCCCACGGTATATATTTAAGAAAAAAAAAAGAGTATTTACAAAAATGGCCTCTCACTACTTTTATGATGCACTTGCTCTTTCTTTTCGTATACTGAGAAGTGTTGGATTATTAGGATTGCCTTTCAAACATAAGTTGCAGCATTTACTCATTTCTTTTTATACCAGCTAAATGTGCCGCCCTCCATGTAGGTTCTACTCAGAGGAGCTTGCCGGGATGAATTAAAAAGAATTAAGCGAGTAATGCAACTTGCAGTCTTTGCTGCTTATCATCTCTCCCTTGAAACGTCATTCTTTGCGGACGAGGGTGCAACACTTCCAAGAGTTCCTTCAACATCTTCTGTAGGTGCACCAGAAATGCAAACCAATAGAGAGCACCTATCATCTTGTTATGCTAATCAGGGTAGTCCTGTTAGTTTGAGAACTGAAGAAGAAAAATATGCACACAATGCTTCTATCAGCCAGATCTTTAATGGTATTTCTGGACCGCCAACTTTTTTACCATTGGATGGGGAAAGCCAGGGAATAGTATCTGAACATAGGGAGGTTGAATCCCCTGCCAATCATATTAAAGGTGACAATTCGTTCCACTCGCACCATCCAAATGCTTTATGCAATGTGCATTCAGTTTCCTTGGGCAACAACCTTGGTAGTATGGGTGTGACACCATATTATGATCCGTGCAACTCTTTGCAATCCCCAGTTGGTGTTTCGGCTAATATACTTGGAGAAGTACATAATCTGGAAAACTGTGGGTGCCCCATATCACTAGATGACTTTCATGTTGGAGGCCTGAATGACCAGAACAAGCTTTCAGGTGGTTATTTCCCTGGTACTGACAACCATCAGAGCATCTTAGTTTCATTCTCAAGCACATGCATCCCAAAAAGCTTGGCATGCGAGCGTTCTCACCTCTTCCGCATCAAATTTTATGGTAGCTTTGATAAGCCACTTGGGAGATACCTTCGAGAAGACTTATTTGACCAGGTACTTTTTGTGCTCATCTGCGCACTCTATAACGCATAGTTTTACTCTACCAGTACTAATTAGGTAATGCATCCTTATTTCTTTTCAGGCATATTGCTGCCCGTCATGTAAGGAGCATTCAGAATCACATGTTAGGTGCTACAAGCACCAGCATGGAAGCCTAACAATCAGTGTTAGACGTCTTGTATCTCAAAAATTACCAGGTGAACATGATGGAAGGATATGGATGTGGCACAGATGCACGAGATGCAAACTCGAGGATGGAATGCCTCCCGCATCACATAGAGTAATCATGTCCGATGCTGCTTGGGGTCTATCATTTGGGAAATTCCTAGAGCTCAGCTTTTCGAATCATGCGACTGCCAACCGACTTGCCAGTTGTGGTCACTCTCTCCAGAGGGACTGCCTTCGTTTCTATGGGTATGTAGCTTGTTTACGTTCCCATCATCCCGTGTTCTCAGTTTCTCACTATCCAATACTACAGTAATGTTTAATGTTTCGATTTGCTTCAATATTGCAGGTACGGAAATATGGTAGCTGTCTTCCAGTACAGTCCTATGGTTACTTTATCTGTTAACCTGCCACCCTCAATGCTAGATTTCAATTGCCATAGTACACAAGAATGGGTTAAAGGAGAGGCAGTTGCGGTATGCTATTATTTTTTGCTTGAAAATGTGCCATTTCCATGCTCACATCCTGAACTTTGGTTATAACATGAATAATGTGTTGCTTGCAACATATTTCTACAGGTATTTGGTGAAATGGAATCCTTACATGCGGAGGTATATGGATTCCTTTCTAATACTGAAAAGAGTATCATAACCATGGATGAATCATTAAAAACTGGCATAGAAAGACAGATCATTGAGATGAAGGATTTGCTTAACATGGAAAGAAATGAATATGAGGTGGTACCTTCTTATTTTTCTTTTGTTCCATTTATACTAGGCTTCAATGTTTTTGTGTTGACTTCGCTGTAATGTTTTTGTTTGGCAGACTTTGCTTCTACCAGTTATCAGGGGGAGTACCCATTCCATGAAATCAAGTATTGATATTTTGGAGCTCAACCGTCTGAGACGTGGTCTCCTCCTAGATGCTTACATTTGGGACTGCAGGCTTTGTAACATAAGTTCAATAACAAAAGATGGCCGTGCTTCTAGAATAAAGGGTTCGGAAGCTGAATTACACCAGGCAATTACAAATCACGGAGAAATGCATCAAGAGCCTTCTACTTGTCCACAGTGTTCTTCAGGAAGTTTAAGAAAATCTCTACTATCTAGAGAGGGCCATTCCATGGACACTGAGATTATCTTGCCTGAGATAGATTTGCCAGTTGGTATGGTGGATAGTTTTGTGCATGATATAGGAGGCCTTGACTTGGTTTTCAGCAAATTTGATGTGTCGGGAATAGCACAGAGTCTATCAAAAGATTCCATCAAGACAGAACCAGTGGAGAGATTACCCTCACTTGCATCTATTTTATCTGATAAAATAGATATGGCATGGAGTGGATCTTGTGAATTACACAACAACCTCCCTGAGAGTACAACCAAAGGCAATGAAAATCCAAGTTACAGTAAAGCAATCCCCCCTGTTCGCATCCATTCATTTGATTCTATATTCAGATTGCATCAGCGGGAATCAACGGGATTATTGCCTGCTTCATTGCATTTGTCCTCAAAGTCAGTTGATTCCTTTCGAGATTTGACAAGCCTAGTAAAAGATCCGCTGACAAACATGCGGAGGGCCTTTTCTCACATATCTCCCAGGGAAAGAGGAAACTTAAATGTCCTTACTCATTTGCCAACGTATATCAGGTCTGCTGCTCATATGGTGAGCGATGGGGCACGACTATTACTGCCTCATATTGACTTTGAAGGTGGCGTTGTTGTTGCTGTCTATGATGATGAGCCAACCAGTATTGTGTCGTATGTCATGACATCACAAGAATACATTGAACACATCACACATAAAATGGATACGAAGAGCAGCTTTCATCATCCAGTAAATTGTGCTGTGGCCAGTAATAACCAATTTGAGGAATCTTTTCTCCCACAAGAAGGCCATTCAGAATTTAAAGGAACCCACTTCAGTTTTTCTTTTGATGATGAAGCATTTTCTGCTGATAATACAAAGTTTTCTGTGACATGTTATTTTGCAAGGCAGTTTGCTGCTCTTAGAAAGAAATGCTGCCCAGGTGATATTGATTACATACGCTCACTAAGTCGTTGTAAGAGATGGAGTGCACAAGGTGGAAAAAGCAATGTATACTTTGCAAAGACAATGGATGAGAGATTCATAATTAAACAGGTCACCAAGACAGAGCTGGACTCTTTTATAGGATTTGCTCCTCACTATTTCAGGCACTTGGCAGAATCACTAACTTCTAGGAGCCCGACTTGTTTGGCTAAAATAATGGGACTTTATCAGGTCTGTCATAAGTCTTATTTGCATTGTCCACGCACTCTTCTTGATTTGAGCTTTTGGTAATTTACTATCTTTGCTTTAATCCAGGTTAATATTAAGGGCTTGAAAGGAGGGCGTGAGGTAAAGATGGATCTTATGGTGATGGAGAACATTTTCTTCCAACGAACAATATCTAGGGTCTATGACCTAAAGGGTTCCGTGCGGTCACGCTATAATTCTGATACATCCGGCCACAATAAAGTACTTTTAGATTCTAATCTCATAGAGGCACAGCATACAAATCCTATATTTTTGGGGAGCAAGGCAAAACAAAGAATGGAAAGAGCTGTCTGGAACGATACATCATTCCTTGCGGTATGTAACTCTCCCTACTTCTTAGACCTTGGATTTGACTGTCATATCATATTCCCAATTTTCATAGAGACTAAATCTTAAATTTCAATTTGATTGCCATGCTTGTTTGTCGTAAAAGAAACTCCTGTATACAATTTCGCTTCCGTGGCATGAAAACTGCCGTGTGTATGACAAAACAGCAGCATTTTTGCCGTGTGTATGAAAACTGCCCGGACTCCATTTGGTAAACAAAAATAATACTACCTCTGTTTCAGGTTATAAGATTTTCTAGCATTGTCCACGTTCATATAAATATTAATGAATCTAGACACATATATATGTCTAGATTCATTAATATATATATATATATATATATATATATATATATATATATATATATATATATATATATATATGAATGTGGACAATACTAGAAGTCTTATAGTATGAAACGGAGGAAGTATTTCATTTTTGCCTGAATTCCTCTGTTCCAAACAAAGCCTAATTTATTTATTTCTAGATGTCATTAAAGATTTGCTATGGTTTAGAACTTATAGATCCCAATGGAATCTAACTGAATATGTGACCTTACAATCTTATATTGTTGTTTATCTCCTTGTACACTCTCCCTTTTAGTCATTGAACTATGCAGAGAGAATGATGATAGTTTCTTGTCTTACCAAGAAATAGTAGTTGTGTTATCTTCACATTAATGTGGCGTACTGATTGTTTCGAACACCAGCATGAGATAATTTAAAATCGAGTACCTGATTTCGAGTTGCCTATTATCTGCATTAATCTAAGAGTAAAATACACCAGCGGTCCTTAAACTTGTCAGCAGGTTTCACTTAGATCCACGAACTTGTAAAGCGCACATCAAGGTCCCTAAACTTGGTTTATTGTATCATCCCGGTCCAAAGCCGTGTTTGACCGTGGCCTTGCCTACGTGGCACGTCATGTGGATGATGACATGGATTTTTTTTTATATTTTTTCTCCCTTATTCTTTCTCTTTTCTCTTTTATGAAAAGACGATGACATGGACGATGACGTGCATGAGGCATTTTCATCTTTTCGACAAGGAAGAAAGAGAAAAAAAGAAAGAAGAAGGGAGAAAAAATAAAAAAAATCCATGTCATCGTCCACTTGGCGTGCCACGTAGGCAAGACCACGGTTAAACACGGCTTTGGACCAGGATGATACAATAAACCAAGTTTAGGGACCTTAATGTGTACTTTGCAAGTTCGTGGACCTAAGTGAAACCTGCTGACAAGTTTAAGGACCGCTGGTGTATTTTACTCTTAATCTAAAACACGAGTACCTGATTTCACCACCTGCTTGTTTGCGAGAAACAGTCAGTATAACACGAATACACGATTCATTCCTGCAGTCATTGGACGTCATGGACTACTCGCTTCTGGTCGGCGTAGACGAGAGGAAGAACGAGCTCGTGATCGGCATCATCGACTTCCTCCGGCAGTACACCTGGGACAAGCAGCTGGAGACGTGGGTGAAGGCCTCCGGCATCCTGGGCGGCTCCAAGAACGAGGCCCCCACCGTCATATCGCCGGTCCAGTACAAGAAGAGGTTCAGGAAGGCCATGTCGAGGTACTTCCTCGCCGTCCCCGACGACTGGTCCTCATCATAACAGGGCTTTTCCTGCCTCCCTCTTCCACCCTACCCTACGTTGAAGCAGAATCGTCACCGTTTCATCCCCGCTGTAATTTTTTTTTGAGCAAAATGGGGGTGAAACGAGACAGGTAGCCATTTAGCCAACCATTCTTTAATTGGTTCGGTCACTTACTAACATTGTTGTAGCCTTAGAATGATAGAAATCATAGAATAGAAACAGAGGATCAGGCCACCTTGTCGTGTGTGGGCTGGACACCAAGCATGCCAATTGCAGTGTCTTTCTCCCCGTGATCTCAAGGCGGAAAAAGGCTTGGTCCCTGTAGAATGTGCATTTGCTGCTAGCGAAGGCGGATTATTCGACGCCGTGCTGTGCCTCATTTCTTCTGATTTGATTACCTCTGGTATCCATATAGAATTGTACAAGATAGAGGGCAGGTCAATAAAGGTGTAACATCTCGATTACTTGTGAAATTTGTAACAGCTCAGTTACTTGTGTTAAAGATGTATCAGTTCAGTTACTTTGTCATAGTACTGTACTTTCATTTTTTTTTTCTGGACCATTTGTGACTTTGTTGAAATGGCTGCATGCTTGGCAGCTGAGAAAGGGATATTCTGTTACTGTAGTATGTATAGGGGTGGATAGTGAGCCGGCTCGGCTCGGCTCAGCTTGGCTCGGTTTAGCTCGTTAGGATAACGAGCTGGCTCGGCTCGGCTCGTTATCCTAACGAGCTCGAGGCTCGGCTCGGCTCGTTTGAAAGCTCGAGCTAGCTCGTTAGGCTCGCGAGCCAGAGCTAGTATTTATCAGACAAGTAGAGAACGCAGCAGCGAGATGAAATGGCTCCAAAATTATCTGAGAAATTATCAAAAGATATAAGAAAAAGTCTACAATCTCCCATCAAGAAACTCTAACACAACAACACCGAAGTCTTTCACCACGAAAAGCAAAATCAGAAAAGCCTCCTACTGTGACAGAGAAGTAGAGAGCAGAAAGCATCCTTTCGTTTCTTCATGCTCCATCATCCATGGTCATGACTGACAAGGATGCATGGCCGATGGCAACACAGGATGGAGACAGGAGCAGCGCTGGTGCGGCACGGAGCGGCGCCGGTGCGGTAGGGCGTGGCGATGGATGGACGCAGGGAGTAGCAGCGCGGAGGCTCGGAGCGGCCGACGGCGACTCGATCTGGATTGGAGTTTGGAGATAGATGAGAGGAAGGGGAAGCGATACTTTTCTGTTCGGTAGACGCATGCACGGGGGACTAATGTACTTGGGTTGTCATGGGGCTTTGTTTATGGCCCATAGGTGTCCTACTGATTTATCTCTATGTGTAAGCTGCCTTAACGAGCTGAAACTGCAGCTCGGCTCGTTTCAAAACCGTAACGAGCTGAGTCGAGCCGAGCCGAGCTCGTCATGAGTCGAGCCGAGCGAGCTAACGAGCCACGAGCTTTTCGTCCAGCCCTAAGTATGTAGTATGTAGTACTCCACTTATGATTATTTCATGTTTACAGGTTAAACCTTTATTATAGAACTTCAACCACTAATCTATAAACTACTCCTCCCGTTCTATAATATAAGGGATTTTGTACGGATGTAGCATATCCTAACATTTATGCCCCATGATATATGCTACCATATCACCATCAACGATCTACCAAATAGGCTAGTCACCCATCCTCCAAAGTCCTCTCATATTTCACTGTTGTATCTCTCTAAAATTTGAAATTACCTACTTGTTCAGTAAGCAAAATCATAAAAGTAATACTTGAACCAAATATGTGCTTAATTGACTTAATAAGCTAGAAACCCATTTTTTTCCGTTGCAACGCAAGAACTCTCGGCTAGCAAAAGTAGTCTTGGTAGAATTGGGTCAAAAAGCACTATCACAATATCATACACTTGAAAGATTCTTTTAGAGGGCAGCTAGCCCATGGGATACCGTGAAAAAGTGAAGTCACGGAACAATTTTAATGTGTGATTAATTAGCGTACACCATACTGTACCACAGGTACCAGGTATCTGGTATCATGTACTAGGTAGGTACTAGGTGTTAGGTATCACAGGTATCGGGGGTATCGGGTACTAGGTAGATACTAGGTGCCAGGTATCACAAGTATCGAGTATCAGGTGTTGATACCAGATACCACAGGTACGAAGTGCCAGGTATCATAAGTATCGGGTAACAGCTGTCATACTGGTATTAGCATGGCGGCGGGGAAGAACACGAACACCCGCGCCGCCCACAGCATGGCGCTCCCCATTATGCCGCGCGACCACCTCTTCTTGCCACCGTGGCTAGGCCTTGTCCACCCCAAGACGTGCGCCTGCAGGTGCCGTCTAGCGGCAGTGCGGGTGGCACTGTGCCTGCAAGCATCGGCACACGCGTGGTCGCGGACAAGCAAGGTGCTGGACCTCGACGCACTGTCAACCCATGACGCCACTGCTACGGTCTTCCGTCGGCGTGCCCTTCCTCTGGGAGGAGGCGTCTAGGAGGCTTAAGGTTGTGGTCGTGCCAGAAGACGTTGCGCCGCTGCCGCCCACTCCGGCTACCGCCGAGAGGACACCTGTTTCTCACGGTCGCGATGGCATTGTCCAGCAGCAGCGCAGCCGCTAGGTTGTTGTACCCCCAGGGCCAAAGAGATAATCAGACGACGAAGACGAAAAGAAGCGAATTAATCGCACATTTAGTTTGTCTCGTTGCAACGGAAGACTGTGGAGTAGATTTTCTATTAGGACCATATTAAAAGTTACTATATAGAGAGAGTATTCTGTAGTAGGAACTAAATTAAACTGTGTAACGCAAAATTGCGAAGTGGAAGTAGACCTGAACTTGGTTGGGCCCAACAGACGAGCCCAACTCCGTGGGCAGATTAGTCATTTCCAACGGATGCAGCCGCGAGTGCCACGCGTGCGCCCACCGCCACGTCACCGATCCCCGCGCCCCCCTCTTGTCGCTTCCTCCCTCACCCTCCGATCCCGACGCGTTGTCCCCGATCCCCACCGTCCATTTCCTCCCCAAACCTCTCACCGCACAAGCCGGTCAAAAAAATTCGAAAAAAAAACAACCCCCCAAAACCCTCAAACGCCCCACCTCACCACCCACGACTCCCCCCACACTCACCGACAGGTGGGCCCCACTCCACCATGGCCGACATGTCAGCGTGCGTTCGTCGATATACTCAGCAGCAGCATATACACGCGCCCCCATCTCTTCTTATCTACTACTTGGAGGAGGAGGAGAGTACTAGTCGTCTTCTTCCCTGGATCCAAATCGAAAATTTCTCTCCCCCTGTTCACACCACGCCTCACTCCCATGGCGACCGAGGAGGACGCGTCGACCATGGCGGCGGCCGAGGCGGACCCCAAGCCCGCCGCCACCCCGTCTTACCCGGAGGTAAGAACCGCTTTCCCCTCTCCCCTCCCCTCCCCTTCCTGTGAGGTGAAGCTCACCGCGTTGCGGGCGCGCGCGCAGATGATACTGGCGGCGATCGAGGCGCTGGACGACAGGAACGGGTCGAACAAGACGGCGATCTCGCAGCACATCGAGGGGAAGTACGAGGGGCTCCTCCCCCCCGCGCACCCGTCGCTCCTCACAGCGCACCTCGCCCGCATGAAGCAGACCGGCGAGCTCGCCTTCTCCAAGAACAACTACTTCCGCGGCGACGACCCGTCCCTCCCGCCCAAGCGCGGCCGCGGCAGGCCGCCCAAGCCCAAGGACGCCGCCGCCGCCGCCGCCGCACCGGCGCCCGCGCCCGCGGCGCCGGCGGCCTCCTCGCCGCGCCCCCGTGGCCGCCCGCCTAAGCCCAAGGACCCCCTCGCCGAGGCGGTCGCGAAGGCCACCAGTGGCATGCCCCGCGCGCGCGGCCGCCCGCCCAAGAAGGCCAAGGTCGAACAGGAAGACCCCATTGGCGCTCCCGCCGCAGCTTCGGCTCCCGCCGCGGCGGCTGAGGCCGCGCCGCCTGTCAAGCGCGGCCGTGGGCGCCCGCCCAAGGTGAGACCCGCCGCGCCGGTCGGGGAGCCAGCCGCTGCTTGATTAGCTCCGATTCTCCGCATCGCCGCGATGGCGACGATGGTAAGCTCCTTTAGGTTGTAACGTAGTCTTCAGATTATGTCTCGTACTGATTGGAGGCGCGGCTCGGGTTGCTGCTTATTGTAAGTTAATCGGATGGTGGGAGGTTTAGGTGTGCTGGATGGATCATCCGTTGCTGAGAGTTGTGATTGAATTCGTGTTATCGCGTGCTGATTATTATGGTAATGTTGGTGACTTTCGTGTCGTTTGTGTTAATTCTAGATTGGTGGCTGCATTTAGTGTTATCAAATGATGTTGAATTGTTCTATGCCATGCCGGACAAAAAAATAAGTCTGATTTATCGATGAGTTAAGCTGCTGGTCTTGCTGGAGAAAAAAATTGGCTGATTTATTCATGAATTAAGCTGTAGTCTGCATGTAGACTGTATAATGCTTATATTTCTGACTGGATGAAGTCATCCTCCAGTTGTTAGGCGTCTTTAGCTAATTTTTTTTAGAAGCTTGCATTTTTCCCCCATTAAAGTCATTTAGTGGGTGAAAGCGCTTTACGGGCATATCTTCGGAACTATCTGTTTGATATTGATGGATAATGACCTTCCTCGCAAAAAACCAAAAAAAGAAAACCAAAAAAAGGATGATGGATTGTAACCCGTGGTTCTTTTAGTATAGATGCCAGAAACTAATATTTGTGCACAGGTCATGCTTCATACTCTAGTGGCAATTGGCAACTGCCATGAATATGATTGCATATGTAGTTGATATTTTGGGTTTCTGTGTAATGTACATGGAGTAGGTGCTTGGTAATGGTAATTCAATTTTGAATACTGCTATACATACGACCCAGTTGTGCATACTCATGTACGACTAGAGGCATGCAACCAATTGATCAATCAAAGGAGCAGATGTTCATATGCAGTGTAGCCGTTGATCAAACTTAGTCATACGTTAGTTGGATGATTGGGTCGTATACATAGCAATTTCCTTCTATTTGGAAGGCACAAACCCTGCCAGTTAGAGAAATTCTGAGATTAAGATATAGGGCCTACTTGTAGTTAGAGATTCTTCTAGAAGATGTAGATGCCAAAAGCTCTCCCAAATAGTATAGATTTTCAATTAGGTTCTGAGAAGCTATAGTTGTATAATCCAGAAAATGAATTAGAAGCTAGAAGCTGGGTTTCCTAGATTCTCACCAGTTAGCTTCTCGAAATCTTAAGGTCACCCAAACAACGCCATAGCTCAGTTACTTTTGACTCTTAGATTGTTTTTTTTTTTTTGGGGGGGGGGGGTGGGGTGGTGGGGAGAGATATTGTTGTAGGTACTATAGTTGATGCTTTTATAGTTTTATTGATTATTGATGACTTTTTTTAAGCACTTCTGTTCATTGCGTGAGTATGAACCATGTAGGGTGCTTGCTTGCTGCCTGGGACATGGCTGATTGTTTCAACTTATGTTTATGCCACCTCTTATATTGATGACAGATGTGGTGCGGAAGATATTGATTAAACTCTTATGAGTATCCTTTCGCTGTACTGAAACTTGAAACAACAAATCCAGTCAGATAGCTCGTAACTGTGAACTAGACTTGCATTTCACAGCCATTGTTCATTTGTTTGTCTGATTGTTTTGAAAGATTTGGGCTCACTTCAGTAAGGGCTCCGTTAGAACAAAGGATTTTTGAAGGAATATTAGAGGATTCAATCCTATGGAAAATTTTCATACATGGTCATTTAGATCAAAGGAATATCTATAAAAAAACTAATTAAATTCTTTTGGATTGGCTTAAAACATACTCCCTCCGTACTCGTAAAGGAGTCATAAAGGAAGTCGTTTAGGACAATGTTTAAGTCAAACCTTGGAAATATAAATCATAAATAATCTCAAGTTGTTGATTGTTGAGTTTGAAAATGTAAAAAATATATGCATAGATTTGTCTTGAAAAATACTTTTATAAAAGTATATATTTATCACTTTTCAATAAATATTTTTATAGAAACAAGAAGTCAAAGCTGTGTTTTGGAGACTGTGTCGCTGTCCAAAACGACTTTCTTTACGAACATAGAGGGAGTATAAATTTTAGGGTATCTTTGAATTAGAAATATGAAAAACATATGATTCTAACATGAATAAAAGTGTTAAATAGAAATTGAAAAACAAGGAAAAACAAATGAATGATCGTTTGATTGGGCCACAGGAAAAACAAATGAATGATCGTTTAAGAGAGATAGACTCAAAAGAATTTTTTCAAGAGGTTGGATCTCTTACTAAATTTTCTCCGAAACCTTTATGCAATGAGCCATTCTATAGGAATTGTATAGGGTTTGGAAAACTCCAATACTTTGAATTGAAGGGCCAAATAAGAAAAATTCCTATAGGTATAAAATTCCTTTACAAATCCTTTGATTCGTAGGGGCTCTTGACATGGTCTTCAACCTGTTGGGAAAAAAAATCATGTGGATCTATCCCTTCTAGGTTGTGTTTATATCGTGTGCCAAATTATTTTGAAATATATGGACACATATTTGAAGTATTAAATGTAGACTAATAGCAAAACAAATTACATATTCCGCATGTAAATTGCGAGACAAATTTATTAAGTCTAATTAATCCGTCATTAGCAAATGTTTACTGTAGCATTATGTTGTCAAATCATGGTGTAATTAGGCTCAAAAGATTCGTCTCGCGATTTACATGCAAACTGTGTAATTGGTTTTTTTTTCGTCCATAGTTAATGCTTCATGCATGTGTCTAAACATTTGATGTGACGAAAAGTTTGAAGGTTGAAGAAAAAAAATTGAATCTAAACACGCCTTAGTTCCTATTTTTTCTACATTCTGTCCAAACGGCCATTCCTATATGTTTTTTTTTTCTTTGTTTTTTCAATCCATAGTATTTGCGGTGCCATAGCACTTCAATCCTGCATTTTTTTCTTGTTTTTTTTATTTGAGAATCCTGCAATCCTGCATTTCAAAGGAGCAATTTGTTGCATGAAAGCTGCCACCACTCAAGCTTTGTTTTGAACTACCCTGGTTCTCTCCGGTTCGGAGACAAACACCAAAATCTGGTGAATCTGTAACCCACTGTATTTTACGGTGAATCCTGTAATCACTTGGACGATGAAATATGTTCCATCTCGGACAAAAAAAATTCCATTATGTAGCTGTTCACGACAATTATCATGTTGCTTATGGAATCATTGTTACTGTGAATCAGGTTTTACCAAACCGTTTTGGGTGGGGTTATCATCATCCTTTCGGTTTTGTAAACCTTGCTGTTAATCCGTTTGATTTGGGCCAATCGGCCGCATCAAATCCAGCCCATTAACAACAAGGAATAAGTTCACCTTTGCTCCAGCCCATTAACAACAAGGAAAGTTCACCTTTGCTCCCTTAACTAGTGACCGAATCTGATTCGTATCTCTCAACCGTAATACCGGATATTTTGACCCCCTAACTATTAAAACCGGCACAATTTGACTCCCTGGGCGGTTTTGGAGGGTGGTTTCGCTGACGTGGCACCTACGTGGCGGTGTTGACTCGATCTTTGTTTCACATGGAGTTGACGTGGCGCCTGCAACCGGCCGCGCCCCACACGGCGTTGCCGCAAGCCGCAGCCGACCGAGTCCCAGCATGGCGTCGCCGCGAGCTGCCGCGAGCCCGCAGCCGACTGCGCACAGCCGCCAGACGCGCCCCACACGGCCGCTACTCCCGCGCCGCCCGCACAGCCCCTTCTCCCTCGCCGCGTCGTCATCTTGGTGGCGTGCCTCGCCGCTCCCTCCCCGCATGGCTGCCAGCCACCGAGCGCCGAACCACCGCGTCGCGCCACCATACTCGACCGAAACGGGGGGCGAGCACGATTTTGATATGTGGCGCATTCTCTTAGTTGTAGTTAATAGGAATTCTCTGCATTCTCATGCTTCCACGTCACCCTATTACCTGCCAACCGTTAGATCTCCATCAAACGATCGACTGGCCATCCATCCGCACCACACCCACCCACATCATGTCCCCACACAGCAGCAGCAGCACGCCTGCGCCGCCCACCACGGATCAGGTTCCTCCACCTTCAAAGGCATGTACCTTTGTCACTGACATGTGAGCCCGACGAACTCTGGGCTCACCTGTCAGTGATAAAGGTATGGTGCATTTGAAGGTAGAGGATCGCCTCTCCCTCTGGTGCCGTGCTTCCCCAGCCCCGCGACCGCATCGCCTCCCTGCCCTAAGGCCCATGGCGCTCATCTCTTCCTCTCCCGCGACGCACCACCGCACCAGTTAAAGGGGCTTCGGCTGCAGGAGACCTAGCGGGCTCCCAGTTTTTGTCCGTTCGTCTTCGTCTTACGATAACCGGTGCTTCTATTAATTGGTTTGCCACCTACACATCCCATCTTCATATATGTCACAACGCACGCTATTGTTTGCTGCTAATGACGACGCAAGAAGAAAAGCTGTACAAATCTTGGTATTGTTGCCCATCTGAGCATGCACGTTTTTGGATCCATCTGCTAGGCCAACAAGGAGGATGTTTCACTTCATGCCAATCTCCATTGTTCTGGGTTTATCCCTAATCCAGCTAAGTCTCTCTTTCCAAGCAATATTGATTGACGTAGTCTGAGCAATCGAGCTAATCTCTTCGCAAATTAAGCTATCAATTTCGAACAGATTTCAGTATCCTGATCTGCCCCCCCCCCCCTTTTTTTTTCTCTTCTCTGTACATCAATATTTGCTCCTGCGGATTAATTATTCACTTCCTTCAATTTCTTCACAGGATTAATTCTTCATGGTTTGTTTACAGATTTATTGCTGGATTTAGTACCTATGATGTTGAAATATTGGGGCACATTTCTTTTCATGGTATGTATGCATACATTACATCATTTTTTACTCGATGCATACATTGTATTTGGTTGCTAACTATATATTTCCTATGATGCTCATTTGTTTTCCATATTTTACTTTGGAGCTGTCCAACAACTAATACTATATGTTTTATACTGGTTTCAGTTGTATTGCACAGTGAAAACTCTTGAGTAGTGAACAGGCCTATTGAATCTCCGCATATAAATTCTTATCACCAACCAAGTCTCAGTGAAGTTATTTGATATGCAGATCATTTTGTAAACACAGTGTATATTAAGGTAAACAATGAGGGAAAAATCACTACTGAATTAGTGAACCGGTAATTCGAACAGAGATATTATTCTATCATATCAAGCATGGTGATTTCATACAAATTTTCCTGTGTGACCCTCAAGCTTCGGTTGTTTTTTATATACTGATCAATGATAGGTGCTAGAGTCCCTCCTGCTGGATTTTCTTCACCAATATTATATCAGTTCGGAGTTCATAATTGAAGTAATAGTAGTATGATCTCAAAACTATCTTGAAATAAGTTTACTGTTTATTCACCACATTCATTTTGATTCATCTACCATTTTATCTTCCTTTTTATGTATTGAGAAAACGCCAGAATGAGTCAATAATCCATGAATCCGGTTTTCTCATGTAGGATCTAGCACCAGGTCAGCCAAACAATATGCTGAACCTTTTCTCCAGATTTTGTATGTATATTGGGTGACTCATATTTTTTTATTTTTTATTATGCTGATGATCTTCCATCTGTGATACATTTGCACAATAAGCTTCATATCATTAGCAAACCTAATAACTGTATCAAGTATCTTCAGCTTTGTTCTTCTCGATGCTCCATTTATACATTTTTAACCTGGCTTTTCATCTGTAGAAATTTTGCTCGGTTAGGCAATAGCTAGGCTACAGTATTTTCAGTCAAAATACGCATATGAAAGCATTTGTTAATTTTTGCTTAAGCAAGATGTAAAGACTATTATTAGCTTTAAACTTATTGGTTAGTCATGTTTGAATAAGCTCCAAGGACCTCATCCCATTGCTTTCAAAGTGATGCATCATGTGTGCCGCTGTTAAAGATGGTTCAACTCTTATGCTTATCCTGGCGATGCATTCGGGAATTCAATTCCCCTAAACGTTGTTTTTTAATAAATTGTGATGCTTTTTTTTTAAAAAAAATGTGTGTCGTGTTGTACTCTATTTGTTCTTCGAAAGTCGATATACTACCATCTATAATTTTATACGCGGATACGCCTTCTATCATTATTTTCTTCTTCTTTTGCTTTCATTTCTCTCACTAGTGTATATACAATTTTTTAAAATATGCATCAATACAAATATCCCTCAGCAACGCGCGGGGTATCATCTAGTTACTTTGAAAGCATGGATAATTTAGAAGCACCAAAATGATTGTGTTTAACGACTATTATCTATTGTTATTTCACCATTGCAACCTATTCATCAGAACTCAATTCCACATCAACATATTGAGATCGGTATCCATCAGAACTCAATTCCACATCAACATATCGAGATCGGTATTCACTGAATAGTTCATAGAGGAGAGGCTAATGTTCGAGTTCTTCTGTCCTCTCTATCCTGGTATGCCGACATCTTCACGAATAAGAGATGGCAATCATCATCTTCTGTGCCAACAAGCTACAAGAGGTCAAAATTTAAGATTCATGTGCCATCCGATTGACTGTCAGGGGAATGAGAGGTATATGATACAATAGAAGGTATTGGGATACCTCATATTCTTCCTGTTACCAGGATGTGAACAAAATGCAGTACTGGATGCAATCGTACATAAACTCCCCTGTATGTGTGCTATATATTGTAAGCAACAAAATAATCAAATGTTTCACGATTACACGCGTCCATTCGAGAATGGACAACTATTCAGAAAAATGGGAGAAAACCCTGAACAACATCCGACATAAGTTGGATGAGTAGAGGGGCATGGTTTCTGAACACAAAACTCTCATATATAACATTAGCCGCATGTCGCTAATGTACACAGGATGAATGGTAAATCTTTGAAGAGTTAGCCATTGATAGTCATCCTAAATACCAAATCCATGGCCAAAAAAAAAAAATCAAAACGAAAAACTGGAGAGCTACGGAGATCAAATTGCTGAAAGCAATCCAGGTAATGGCTGAGAAACAAGTTGTTTGGACTCTCAACCTTTTGTTCTTAGTATCGTGATGCTGCCTCTGCCCCCGTCAGTTCTGATCCTTGTTTTGCCAACGACTGGCTTGCCAGAGAAGGCTGAAGTCCCTAGGGTTTCTGGAGCCTTCTTCGGAGGAGCACGGATTCGCTGATTTATATCCTTCAGAGTGATGACGTCTCCTTCCTCCCAGGATGGTTTGATGAGGGTAAAAGGGTATGCTATAGTTGTAGTTAAATTCTGCTTCGCCTTAACCAGTGAGGCTCCTAGTATAGCAGCAGGGACAAATGATCAGCATAGACAAAACTCAAAGTAAGAAATGTTGATGACATAGATACTGTCAAACTGAAAATACCTTTAGATACTTTAAGTGTAGAAAGCTTCCTAGTCTCCTGCATTACAAGACTTTCTGTCACTGAATCATTCTCAGTAGTTCCTGTCATAGATAGAAAGAGCTGGTAAGTTTCCTGCCAAAACTAAAAAATCAGTATGTCCATCAATCAGTATAGAATTTTGCAGTGACTGAAAACATGGCATTGCATTGAAGGAAAACAGCAAACAAAATGTTCTCTACAAATATCTTGCATGGGGACTTAAGGACAAACAGTGATGAGATGGAATGCTCATGTATAGATTACAAACCATGTTTGGAAAATCAAATGAAAATGACTTTAAAAACAAAGCTGTAGATGTACACTTTGCACTGACCTGAAATACCACTTTGATCATTGGTATATGTAACGCTCTCCTGGCTAGAATGCCTAAAAATGAATCCAAGCTTAACATGTCATGATTGAAATATAATGATAAAGCAAATACTGTGGTTTCTGTGGAAACAGAGAGTAGCTAACATTTGGTCATGCCTGAAATGCATTTGATTTTCATCAGAGCAATTTTTCGAATGACTATGTGATGATTGGTAGAATGCTCCAGTTGACAAAGAATCTATTGTATCGGATGCCAATATTTCAGTTAGCTAACAAAAAAGGCATAGCAATTTAAGTTGTCAAACAATATAATATGAAAAGCAAAAGACAAACCAAAATTATTTGAATTGTTCTGTGAATCCCAATTGAAGCTCTGCGGTTCATCGGTGCAAAGCAATGAAATTTCTGATACCTAAGACATGGATCAGAAAAAGAAGTGTAAACAAGAGCACAATGAACAAACTTGGAAGATATCTAGGTGCTAGTGTACCTCAGATGTGCCCAAGGTAGAACTTATTTCACGATTTCCATCTTCTGATTGATTAGACTCAGAAGGGTACTCCAATATGCGGCGGCGCTTTGATTCCCGAGATTCCTCAAGGTCCAACGTCTCCTTGCAGGTGAAATCTGACTCGAGTAACATCTCCATTTAAGCAAACATTTCAGAGGAATAACAACTGATGGTGGTAAGAACAAGAAACTCCCTACCATCAATATCAAAGAAGCCACGACAGTCTCTTAGAGGAGTTTGATTGCCCAGCAATCCCAGTAGGTCATCATCATCTTGATTGAGGCAGTCCCACATGAATCTAGAAACATCTAATGTAAAAAGAAACAATCAAATAGTAAGTGGAATCCGAATCTGTGTAAAGGTGCCATTATGATTTATGGATTTTGAGCGATGTACCATGACTTGCAGCATTGCTTTCACAATGCTCCGCTGCTTGCCAGTCCCAAAGACTGCAGTAAGCATTACAAGATCAGACATAAATCGCAATCAAAGTAACACGGTGAAATAGCATGCCATATTTAGACAGTAATCAGTTCTGCGGACAGTCAAAGCATGACACAGATTGAATCATAATGAATTCTTCCTATAGCTTCTGCATAGATCATAATGAAATTTACTTTGTGTTATGACAGACGCCTAAACCGGAATTGATTATCACCAACACGGCATTGCAATGACAGTATGTGTCCATTTATTTCCAAACCCCTTGAGCCCAAAATTCAAGCGAAACATTTCCAATCTAACACACAAATCCAAGGACAGTCATGTCCTCCTCCTAGTATCCTAGCATTTCCCAACCGCATCAACCTAAACCGTTTCCGACAAGAACTAAATCATCATACGAATCTACCCAGACCCGATCACCCCCAAATCTACCAAACTCACAACACCAAATCGCCAAAACCACAAGACTTCTCCATCCCCTCCCCTAGATCCCCAAAAGGAGGCGACAAACCCTCCCGGATTCCAGTCCCCCCTCCCCATGGCCGCCGTCTCGACGACCAAATCAAACCCCGCCCCACCCCAATCCGCGCAACCCCCCCCCCCCCGGCCGCGCAGTAAACCCCCGAAGACGTAAACCCCACACCCACATTTGTTCATCGCTGATGCCTCCGACTCCGCCGCCACCGGACGGGTCCATGACTGCGGCCGACAACAACAATAGCCGTTGCCAACGGCAGCGCCCTCCTCCCTCGCCTTGGGAGGATTTTTTGACTCCGAGTAGAAGAAACGAGGAGAGGAGACAAGAGCGCTATGATGTTTGTCTACTACTCCGCCCCGATGATTCTCGTCTTGCGCCACATTTGTAGGAGGAGGAGGAGGAGATGAGAAGGAAATGGAAATTTGGGCGATAGGGCAGTAGGAGTAGGGTGGTGGGCGGTGTGAGTGTGTGTGTGGGCTGGTTTCCGGGCGAGAGGGACGTTGCCACCCTCTCTCGTGGGGGAAATTTAACTATTTGCCACTTTTACGTTTGGCAATTGCTCAAATACCCCTTTTAGGTTTGCAGTTGACAATATGCCACTCGAGAGAGAAGCTTTTCTAATTTTTTGCCACTTTTCACACTGTACATCGCCACATGGGCTTGCCAGCGTGGAATGGGCACCTGAAATGACCAGTATACCCCTGGTAGCAATTGGCTGCAATATAGAGCTGAATCCGAAACGATATTTGGGAAAAATGATACAACTTATTACTACTAGCTGATTGTATAATTCATTTGACTGATATCTAGCAGAAACAATATTTGGTAATATAGGGCTACAACAGAAACCATACATATATAGGACTGCAAGAACAATAACATTTTCTTGGGCAATATATAACATATACTAGTTCATGACAACACACATATATCCAAGGATTAATATTTCTTGGCTTGGTCCCCAGATTTCAGTTCCAATTTCAGTGTCCAAACCCCCAAACTATAATTTCTTTGCTTGGCCCCCAGATTACCTTGCTAGCCATTTCATCACGAAATTTATCCAAATCATACCCACTCACTGCTAATATCAACCCACCAATCATAGTCTTGCTCTGACATTGGTAGCATTCCATACTCTAGATTCGCAACATACTTAGCAACCCCTAACAACAAATCTAAGCGCATTGCCAGGATCAATCCTGACATAAACAGATTCATAAAAGAAAAATGGAGTTATAGAACACATCTAACTCCATGCATGCAACACCAATACAAGCAGGGAGGGCAAGAGAGAAAACGAACTTACCAAGAAGGGGAAACCGAGGACTTCATCGCCGCCGGCCGGAGGACCGATGGCGACGATGCCCCACCAGGTCACGATGTGCTGTTGGGGGAAGAACAAAATGCCGGGATGATGCCGGAGCTGTGGATCTGACGGCCGATCACGCGGCGTCGATGGCGGACCGCGGGTGGAGAACGACGGGACCGGCCCGGGGCGGTGGGCCGGCGGGCGGTGGGTCGACGGCGCGGCGTCGCCCGTTGATGGTGGCGGTCGGTCGAAGGGAATCAGGAGAGACAAGAGACAGAGGATAGAGCCTGATTTAGGGTTTTTGGATGCAGGGGTATACTTGTCATTTCACGTGCCATTCCACGCTGGCAAGCCACGTGGCTGTGTATAGTGCAAAAGGTGGCAAAAAAAAAATAAATAGAAAAGCTTCTCCCTTCACTGGCATATTGTTAACCGGAAAACTAAAATGGGTATTTGAGCAATTGCCAAAAGTAAAAGTGGCAAATAGTTAAATTTCCCCGCTCGGGGGTCATCGTGCCGTCGCGTGCTCAAGCTGCTACTCTGGCTATGTTTAGTTCGCGCACAAAAAATTTTGGTGTGTCATATCAGATATATGGACATACATTTGAAGTATTATACATAGACTAACAACAAAACAAATTACAGATTCCGCCTGGAAACTGCGAGACGAATTTATTAAGCCTAATTAATCCGTTATTATCAAATGTTTACTGTAGCATCACATTGTCAAATCATGGCGTAAATAGGCTTAAAAGATTCGTCTCGCGATTTACATGCAAACTGTGCAATTGTTTTTTTACATTTAATGTTTTATGCATGTGTCTAAACATTTAATGTGATATAGTGAAAAGTTTCTGTTGGAAAATAAACAGGGCCTCTCTCACCTCAATTCCTCATCCGTCTGATTTTCTCTATCTACACGTTTTTGCAGTAAGGAAGGCCCTGATGGCCTTTCCAAATTCCAATCCCAGCCCAGCCACAGCCATGGTGGCAAACTGGCGAAGGTCCAGCTAACACACACCATTTCACACAGCCTTGGGCGACAGAGACGAGGAATTTGATAATTTGATAGGACATTTTTCATGGTCGGTTTACTTTAATGAGCCACTTGCAAAGATGATACATGGGATTATCCAAGTGAACGAAAGTGGGCTAGGATGTCAAATAATCGAAGATCATTTTAAAAAAGTGTTAAATTATCAGATCTCTCGTCGGAGTCTCGTCGGAGGGAGCAGTCGATTTGTCAACTGTGTGTTGGGGTGTGTTTCTTTCTTGTTTTGGAAGAGGTGTGACTGGCTAGGGTTGGATTTTGATGCTATGGATGGAAGGGGTGTTGGGGCAGTGGTAAATACTATGCTAAACTTGGAGGAGGATGGATTGATGGATGGATATGTATGGAGTTAATCCGATAAGGCTGAGAACTAGGGAGTGGATATTGATACGAGTTTAAGCAAGCAGTCAAGTTGACGGGTTACATGTTAATTGAGAGAGTAGAGTAATAAGGATAAAATCATCTTTTATGGGTAGATGTCCGAAAGTGTACCCGCCGATTTGTTGCCTTTTTTGTTTTATATGGAGCTGATATTTTTGTTGCTTTGTGTTTATGCTGACTTGGATTTGTACGACGTTACTAAAGGTAACTCATTTCTTTTAACGTCGCATAAGCGAGGGACACATGTACAAAGCCAATCGGTCATGTAGCGACACTCTTGAGCATTATTTTGGAAAATAATTATTACCGTTTGATTATGGTAAAATTCAAACATATTATGCCAAAGATTTTAATTTTGATTTGAATAACTTTTATATAACGGTTTCTACCAACTCAAAGACTGTGTTAGGAACTACAAGTTTGTACTTGTAGTTAGAAGATAAGAATTCTCTCTTATTTTACACATGCACGCTTCTCGAACTGTTAAACGATGTGTTTTTTTTCAAAAGAATATCTATACAAAAGTTGCTTTAAAATATCGTATTAATCCTTTTCCAAATTTTAGCTAACATTTAATTAATCGTGAGCTAATCTGCTATCTTGTTTTCCGTGTTGAGAAGAGAAGTTCACAACTCCTCTCGAACACTGACAGCCAAATAACCACAATAATTAAGTGTTTTACCATCGTATTTGTTAACCCTAGACACAAACAACGAAAAATTGCTTAAACAAATTGCATATACTCCCTTCGTTTCGAAATATTTGACACCGTTGACTTTTTAGCACATGTTTGACCGTTCGTCTTATTCAAAAACTGTTGTGAGATATGTAAAATTATATGCCTACATAAAAAAAATATTTAACAATGAATCAAATGATAGGAAAATAATTAATAATTACTTAAATTTTTTGAATAAGACGAACGGTCAAACATGTGATAAAAAGTCAACGGCGTCAAATATTTTGAAACGGAGGGAGTATGATTTTATTGTGAAGGGAAACATTGACCATTTAGGTTTCTCACAACTGATAAAGGGTGGTAAATAGTACTAACTTGGGAGAGGATGGATGGAGTTAATCCAATGAGGCTGATAATTAGGCTGGATGTGTTGATCTGAAATTAAACGAATTTTAAGATTTTTCATAGGTAATATATCATATCGACATAAGAAAATGTTAGGGCCAATTGCATATTTGCCACTGGTTTGAACCGATATTGTGGTTTTGCCAATATAAAAAGGGTTAATTAGATCCATACCACTGCAAATATACCAAATTAGAAAAATGCCACTACTATTCGCGATATCGGCTGGTGCCACTGGAATTTTGGGAAATTGGATCCATGCCACTCCATCACTTTTTCATCCACTCCCCATTAATTTCCTAACTCCGTGCCGTTTTCCAACTTCGGCCAAGCGGCCCGGCATGGAGAAGCCGAAGCAAGACGACGCCATAGCAGGTGAGGAGAGGGTCAGCGGTGGTGTGGACAACCAGTAGGAGGAGGACGTGAGCGGCGGCGCGGCGCCAAGGCCGCCGAAGAACTCGATGCACTTGATGCGGTGCTGCTGGGTGGACTCGTACTCGTTGTTGTCGTAGTTGCCGGCGACGAAGTGGCTGCCGCCCAAGTGGACGAGCGCACCGACGGATGACTTGGGCTTGGGCTCGCAGTGGGACTCCACGCGGCGGAGCACGCAGTCGCTGAAGCCTGTGGAGAGAAGCTCCAGGAAATCCCCTAAGAAGCTGCGGCTGCCGCACCCCACGGAGCGCAAACGCACCACCTTCCTCCTGAACGACGACGACAACGAACCCTCGCTACGGCGGCCGGGGCTATCCGGTTCCACTATCACCTCCAGCCTCTGTCCCAGCGATGCTGACAACGCTGAGGCCACTGACACTGACTTCCTCCTTGCCGACAAGCCGCCTCCACCACCGTTGGCCAACGACGCCGAGCCCTGGTGGCCGCCGCTCGACGACAAGGACGGAGTGAACTATGCCCGCCGCCGCCGGCCTCCCTCCGGGCAGATCTGAGAGGAAGAGGGAGGGGGGCTGGGGGGGCGCTGGGGGCTTGGAGAAAGCGGCGGCTCCGGCAAGGCAGCAACTCCGCCACTCCGCCTCCTTGACCCGTCGACTCCGCCGTCTGCCGCCCACGATGCCGGCCTCTGCAGCGAGGGTTCGTCATCGTTGTCGTCGTTCGGGAGGAAGGAAAAGGTGACAGGAAGGATGGAAAACATGATGGAGTGGCATGGATCTAATTTCTCAAAATTCTAGTGGCACCCAGCCGATATCGTGAATAGCAGTGGCATTTTTCTAATTTGTCACATTTACAGGGGCATGGATCAAATTAACCCTTATAAAAAACATAATTGCATAGTAGCCACCAAAAATAGCTGGAACCTATAACACTTGCCATTGAACTGACAGATCAGACTAACACCGTAAGAAGGTGTGTTTTCATAAAAATTAGGACAAGGATATGCCCATGCCTCCCGCTACTGCTTCCTGCGCCTGCTATTGCCGGTCTTGCTGCAACACGACCAGCCTGCTGCTGCTGGAGCTTCCGCGAGCTATTGTTGCTGCCGTGTGCTGCTGACGCTTGCCGCGAGCTGCTGCTGCCGCTCCCAGCCTCCCCACTAGCCGCTGGCTGCTGCCGCGAGTGCTCGTGCTTCTGCCGCGCGTTGCCGCCGCCGAAGTACCTACCGCTACCCTGTATCCAGGAGGGATACAGGGTTCTTGGAGTGAGAGGGAAGGGATCGGTTCTTATCCAGGAGAGAGGAGGTAGCGAGGGGATCTATTTTGGTCAAGGACAAAGCTGTCTTATTATATTCCTTGTTTTATGACTTTAGATTTATGAATTTCTTTTGGCCTTTTAGTTGCACTATTTCAGATGGCAGTGTCAAACGGAAGCAACAGAAGCCAAGTTTGATGGCAAATTTGCAATTTGCGTATTTATATTGGCTATTCAGAATTAGGGGATGAAAGTAGTGGCATATTTGCAATTCTCCCAAAATGTTAATATAATAAATAGGCTTATCATGTAGCTATAATGTGTACATATTTATTCATTTCAATTCAGCTTTATAAGCGATGGGCAGACAAATTATAAATGATGATAAAATCATCCAAGCTAAAAGTCTAAAAGTCTAGATAAATAGACAAATAATTAGAAAAAAATGACAAAATGAATAAAGAAATTACAACTGCTAGTATTTTAGAGATTTGAAATTGAAATATTAGCCATATAATGATGTGAATAATAGTTATATTGTTAGACCCATTTTCTTTTACATAGTTGATGATTAGATAGGTTAGATATTAATAACACGTAGTAGTACTTTGCATGTTGGAGGAAGGGGGGAGGGGGCAACGACGCCCCTCTCCTTCGGCTGCACCCTTGTTTGGGTTGATGGATCATGCGTTAATTGAGAGAGTCGGGTAAATTCGTCTTTTCTGGGTGGCTGTAAAAAAAAGTAACCGCTGGATTTTTGTTGGTTTGTCTATTATGAAAGTGCTATTTTGTATATTTGTGGTAGGGAGTTCATGTTGACTTGGATTGTTACGAACTACTAAAGACAACTCATTAGAGCGAGTACAATAAGATGATGTAAGTATGTTGTACATGTTGATATTTATTTGGTGTAAGTGGGTTGTACAAGTTGCCACATCACATTTGTTCTTATGTGGAGGAAAGAGAAGAGTTGAGAGAAGAAAATCATACTATAGATTTGTAGCCAGCTGTAGCTCAAGCTCCAATAAACTATGTGAGAGATAAGTGGATTATGTATTAATAACGCAATACATATCTATAACTAACTATTAAATGAGTGAAATATTAGGTTGGTTATAGATAATGTTTCAACTTTTTGAAGCTCGTAATTGGCTATATTATTAAAATTGCTTGGACATTTTTTTTTCTTAATGGCGCATAAGCTAGAGATACATAACCGAAGCAGTTACAAATATTATACTTCTTTTTGTAATTTTTGGAGTAGTTTTATTGGTTACAACTATTACTGTTCAGCTGTGGTAAAATTCAAACGATTGTTGCCAAAGATTTGGATTTTAATTTGAATAAATTTGGCCATTTTATTGATTGGTTTCAAAATTCATACCAACTCTAAGTCCTATAACCACAATAATTAAGTGATTTACCATCACATTTGTCAACCCTGGACATAAACAACGAAAGCAATTTCAAAGGTAAAGACTTTTATACTTCTTTTATTCGAAGCTAAAGTTAAAGTGACAGAAATGACAAAAAACAATGTCCTGAATTTATTCAAACAATTTCAAAATTGGATGCTACTTATAAGTCACAGCTCAAACAATTGCACATATGATTTTCTTGAGAAGGGAAGTAGTGACCATTGAGGTTTCTCACAGCTCATAAGGGAAAATGTTTACAACTTGACAAGTGAACTGTCACTATAGGATCTCTTCAAACTAAACATGCACATCACATTGCTCTAGAAAGTCCTGGACCTTACGATTTAAATTTTAGACTGATCAAAATGATGACAAAGAGTTTAACAATAGCAGCTCATGGCAATGCTGAAGAAAGTCCTGGACCTTACAAAATAATTTATTCAAACAGCTGATCACCTAGATATCAGTAATATTCATCTCCAATCTCCATAGTGCAATGCGCTATTATCCCTTTAATTTACCGTGTATCCTCTATAAGATTTTCAAATCTACAACATAGACGTCTGCGGTTTCCACATAATGGAGCACACCACGATTTCAACATATGTTATTGCACTGTTCAATTGTCACACCTCTCAAAACTGTATGAAAACATTTTTTTCCTGATCTTTCTTTTTTCTGGTTGGACATGCCAAGCCACCCACATTTCAGATGATACAACACCAAAAATTACACTTATTAGTTGAGTTGTCAATCTGGTAGGGTGAGCTTCACATTGTTCTTCAAACTACAAAAATGTCAGGTATTGTTTATCAGTTATTGCTAGAAGATCTGGTGCAACATTGTGACATGGAATTTCATTAAATGAAAATAGTGAGAAATTAAAGGCATATTGCTTACCTATAATAGAAGAAATCAGCATACAACAACGTCTGCACGAATCACGATATCCAGGTTGTTAAAGAAACACACATAAATTGTTGTAGATTGTTCCCAATGCATATAAATTAAATACAGAATAACACAATCTAGATATGCCATACTTATCCAATGCACATAGTGTTGCTCAGTGAAGTAGCGGTAGGCCCAGTTGAGGATGTATAATGCTCCGTATGCGCTGCATCACATCAATCAATGTGAAAATGAAAAGGTCAAGATTTCTAATTGAAGAACATATTGACTTCCAATGGAGAATAATGGTTGAAAGAGCTCCTCCTTTTATAGCCTTCATATGACAGTTACAACTATGGAAAATGTCTAAAATACCCTGTAACCGTCATTGAGACTTTATCAGGAACGTACACGTGGAAGGCCAGGACCAGAGGTGCCGGTGGTGGTTCAGCTGGACTCTTCTGGCCCTGATTCCCACTTCCTGGCCTTTCCTTTGGCCAGGAGGCTGACTGGTGGGCCCTGATGACGGTTATGGCAGTTATAACCCATTCCATGGACAGTTATAACCCATTCCTCGCATGACGGATGTATTTTCTCCTTAAAATACCTGTACCTGTGTACACATATTTCACCAACACTAATGGAAATGATTATATGTGTATTAGAATTAAAAAAATATGTGCGAGACCCATTTGTCATTCATACAAAATAATGTGGGGCCCACAAGTATATACTCTTCTTCCTTCTTTCTTCCTCTTTCTCTCCCCATTCTCTTCGTCTGCAGGCGGCGGCGAGCGGGAGGGCGGACGTTGTCTCGAGACAGTCGAGACCGTGCGGCGACAACGCGACCTCAAGGCGGATCTACGGCTCGTTGTCCTCCAGGCGGAGCAACGATATGTCTCGGCCTCGAGGCGGCGGCGCGAAGCGAGGAGTGGTCTCCAGCAACGGCTTCCACCGACGACATGGAGCGATGATGATGAGCGCCGAGCCATCACCGACGAGGAGGACCTGCTCATCTCGCCACTCCACATTCCAGATTGGCTTGGCTCCCCAAAACCCCACAATCGCGGCATCGTGGCCGTCCGCGAGTTGGCGTGACAAGTAGAATCACCACCGCGAGCTTGATGTCGCCGCCGGCTATGACGTCGAGGCCTAGATCGGCCACATCGAGGCGGAGATCCTACGCGTCTCCTCCCGGCTCCACCGCCGCGCCCTCACCCCGCCACCCCCGCCGCTGGGGAGGAGGTGGCCACCGCTGCTCCGGCCCGCCGCTGGGAAGGAGCCAGAGCCCACCGCCACCACCGCTGGGGAGGCGCCGGCCACCGCCGCTCCGGCCAACCGCTGGGGAAGAGTCTATCGTCCCCGCCGCTGGGAAGGACCCCGACGCCACCACCGCTGATGAGGTTGGAGGAGGCGTTCGCTGGCTGCCGCCGCCGCCGAACGGGCCACCGCTTTTGAAGAGAAACGGGGAGAAAGAGACAAGGGAGAGACGGAGGAGGAAGAAGAAAGACATGTGGGCCCCACATGTCAATGGGTCTCTAATTTTTTTTTTGTGAATGACAAATGGGTCCTGCACGTATTTTTTTTATTCTAATACATATAAGCGCCACGTCATCTCCACGTGGAACGTAGACCGAATCAACACCGCTATATAAGGATCAACACCGCCATGTAAGGCATCACGTCAGCAAAACCACCCTCCAAACCCAACGAGGGAGTAAAACTGCACCGGTTTTAACAGTTGGGGGGTCGAAATATCCGGTAATGCGGTTGAGGGATACGAATGAGATTCAGTCACTAATTAAGGGAGTCAAAGTGAACTTATTCCGAACAACAATCTCTCGGCCCACACGAGAGTTGGATGGGCCCATCACCTGCCCATTCGCCACCCGGGCCCATCCGTCGGAAGATGCCTTGGCCACGAAGCACCATTTCCGCCCAATTCCCACCTTACCAATTTGTGGATCTCTTTCCCCTCCCTCCCCCCCCCCCCCCCCCCCCCCCCCTTGAGACTTTGTCTCCCTTCGTTTGCTTCGCCTCGACCTCCTCCTCCTCCTCCGCCGCCGCCGACGAGGTCTTCCCGCCGCCGGCCACGATGATGAAGGAAAAGATGAAGGATCTCATGAGGAAGGTCACCTCCTCCTCCTCCTCCTCCTCGTCGTCCTCCTCCTTCAAGGGCACCGCCCACGTCCTCGGCTCCGGCCCCGACCCCTCCTCCCGCCCCTCCAACCCTACCCCTAGTCGCCCCGCTGCCCCCCGGCGAGAGGCCGCCGCCTCCGCGAGGCCGCCCTCCTCCGGCTTCGCCCCCTACTCCCCGCTCATCTCCACCTCCTCCCGCCGCACCGACCCACCCGCGGGGGCGGGGGCGGGGGAGGACGACGCCGTCGCGTGCCCCAGCTGCGCCGAGCCGTTCCCCTCCGAGCTGGCGGTGTCGGACCACCTCGACGGCTGCCTCGCGGCGGCGGGGGGAGCCCGCCCCCGCGCGGCCGCCTACCTGGCCGGCGACCCCCCCGCGTCCGCCGTGGAGGTGGTGAAGAGGCTGCTCGGGAACCTGCTCTCCGACCCCCGGAACGACAAGTACAGGAAGGTCAGGCTCGGGAACCCGAGGATCAAGGAGGCCCTGGCGGACAGGGAGGGCGGGGTGGATCTCCTCGAGGCCGTGGGGTTCAGGGTCGCCGACGAGGGCGGGGAGCTCTTCGCCCTCATGGACGAGGTGCCCGGGGACGCGAGGCTCGGCGGCATCAGGCAGGCCGTGCTCCTGCTCGAGAGGGCCCGGCCATCGACGCCGCCGCAGACACAGGCAGATGCCAAAGAGACTTGCCCGAATGGAGTTAGCGAAGAGCAGGGGATTAAGAAGCCGGTTGATCGTCAGGTGAGGCTGTCTTTTCGCTAATCGTGATCCATCGATTGCTTGTTTCAGTCACTAGAAAGATTTATCTGCCAATCAAATCAATTCAGCTGCTGCGATTTGCCTATAGTATGATGTTTCGGTGCCAAATTCTGTTTCATCTAGTACATAGTTGGGCTAAAATTAATTAGTAGTTTGAACAGTTGAATTTATCATATGTAGCAATTGAAACATATGTTTTGTTCTAATATCTCATGGGAGTAGGAGAGTAGTGCTCCCTCCGATCAGTATTACTTGTCATTTAGTAGCGTGAACAGTTGAATTTATCATATGTAACAATTGAAACATAACAATTGAAACATATGTTTTGTTCTAATATCTCATGGGAGTAGAAGAGTAGTGCTCCCTCCTATCTGTATTACTTGTTGTTTAGTAGCTTGAATAGTTGAATGTAGCATATATACCAATTGAAACATATGTTTTGTACTAGTATCTCGTGGGAGTAGAAGGGTAGTGCTCGCTCCGGTCAGTATTACTTGTCGTTTCTGACAAGCAAATACTACTAAGCGCAAGTCAATTCGACACTCTGAAACGTCATATGTTTCCGTCCGTACGGAGTATTAATGTAAAATCAGTTATAGCTAAATAGTCCTTAATGTCTGGTTACAACTTAGTAACCGTCAGCATTAATAAATTTTCTTTACTCAACATGTTGCTCCTAGTAATTAATGTAAGATCGCTTGCTTGGTAGTGCCATCGTGTGTTAAGAGTAAATAAATAGTACCCAGCATACCTCAAGTTTTAAGCATATTAAGACTATCTGCGCATTGATGCCTTCTATTCTTTCTATCTATTTTCGTGGAACGGTGGCTTATTGAAATGCTATTACAACCACAGATTCGGGTGTTCTTCTCTGTTGCTGCAAGTTCTGTTGCAGAAAATGATCTACCAGATTCTTTCTATAGCCTTAGTAATGAGGAGATCAGGAATGAGGCAAAGATGAGGAGGGAGAGGCTAGAACAATCTCGGTTGTTGATTCCAAAGTCATATAAGGAGAAGCAGGCACTGGCTGCCCGACAGAAGTATAAACAAGCTCTGATTCGAATTCAGTTTCCGGATGGAGTAATTCTGCAGGGTGTGTTCCTTCCCGCGGAGCCCATTAGTTCACTATATGAGGTATTTTAACTCCCTTACCTTATGTTTGACATGTTTCTCATTTTGGTTTGCTTAGTACCATTTTTTACCCTGTCAATTCAGCATATATTCATAGCTAATCTTGGTATCATGGAAGCATATCTTGGCACATACACTCTTAGCATATACTTTTGCAATTGCCATGATCGATTAAAGAGTAACCTGGTAGCATTTGTAAAACTGGCTTACCAATGAAAACAATTCATGATAAGTCTAAAAGTATCACTTGTTTGAGATGAGAGGGGATATCCAGTAGATACATAGAATTTGTTGTCTCTTCATCTTGGATCACAATATTGCTCTTATCCCCAAGAGTACACATCACAAACTACAGGATTAAGTGTTGACTTGTCTCAAAAGTGTTTTTCCCTGGTAGAAAATAGTGGGTAGTGAGTTATGAAGTTAGATGGTGTCCTGGCTTTAACCCTGAAACTACATAATCTATTCACACAAGATCTCTAGATTTTCTTTTTTCTGACAATTGAGCCCATCCTATCAGAGTACAGATAAATGGCTAAGATAAGTTCACTGACCTTATTGCTTCCACTGCTCCACAAGCCCCAGTGCTATAGATGTCCTTAATGCTGCTGCGAAAATGAACAGAATGCATGGGTACCAATTGAACATCACCTAATAGTATCCACTGGCTAGCCATGTGATTGACAGTGGATTCACATGCCATTGGATGGATCTCGGTGTGTATGTCAGTGCATGTCTTGGCATAGAAACAACAGGTCTTTCCTTGTGTGAATGCTCGTGATGCATGACGCTCAGCACTGTACTTAATCCTTATTAGGAGTACAGCTTCAGGGTTGATATGAGTAACCTTCAGTGATTTTAGCACTCCAACTAATAGAAGGTACTGCACGATATACTGAATGGATAGCCTCATTATACATGTTTATCAATTTCCATTGTGCACTTTGCATATGGCCATTCTTTATTTGTTCCTGTGCTTTATGTTATGTTGTAACCTGTGCTACTCATTTTTTTTTCTCTCCACAG